>NW_019174311.1:4457314-4814814 GCF_002260705.1 Seriola dumerili | reverse complement strand
ACACACACACACACACACATCCTGACCCTGCCTCCTTCTTTCCTTTCTCTATAAAGTTCATGTACACTCTTTGTTCGACATCACTCTGCAGTTCCACTCTGTTGTGACTGTAGGCTGATCCTTAACAAAGCTCTTATTAAAATATACAAAGACAACTTGGTCATTTTGACAACGTTTGATTTTCAGATTTCCATCACATTCCATAAGATATTTAATTTACACTCACATAAAACAAAGAAAAACTGAAAAACGTCACATTTTGAGGAGCAGAGCTCAGTTCATGTTGGACATTTTCACTTGATAAATGACTTCTACTGAATAATTAATCAATCAATCAATTCTTAAAATTGTTGTTGCTAATTTTCTGTTGATTAACCAATAAAATAACTGACTAATATTCTAGCTCTCCCTCACAGACCTACAGATCTAAACTTCAGATGCCAGCGGGACACTTCACTTTGACCACCCATCTTGTCAATGGAAACCTCGTGGTGGCAATCATCCAGGAACAGGGAGGGCTCAGCAGCCTTTTCTCTGCGCGCCTGTATATCCGCTTGCTGCCTCCTTTTCGCAGCACTCGAGCGGTTCGCCACACCGTCACGCACTCGTCACGAGGAAACCGAGCTGGCAGTTGTCACATCACAGAGACAATGAGCTTACAGCGAAGTGCTTTGGAGCGGGACAGTGTTTGCTTTTGTATGTATAAATTGTGACAGTAAGTGCTAACACTGTCACAGACTCCCTGTGACGACCTTAATCACCTCAAATCCACCAGCATTTTGTTCCCACTTCAGGTCGGGCGACCATTTCCTGTCACTGATAACCATCTGAGCATCTTCAGACCTGCTGCAGCCATTTGTCCTTTTCTCTGTTTCCTGCCATACTGCTCTGGTGAAATATTATTCATACCTTATATCCTGTAACCCGGGAATTAACCTAACTCCATCCCCTATGGGCATAGCTCTGAAGAGCAGAACCTCGCTGCCCTAATCTATCTCCATCCAACTCAAAATGGCTGCAAATACAAAGGCAGCCTTTTGCTTGTCAGGCAAAAACAAATTTGAATTCTGCCGCAACAGTTTTTAACATTGTTAGGAAACAGTGAAAAGTCCACTTGAACCCTTTTTGCAGGTAATGTGCACTAAAATGTGTTGTGTATGTGTGATATTCTCCTGTAATAGACTGGGATGTCATTATCCACATACTCACCAGATACAGAGCTCAAGATTAAATTACCCCCTCCTCTCTCTTCCAAAGATTAGTTTTGAGGTGTTCTGGCTTTGCTCAGCTTTCCATTGTTTTTGTCTCTGCGATCAGGAGAAAGCTCGCATGGCGGTCTCATGAGCTGACCAGAGCATTTAGTGTATTATTAGAGACCTCAGCGTGAAAGCCAGCTGGAGTCGGTTTGTGTTTCTCTATGCGTATGTCTTTCCCACTGTGGCTGTGAGGCTGTAAATTTTACATCGACAGCTGATTTCCTCCCCTGAGCAAAACTGCATGTCCATAACCGCCCCGTCTTTTCATTCATCTGGCAGATATAACTGAGGTTGTGTGATTTTGTTTTTCCATCAGCGTGTGACAACATGCCATTAACCTACACCAGTCTACAACGTTCAACACATGCAGCGATTGACGAGGCTTTCAGGAAACACATTTAAATACAATTTCCTTGTAATGGACTGTCGAAGAAAAAAGAAAAGCAAGGGTATATCCTCTCAAAGGAGCCGGGCTACAGTAAGTGCCCCATTTAAGTGTTGATTTTTCTTCAACAGTGATGTGCTAATGAGCTTCGCAAGAAAAAATGCATCTCGGTAAAGTGCAGCTTTGCAGGAAAACACCTTCAGTGTCGTTGGGCTGTTTGCAGACGAGAGTCAGGATGTTGACTGGGTGGGATGTGTGCTCAGGATGTCAGGAATGAATCCACGGCTGCCAAATATAGAGCCTCTTTTCACAAGGGGCTTTTGGGTACTTTGGGAAGCTCAGATGTGAGATCCAACAGCCATTCAAGCAGGGAGAGATGGCAGTCTGCAGCGGATGCCAACTGAGAGAATTAAAGGAACATCGCCTTCGTCTTTGCGCCCATGTTACCTGTTCCGGACAGCTGTTTAAAGTATCCACAAAAATGCGCCGCTAAATGTAGTACTCACCGAGACAGTCTGTTGTTAAAGGTGTATCGATGCAATCACAAGATGACTGAGTGAATCAGGTTTACAATACAAATGCTTGCACTTGAACCCTGAGATGAATCACAGTGTTGGTCCAGGCAGGGCACTGAAGTCACGCTTGTATTGGCCGATTAGCTCTGGCCCTTTGCTTTATATTCTTTACAAACACTGGCTGATTCACAGCTGTGTAGCTGGCAACATGCAATCATATTCATTCAGCTGTGCGTCACGGACATTATAACCTGACACTTCCTCATTGTTATGCTCATGCCAACCATCACCACCATCCCAACCGTCTCCTTCTGTGGTACGTCATGTTGTTGATTTGACCACGAGTCATGCGTGCGTCGTGTGTGGAGGACGATCTCAGCAAAATCCGCATCGCTGCTTGGATTCATTGAGCGTTCCCTCAAACAGCAGAGCCGTCTCTGACAGATCTAATTACAGAACAATTTGGTTTAAATGGTCGTTTCTTTGACTTAAACGTCTCTGACTGAACTTCTTATATTCTTGAGTATAAGAGGCTTTTGTTTACATATTTAGACACAACAGGTTGTTTGGTACCGACTAACCCTAACCTAGCAGCGCTCCATGAGGATGGTTATTCAAGAAAAGCTCCTTCACTGAGTGCACACAGACAGATGGATGATGCAATTAGTGCTACAAAGCTCTTCCATTGATTTCCTTTTGATCTGTCTGGTGAATAATGACGAAAAACTGCCTTTAGTCATTTGGAGGCTGCGAGAAAAATTACACAAGTTTAGGACGGAAGTGCCTTAAGTACCAAGGAGTTTTCTCTCCTTTTCAGCAGCCAACAGGAAGCTTGTTGTGGTGGGTCTATGGATAATTACACCAAGCTTTAGCCATTCTTGTGGCATGGCTTCATTGTCAATGGTTTCAATGCTTCAATGCTTATTCCATGGACTGCCATACTATTTTGTGCAGACATTCAGGATAAATCCAAATACTCCAAAACTTGTGCCATCATCAGGTCAGAATTTATCATTTGTCCAGTACCAACAAAACTAATGAACATGGTAAACCTTTTACCAGCTAAACATCAGCATGTTGTTGTGCTAGCATGCTGACGTTAGCATTTAGCTCAAAGCTAACACAGTCTCGCAGGCTTTAGACTCTTAGGCTGCAGTCAAAAAGTCACAATGATCTCCTTTCCTAACAACTTTTCCATGACCTCAATGGAAAACGTCATGAAGTCAAGGAAAAACGTGGAGAATTGATCATTTTACACTCAGCTTTTTTTCTTTTCCTTTTACAAACTTTATCCATAACACATGGACGATAAATCCTCCTTTCCCAACTACAAAAACAAAGCAAACAGGATTGAAATGTTGAAATAAGATAACATGAAAGAAAAATGCAAACAGAGAAAGCTGAGCCATTAAAATAATAATAAAATAGAAGAAAGGAACCAAGCAAGAAATCAGAATAAATCATATTCAGACATATTTTCCTGGCATAGGCGCTTTTGACATTTCTATACAATTGTTTTGTAGAGAAAATAAATTTTTAGTGCATTCCACAATGGGAGGGGATTTAGTTAAATTACATTTATGTATACGCTATAGTAAGTTATTTTGATGATATTGTTAACTAGAAATTCAATATGCTTGTTCTTAAAGATGATTCCTAACTTGTGAGATTTGAAAGAGAAGAAATCTGTATTCATGGATTTGGGCTTCAGTTGATCAGATTTTCATTTTTATGAGTTTTGGATCGAGTCACAAACATAAAACAGCTGCTCCGAAGTTTCTACATTTATGTGGGTCTGCCGAGGTGAAACTACTCGCTTTAAATGTCACTGCCACGAGGAATTGTGGGACGGCACTGTCTCCTTTCCTTTCCTAAAGGAAGGTCCAGTGTTTCCTATGCTAAAGAAGATAGGAAGCATCGAAGCTCCTTTCCTTTTCATTTAGAGAATTCAACCAGCTCTTATCTTGGCTGCTGCTGAAACACTTCAGGTCATTTCACTCAGTTAGAAACCTTCCTAAGATTAGAGACTTTTCGACCGAAGCTTTAGTGTTTGTTAAATGAATAGCTGTTGAAGTTGAGTATGTAAGTTGATAATGCAAGATGTAATTGTATCGTATTGTACAGTGCCTCTAAAACGAAAACAGAACATTTTGTTAACACGCTTCTCAAACAGCTAACATGTTCCTTCCTCTGTCGCAACCCTGAGGCCAAATCTTAATTCTTTGCCCTTTCTGCTGGTGGAGATCTAAGAATAGCAAAATTCTCTCTCCAATTTTTATCCATCCATTCATCAAGCCTTTATTAGACAGTGGCAGTGGAGACAGACAGGAAATGCAGGGAGAGTAGGGGAATGACATGCAGCAAATTGTCCGGCTGGCCAGGAGTCAAACTGGGGACTCGCTGCTCAAGGCGTTTGATCCCATGTGGTACGCAGCCTCACTATTCAGCTATCAGGTCACTCTCTGGTTGTAGTTTTAGCATACAGAAGTGAGAGTGGTATCGATTTTGTTGCCTAACGCTCAGCAAATAAGCAAATAAGTGTACATGTGAGCTAAGATAGAAACTAGTTGCATGTGGCCGAATCCTGGTCTTGACTAATAGAATTTTCTTGAATTTGTTGTTACACCAGACGAGGAAACACAAAAATAGTTGTTGACCTGCAGAAACAACTTTGAAATTTTCTCTCTGAGGTGAAACGAAACTTGAGAACAGCTACAATGCAGCGAGCATTGTACAGTACAATGTGAATCAAACAGTAAACGTGAATATTCAGGTGCATACCGACATCTATGTAACCTACCAGTATGGACACTGGGGTCTCCAGAGGTTAGGAGGAAGCAGGTGGCCTCTTTCTTAGCCTTGTCTCGCCCTCGGGTGCACCGCAGGGACCACTTTTCACTGGGGGACAGCGGCTGGGTCAGGCTGCAGCCTTCCTCCTCTGAAAGGGCCACATTTGCATCTCCATTCTGTTTGGAATCTGACAGGACGACAAAAACACACGGCAACGTAAATGCCAAAGCTTTTACTGAGACCTCCCCTGAGGGCCAAGACAAAGGCAGAGGTATATTGCATAAAAATGGTATTTTTCTGTGATGAAATCCAATTTGACTGAGATGTTATAAGGTATAATTTGATCTTGGTGTGTCACTGTCTTTATGACTAAGCGCGGTTCATCTGTCAGGCAAACGCTGAAAAGCCTCAGGAACCGTAAGACTGGAAAAACAGTGGCCATTTATGTTACTATTAGGCACAGGACAACTCAAATATCTATAATGTGGGCTCTAGAAGATGAATGATCTGCTTAAGTGAACAGGTTGAATAAAATAATCTGTAAACAATAGGATTGGCTTAAAGAGTGAGTCCACCCAAATTACAAAAAAAAAAAAAAAACATTCTGTCACTCACCTCTAGTGGCATATATAGCAGTGTCACTCAGTACTGGAGGTGAACAGAAATGTGTTTGTGCTGTTCACAGCACAGGAAAACTAACTAACCTAAAGGTTCAAACATCTCTTTCCAGCAACAGCGTCCCCATTACTCTGGATTACCCACAGAAAACAGGTAATATATATATATATATAATATTAATATATATGTGGTGGAAAGTGAGGTCTGTTGATTAACTATGACAATGTTTCAGTAATTTTTCAAAGAGTTGAGTGAAAAATAAAACACAAAACTCTCCACAGGGCCACACATCACAAAAGGTAAGTGAGGAAATGTTTTTTCTGTAATTTGAGAGAACTGAACCTTTATTGTTGCATAGCGGCCTGACCTGAACGGTTCCTGCTGACACTCTCTTCAGCAGCCAGCGGACACGTGTCGCTCTGCGTGCTGTCTCTGTGTGAGTTTGTTTCTGACTTCCCAAACGAGGCAGAGTCAGTCGGGGCGTCTGGGTTCGGGTTGTGCTTCTTCTTCTTTTTGGGCAGCTTCTGTTTGGCCATAGCCAGCGAGTAGTACATCCCAAAGTTATTGACGATGACGGGGACCGGCATGGCGATGGTCAGCACCCCAGCCAGCGCGCACAGCGCCCCCACCATCATGCCCAGCCACGTCTGTGGGTACATGTCTCCATAGCCCAGTGTCGTCATGGTGACCACTGCCCACCAGAAGCTGATGGGGATGTTCTTGAAGTGTGTGTGGTTGGAGCCTGTGGGGTCGTCGGGCCTCGCTCCGATTCGCTCAGCGTAGTAAATCATGGTGGCGAAGATGAGTACACCCAGCGCCAAGAAGATGATGAGCAGGAGGAATTCATTGACACTGGCCTTCAGCGTGTGGCCCAACACGCGCAGGCCGACAAAGTGCCGCGTCAGCTTGAAGATCCGGAGGATCCGAACAAACCGCACCACTCGGAGGAAGCCAAGCACGTCGTTGGCAGCTTTGGATGACAGACCGCTCAGACCCATCTCCAGGTAGAACGGCAGAATGGCCACAAAGTCAATGATGTTGAGCGTGTTCTTGATGAAGACCACCTTGTCTGGGCAGCAGATGATGCGCACCAGGAATTCAAATGTGAACCAGATCACACAGATGCCCTCCACCAGGGTGAGGATGGGCTTGGTCACCATCTCCCTCCTCTGCACTTGGTGTGTGACGTTGCCCACGACAACCTGCTCCGTCCGGTTCTGCAGTTCATTGAAGGCTTCATGGGTCTCCAGGCAGAAGGTGGTGATGGACACCAGGATGAAGAAAAGGGAGGCGAATGCAACACCCTGGACGAGACAAGGTGAAAACAGTTAGTCACTGACAATCAGCACCATGTTGTATCTTCCCACAGCTAATAAGTAATCAAGACTGAGTTAATCATACTTTCAAGTCATGTGTGATGCAAGAGCTCCCTTTAAAAGCCCTTGTCTGCAGGATGTGGATTACATTATAGAAATGATTTTATCTGCACACTTTACAGTATCACCAATAAAAAGACACGGGTGCCAATCAAGTCTGTAAAGCGAGCGGCGGTGGCAGTGAGTGTCAGGTGATTGACAGTAAGCAAAGACTGAAATAATGAACACACTGATATGAGACCACTTAACGCAGGCACAAATAAACATGGTAAGACACGGACTTTGACAACATCAAAGAAAGAATCTAAGTTTGTTGTGATGGATCGCTGTTTGCGAAGCTAAGCACGTGAAAGGATACGAGGATGGATGGCAGCATCCTTTCAGTTCAGCAATTAAAGGTCATATCAAGCTCGACTTTTAGCTGCTGCTGTTTGGTTTTGAAAAACTAAATATAAAGATGCAAAAAGGCACCACAGTAAAAAAAAAAAAGTTTGTTCCCTGAAACCAACGCAAACATGAATTGTTAAAGTCATAAAATCACAAGTCCACAGGAGAGCCAGGACAATGTTCCCAGAAAAATACAGACCAATTTCAAACCAATTACTCTCATGAACACACAGACTGAATCATACTGAGAGAGAACGTGCTTCCATTATCATGAGCCCTGCCAGTCACAGACACCAGGGGGCGCTCACATGGCGCCAAAACAGTGTGAACTGAAGGCGTGAGCTAAACCAGCCATGAGGCCGCTGTGCCAGTGGTCTTTCAAATATATCAGGAAGGAGGATTTTGGTTAATCTGGCTACAGCACGTGACACAAAGCCAGAGCCTGACTGCGAGAGGAGGAGAGGGGAGTGAAAAGAGCAGGGGATATGGAGGGAGAGAGTCTTGGACAATGAGCTGAGTCATGAAAGACTAACAGTATATTCACCTGCCATGGTGTCAGCTTTATCACACACGTTTCAGCGAACATCTCTTTTGCTGTCAGTGTTGCCATTAATGCAAATACAATATCATAATAATACAAATCATTTTTTGATAATACAAATCCAAACAAAATTGCGATTGACGTTGAACCACTTTCATAGTTGATGGGAGGTAAACCGAATGATGAGGCTGCATAGCGCTCACTTGATCCAGCACAATGGCTGTGCCTGTCTGTGTTTGTGTTAACATTGTGTGCTTACTCATACCCGATCTGTCTTTATTGTTTACTAAAGCCTGGACAAATTGTAATGCCTCTCCAACCTTTCTAATCTTCCAGCTGGATAAATATGTACCTGTGCCTTGCATGCACTTAGCCATTTTTTCTCCCTGCGGGGGCCTCTCACATATCAGTCAGCTTTATAGTGTTTGGGTCTATGATTAGAAAAAAACAAATAAAGCATGCAATGTCCGAGGGGGGCACTAATTCACAGTAGACATAAACAAAATAAATAAGACCTGGGCCGTTTTATGGAGTTTAGTGAGTTGGTAGAATAAAAACTGGCTGCTTGCAGTTTATCTTCAAAACAGCAAAAACTGAGATGCTGCACACGTAAAGATACAATACCTGTCTCTTCATATCTCTATTTGGCCCCCACATAATGTGCAGCTTTCTACCATGACAACCCCTCTTCAGCTTCGTCCCTGCAGAGCTCTGAGGCACTCGCAGCTCTGTTCCCCTGAGCAGACAGCGACCGAGCCGCAGGACAAGAGGGAAGGCCGCGAAGCCTCAACCCTGCCCCGGGAGGAGCTCTGAATTCCCCCTGTTGCATGGAGACGGTTTCCCTGAACATCACCAGGGTTAACGGCACAGTGTGTGAGTGTGTTACAGGACTGAGTCACGAGATGCATCACAATGAGACAAACAGCATAAATGCAAAAACTTAATCACATGGGCCAATTAGCAACCGATGAAGCACATTTCAGAGGCAAAAGCTGGGGAACCATGTAAAGAATTTTATGACTCATTTCTAACAAAATCAATATCCTTCACTAGTGGAACTGGAGAAATTGCAGCTGTTAATCAATAATCCATTTTCTCCTTTAAAAGTGTAAAAACAAGTTATTCAGACAGTTTCAAGTTATCTTTTTGTATTTTTCTGATACAGACTGATTTTTTTTTTCCTTTCCTCTGAAAAATTGCATTTGATTAATACTGAATTTGTTTGAACGGCAAAACTTAATTAAGTACTAATTTCCATGCTTTCACAGTTTCTCTAACAAAAGCACACAGATAGATACAAAATGTGTTTTCTTTGTGTCCCCTCATCCGTGATTTCCTGTTGGAAATCTCTCCAGACAAAGGAGCCAGACATTCAGTCAGCGCCAAATAATTAAGGTTGTCCAAACCGAGCGGGTTCAGCCTCTGATGCAGAACCTCACTGAGTCTATTTCCAACGTCACTCAATAATCTTCCTGTTATGATGGGATCACAGCGTCGACATGTAGATGTTCCTAACCGTGAATACTCAGTACTCATGGGTCGGACCGCACCCATCTTCAAAAACCAGCCTTCAGTCTGATGTCAACAACAAACCTGAGAAGTTTCCTGACCGTATCCTGCAGGTTGTGACCCCCACCCCCAACACACACACACACACACACACACACAGACTCACAAAGTGAAAACAATACCAGCCAATACCAATACTGTCACAGCTTGTAAAAATCCTCTGTGGACTTCCAGGTTCCTCTGTGGATTCTTCACTTGCTGAGCGACAGGCCTGAATAATAGGCTCTAACCTCAGTGATGCAGTTCAGTGTAAACATCTGAGGGAGAGCTGTTATAGAAGGACAGCTTCCACTAGATTACTGGTCAGAAATACCAGTAATCAATCAGTAATCTATGCATCTATGCAAGATCATTGATAACAGGGGCTTGGAAATTTCTGACATGGGTGCTGCTATGTTCCGATACTATACCAGCACGAGTTTGCTAGCTTCCTCAGCTGAAACCAAGCCCACTTTTTTAACATCTAACACTATAGCTAAACTTATAAAAATGCATCACTGTAAAATGCTACTTATTCAACTTTGCTGAAACTTTCACTTCTAGCTCTGTTGCGGAGAGTGGAGACAACTGCCACCAGTCACTTTTCCTCATCTGTCAGCAACAAGCCACATGTAGAGGGCGTAACATGTGAGGTGTTTGTGACAGCGCCCTAGTCCCTTAACCTGGAAAACAGTCAATAGGTTGAACTTATTGCAGTCATGTCTCCTATACGTCAACTCTGCCCAAATACAGTAGAAAATTAACAAAAAGGGATGAGATGTATAAAGAAGAATAAGCGAACCTTCTTCCTCCCACATTCATCCCCTTCCTCACATCCTCATTTCGTGAAACCTTTAATCACACACAGTTGTGGCATTGTCAACGGAAAAATGTCAGCACATGTCGGACGGATCATCACAGTATAGGAAACACTACCAAAGGCAATGCTTTTGTATACTATCGCTCATCTGCTTCATAATGAAATTCAATGCGGTGCAAGATGACCAAACACAGACCTGGAAAATGTAAAGAATGTATTTCAATGCATTTCTTTTTCATGCTAATGATGCCTGGAAGCACGTTCCACTTCTGTCCAGCATTAAAAACTTTATGACCAATAAAAGGGTTGACATTTGAATTTGTTCAATTATTTACTGCCCTGTCGATTCTTGATCAGTTTGATTACTAGGGGACCGCGACTGACACATTTACTAAGCACCAAATGTGTATTAGGTGGTTCTCAGACGTGTTTGCCTATGAAAAGGACAAGAGCGATCACTCTGGTTATGTTTACTCAGCCTGAATTTACCACACTGTGTCTGTGTGTATGAATGCACATCTATAAGCAAATTACTTCAATGATGGAGCAAAAGCAGGTTCAGAAGCCTCAAGAAATGTTTCCAAAGCTAAATGTCTTTTCTCTTATTAACTCCTTGCTTGCTACATGGGTTCTAACTGAATATGAGCGTGATTCATAATCAGTCATGTCTATGAATTGGTCTCATACGACTATCCACGATGAAAGAAAAGGCCACGGGTACGAGGAGACGGACAAACCAGCAGCCACTAAATAAAACATGAGTCCTGCTTCTGTTCAGATGCTTGTGATGATCCTCTCGGCCCCTGACAGAATTCAGTTTACTGAAATGCCAAACGGTTTTATCCTGGACTAAACAGAGCTGGGAATCTGCAGCCGTGGGGGGGGGGGGGGGGGGGGGGGGGGGGTGGGGGGGGGGGGGGGGAGGGCCAACCCTCTGGGCAGGGGAGGTGCTGGAGGTCCTGGCACACACCAAGACAATTTGCTCTGCTCATAAAAAGGCTCAACCTGAAAGTCTAACAATAACATGAAACAGCCTGACCTCACACCTGTGTGTGTGTGTGTGTGTGTGTGTGCGTGCATAGCTGTGTGAATGCCACTCCGCTTGCTGAGAGGATTTTTTTTTTTGGGGGGATTGTGAAGTGTTTGTCTCTCTGGCTGTTTGTACTTTCATTATTCGCGTGTGTCCATATCTGCTAGTCTTGTTCAATAAATCTCGCAGCATTTGCACGTGTCCGTACGGTTTATTTAAGGCCTGACACAAAGGGAGATTACAATATCATGTTTACAGCTCAGTAGTGGAAACTTTAAAACGCAGTCACACAGTGGCTGGGGCGATTACCATAATGTCTCTTTGCCACCACAGAGCGTTTCCATGTCGGTCTGCTGAGCCTCCTGTGTTATACAAGCAAGACTCATTACGGGGTCAAATGAATGTTAACACAGAGCTTTTATTTCTCATTTCCGGGGCATGTAAATGTAGCTTCACCAATCTTCCCGAGGGTTAAAGCTGACACAGACGCCATATAACATTATTTATTTAACTAGTGCTTTATTTGTAATTCTGTGTGTCTTTTCTGTGTCTCTGTCCTGTTCCTCTATGCTCTGTTCCTGTGCTGCTGTAATGGTAGATTTCCCAACTGGGCATCAATAAAGTAATAGCTTAGATTTTCTTATATTAAAGTAACTGCACTGTGTTTCCATTTTATGTTGCTCCACTAAAAGTCAGAAGATAGATAGACAGAATAGAATATTTCTGAGGAAGTCTGATAATCAGACAGATTTGCCACTTTTTCCTCATTTGACTTCTTCTAATTTAATCGAGGAACAAATTGTAGATATGGATGGTGATTCACTTGGACTCAATAATGGAGTGATTAGATTCTGGTGGTCAAAGGTCACAAAGGACAAACTGATTAGACTTTGGAGGCTAAAGGTCAAAGGACAGTGACTTCAGAAAACACTTTTTAGCCAATTACTCAAGACTTCACACAGCAAAATTTCAACTAAATTTCACACAAATGGTTAATATTTGATATGATTCTTGATAAACAGGGATGTAACCTGAAACTAGTGGCGGAGGCATACCAGTGTGAGGCGGTAATTCTAGTTTAGCTCTGTTTTTCGTCTCCACCAAGTCCTGGGGGAAACATTTGGCTCTTTAGCTGCTTAATGCTCCACTATGTTCACTAGCTCATCACTAACTGCGTCTGTCTGCTGTTTGGTGTTCAGCAGGTAATGTACAATGGGTTTATCAGAGCTTTTTCACTGAAAACAGCTGCCTGCTGCAGCTAAAAATTAGGCCATGAGAGCAGTCAGAGTGAACTGATGGCAATGAGCTAAAAGATGCTCAGAAGCTCCGTAGTGCTGAGGAGAAAAGCAGGGTTGGTAATTATCAGAGGAGGAGGAAGAACACAGCTTCATTACTGGAGTTAAACTATAGACCCTCTCGGCCAAACATGACTCCAATACAAGTGAAAGTTCTTCCGTCAGATTTTTACTTGAGTTAAAGTTAAAGTACTGGAGTACTTGATTTTAAAAAGTACATTTTTTTTATGTTGACACATTGTTGTACACATTTACAGAACCTAATGACTCTGAAACAACCCACTGACTGACTGACTGACTTTCTTAAGCTTCAAACACAGACCTCAGATCAGACGATGGTCTCTGGTGAAGAATCTTCTGCCTCATCTTTATCTAACGTCGCCATCGTTAGGACGCTGACAGGTTCAAACATGGCTGACAGTGGAGGAGTTGGCTGTGATGAACACAGTGTATGGTCTATCACATTTTCAGAATGAAAGAAAATTAATTCCTCTGACTAAAAGCTCTGCTTCAAAGTAAGAATACTTCATAGAAACCTAGTGGAGTCAAAAGTACAATATTTGTTGAAAAAGTCATAACTTAAAAAAAAAAAAAAAAAAAAAAAAAGTACTCAAGTAAATGTACTTGGTTACTGTCCACCCCTGGTAATTATTCTCTGTGAATTCATCACTGTGAGCGACATATGTACAGTCATTTCATCCACTGTTGATATAAAAATACTGATTCAAGCTTTTCAATAAAAAGATCCAATAAATCTTGAATTTTGTGAAGGATGATACAGATGATATAAAATTCTCAAAAAAAAAGTACTCAAGTAAATGTACTTGGTTACTGTCCACCCCTGGTAATTATTCTCTGTGAATTCATCACTGTGAGCGACATATGTACAGTCATTTCATCCACTGTTGATATAAAAATACTGATTCAAGCTTTTCAATAAAAAGATCCAATAAATCTTGAATTTTGTGAAGGATGATACAGATGATATAAAATTCTCTGAGCACTGTAATGAAGCCTTTGATGATATGTAATGCCGCTGGTGCCAAAAAGACATCAATTCAAGGTCGTCTGGTGTCAGTGTGTAGACAGAGCAGAGCACCCCGAGGGGACGGCCGCCCGGTCCCAGCTGGGAAAAATCAGAGCAGGAGGGAGCATGGCAGGCTGCTCAACAGGCAAGAGGCTGTGCGTCGGTGAGCAGCAGCTGGGGAGTCCCATCGCAGCTATCACCTCCAGCTGTTCAGCATCACACCCTGTTACTAACACAGACACGTCATACGCAATAACCAAAACAACAAGCCTTCTGAGCAGTCAGCAGCTGCAAAGCCAACAAAGAGCAGCCTCTGCTGATTTTTTCTTAGAATTCATGTCACACCAATTCATGTCTGGGAGTCAACACACCTGAGGACCGAGGAGAAATAATGTCCACGACTCAGCCCGTCAGCTGTGCTTCTCCTGGGGAACTGTATCACAGATTAATGCAACCACAGACATTATCAAAATATTAGAGAAGGTCTCAGACAAAGTTCTAAGTCTTGACTCCCTGCTATTGAGGGGCAGGGAGTCATTTCTACCTTTGATCAACCTTCATCATTAATCATTGAATTACAGCAGGGCCGGGACACTGGTAAATCCAAAAACCACCACTTACGACATAAAAGATCAGTGGTGAAGACCTTCCTACACAGAGAAGAACATCTTGACAATGCAGAGGAGGATAGAGAAAACGGGGGACTGTCCGGTAAAAGGAGCAGATAATGAGAATCCTTAAGACCAGGACACACACTGCTACATCCACCAGGAACAGCGCAGTGGGACACCTTTCAGTGACTCTAAAAGGTCTCCGGGTGGAAACGTCACATTGCTGCTTTTGGCGTGTGTTTTGGGGCGTGTCTGCAGGCTGAGTGTCGGCAGGAAAACAAGAGGAAGACTAAACAAACTTTCACTGTAGCGTCATAAAGCATTTCTTTAATTTCATAATTTGATAGGCATTAAAAACAGGAATTGTCAAAAGACTTGATGAACGAACGATTAATCATTCGATCAACACTTGAATTAAAAATAGATTTACAAAACAGTATAAAAGTATGATTAAATAAACCATTTAGAAACACATTATTAATTCATGAATGAATGATAGAATTCGAAAAACTATGAGAAAGTCCAGAGTGTCACTGAAAGACTAAATGGAGAGGCCAAATGACTCGGCTAATCGATTAGCTAATAGGAAAAGGAAAAACAGCTGGAAAAAGGCAGATGAAGAGGGGATCCAGGTGTATTCTCATTTTTAAAATACCTTTTCAAATAGTTAAATTAATTATATCATTTAGATGCTGATGTTGTTCTCACGGCTCAACAGCTGTAACAACACGCTCTCTGCCCATGACAAGTATGGAGGACCAGGGATGTCACAGGAAAAGTAATAAAGCATTTCCTTCATTTCATATTTTGATTGGCATTAAAAATAGAAATTGTGAAGAGAATTTATAAGTAATCGATTAGTCCCTCAATAAATACTTAAGATTCAAAAATGGACTTACAAAAATAAAACACTCATCAACTACACCGTTTATAAATACATTCATTATTTCATGAATGAATCATTTTCTTTTCCTTGTTAATCGATTTGCTTATTTGTTATTTAGCCTTTCTGTATTTAGCCTTTCTGCACATAGTTTTGCAAATTCTATTATTCATTCATGAATTAATAATGTATTTGGGAATAGTTTTCCAAATGGTTTATTTAATCAGGGTTTTATAATGTTTTTGTAAATCCATTTTTAAATCCGACGTATTTCTTGATGGATTAATCATTTATAAATTCTTATTTTTAATACCTATCAAAATATGAAATGAAGGAAATGCTTTATTACTTTTCCTGTGACACCCCTGGTCCTCCATACATGTCATGGGCAGATAGCATGTTGCTGTTGAGGACTGAGAACCACATCAGCATCTAAACACAGGACGCGATTTACGGAGCAGATATGTGTCCATGTAGTATAGACTGGAAAGAGGTCAAAGGTCACTGACCAGGAGTCACTGCATGGCTCCCCAGCAGACAGAGGTTATACAACCACCTGTTATTACATGACCAAAGCAAACCTTGAGCTGCTGAGGTTTAAGTGTCTGCTGGTGTCTAAGTGCCGTTGAAATTCAAACAAGTGGAAAGTTTTGTCTGCAAACAAAGTGCCGGCCAGAAGGTTGAGCCAGAAATCTCAGCATGTGGAAAAATAATCATTGAATATTCAGCACTGTTCATCAAACCCTTTAAAACCTCTTCAGATTGTAGCCAGTAAAAATACTGACAGCACATCTGTGACAGATGTATAAAATGTGTATTTAGTTAAACGGGACATCTATCCCCGCTGAATAAAAATATGCTTTAAGGAATCCTTGTTTTGGAACAATGTTTTTTGACTGTTGTTGTTTCAGTTAAAAGTTTCTGCTTCACATGGTTTATTTTATGAAGGAAAAATCTAAACTTTTCCGTCTGAACGGCTTTTAATAAGGGAAAATCACATTGACAAAAAATTCCAGTTAAGTTGCAGCTGAAACACCAACAATCCACATCGCTAATAATTGCTCTTTGGTTAGTGTGGAAGAAAGAAGACATTTTCACTAACACCATATTTATTGTTTGTTTTTTGTTTTTTTTAATGGTCTGCAAAACAAAGTCTGCAACTCCTTTCAGACTTATTGTTGCATCTGCAGAACTCGCAGCAACACGGCCGATCTATTTTCAGCAAACAGCTCAGAACTGAGCAGAATAAACAGCCAACATAATCACGCAGGATTACATCCCTCTTTCACTGAGAACTCGGTGTTATAAAAGTCTCCTTAACGAGGCTGTGCTGCTTTGATGCTGTGTGAAAAATCAAATCCTGTGTTTCATTCACAGAGCGGCAGAGAAAGGTGTCAGCGCTGTGAAAGCTGGGCCCAGAGGAGTACGAGGTTCAGCTCAAAACACTCCTTTATTATTTATCAGCTGGGTGTCACACTGACACTAAATGTGAGGTGTGAGGATATGTTTCATAATTAGCAATAATCAAAGCAATTTACTGAAAGATATTGGCTAATATTTTATAAGTAAATGTTGAACATCATCTCAGCCCTACAAACAGAAGTGAGGTTTTGATGAAGATGTGGTGACATTATTATAATTTAAGAAGTGAACACATTTATATAATTCCCTGATCACACCCATCCAATATTAATATCTTACAGATGTATCAATATCAGGAAAATCTTGGTTCATCATATATATGAATCAAATCTTTATAAATAACAATTCAACAAGACATAAATGTCTGTGATCCCCTCACTATAACAATAAACTGCCTCATCCAAATTCATCCCAACTTTAATGTGAATATCAATCAATAAAAACATATATCAGGGCAAAATTAAGAGAAAAAGAACACTTTATATTGCCAAATAAATTGGTTATTGGACATTTATACTCCAGATAAGACATATCAGCCCTAAAGAATCCCACATCAATCAATCCCTTGGTCTCATAACAAAGACAAATTGATTCCTTCCTCTATGTGGGAGAAAATACGCTTCTCTTTTCTGTGGGAAACAGCTTTAATTGCTCACCACTGATAACAAGCTGCAGCCCATAACCACAGCGGTGATTAATTACACGCAGCTGGGCCGGGGAATTAATGAAATATTGCATTAGGCAGGATTGAACAGAGTGATGTGCTCTGAGCTTAATGTTAATGTCAAGTCTAATTGTCACGTGTAAGGAAACTGAGATACTATCTATAGTAATACTACTGAAGCAATGATGTGTTTTTCATTGTTTTTGTTCTTCAACAAACTGGGTTCAAAGTGAAACCATCACGATGAAGATAATGTTCTGACTTTCAGCTTTAAAGTTGTTTGAGTGTGTTTACGTCCTTATTTGATGGACAGTAGAAACTGCAGCTCTTGTAATACTGTTAAATTTAGGACGCTGCAGCAGGTCCCTCATCTGAAATAAGCTGACAAGATTTCTTTAGGCTGGACATGAAAACCCTCTACAAAATTAAGAAATGAAAATGGCTGGAGAACAGATTTGTCAGGTCAACTTGGTTAAAGCATCACCGGGTGAGATACTAGTGTGCTAATGTCTACAATCATAAGGATCATCCAGTTGTTGACACCAAAGAATTTATGGACAAATGTTAATCATGACAATGCTAACATGCTAATGCTTAGAAAGTATAATGTTTGCCATGTTCACCATCTTAGTTTAGTGTGTTAGCATGCTAATATTCACTAACTCTCACTAAACATAGAGTGGAAAGGAGGATGGTGGGATTGTCATGAGGATTGCAGGTCAAAGAAAAATAGTGGACAAACCAGAACCACCACCTCGTGGTTGTCTGCCTCCGCCACTCAGACTAGTTTCAGGTTACATCCCTGTTTATCCAGAGGAGTGTGAAGTTTTGTCATAATAGCTGTGTGATGTCTGAGTAATGGCTAAAAAGTGTTTTGTGTGTGACCTCTGACCTTTGACCAGCAAAGTCTAATCAGTACATCCTTCAGTCCAAGTGAACATTTATGCCAAATTTGAAGAAATTCCCTCAAGGCCTTACAGAGATTTTGCGTTCACAAGGCCAAAACCACAATCTGTGAGGTCAACATGACCATGACCTTTGACCTTTGACCTTTGACCACCATAGCCTTATGAGTTTGTCCTTGAGTCCAAGTGAATGATTTGAAAGGATTCCCTTGAGGAGTTCTCATGATATCACATTCACAAGGCCAAAATCATGTTTTGTGAGGTCACCACGACTTTGACCTTTGACCACCAAAATCTAATCAGTTCGCCCTTCAGTCCAAGCCGGTCGTTTCTGAGATATCGTGTCCACGAGAATGGGACGGACGGACGGACGGATAACCTGAAAACAATATGCCTCTGTCACCGGTGCGGAGGCGTAATAAAAATCTGAAGATGGATTTGGGGGAAAAGCTAAGAAATCACCAGAGTTTATTACAAGTCATCCTGAATTAATTTCTGCACCAAAGTTCATGGCAAAGTCAATAGTTGTTGAGACGCTCAACTAAAAAATGAAAATGCCAACTTCATGGTAGCACTGGAGAGGATTCATCCTCTGGGGGCCGTTAAAATCCGTACAAAACTGGGTGGCCATCCATCTGACAACTTGTTGAGATATTTCAGTCTGGACAGAAGTGGCGGATCAACAGACGTTGTCATCCATACAGCCATGTTGTTAGCATGATTAGAACAAAATGCTAAAATTCATAGTGTTAATCTGATGTGGACTCTTTAAACTCATTCTCACTGTTCCATTTGTGTGATGCAGCACAGAGCCATTACTGTTATATCCCCTTCTGACTGCACTGTATGCCAAAGCTGTTACACTCACAGAGCTGCTCCTCCAGTCTTGGTTGTTCCTGAACAGGATGTGGCTTAAATGATGGACAGATTGACTTCCCTCCGGCTTTTAAGAATCACATTACCTGAGATGAGCTCAGAAGCTCTTTGAAAACAAAAAGAGCCATCAAGGTAACATGAATCCCTCAAAATGCTCTCCGCATCCATTCACAGCGCACACGGAACAAACATACGAACATGAATCGGCTGCAGAGGAAATGGATAAAGAACATTACGCCTTCGTCAATACGCATCCGGCTTCACTCATTCTCACCACATCCACATCCAGGCAGATCATCACATCTACGCTGCTGTTTTTCCTAAGAACTTCACAAATCCGAATCAATTCATTTACAAATATTGTGAGAGTGGTGAGAGACAGACGTGATTAAGTGACAGGCACAGCGCGGGTCATCTTCAGATGGCACCTACGCAGTGGCAGCTGTGACTCAGACATGTCGGCTGTTCTACTGTGACAGCCTCAAATGCCACCTGGACAAGAAGCTAAAATAAACACTAATTGTAATGTGACTGACATGCAAAAAGAACATTATACTTGTGCAACACTGTGAGAGTCTGTGAATAGACCATTGAACTCCACGAGTGGGCAAACAGAAATTAGAGTGAGCATCAGCCTCTCTCTGTCTGAACTAAATGTATTTTTCTTTGTGATTGATGAGAGCCCGACAACTCCTGCTGTAGTGACACTCGATACTTGCTTTCAGGTTTACGCCACTAAACGCTCTGCTTTTGTTGCTGAGCCATTAGCCATAGCATATATACTTTCAAAAGCTTACAACAGGATGATATCCCCTGTGGAAGTAATGAAAGCAAAATGATTTTTAGCAACATTTATTGTATCTCTAAAACAAACAGTACGAGTGTATGTTGCTCATCAAGATAATCTTAGGATACTTTTAAAAACACTTAAGCTGTGACATGGTGTCGATCTTTACAGGAAATATTATTCACAAATGAGGAGAAACACACCAAAGGTGCAGCAGCAACATTGTAAAATGGGTGACATACAATTAACTTTCTTAACATTGTTTTAATGGATTATTAGTTTGTTTTTCTTGCCTATATGCGCATGTATACCCTCCTCTTCTAAATTAATATACAGTGTGATTTACTCCTGCAGCCTTTCAAGCACTCGTGCTTTGAGGACCTTCGAGTGTAAACCTTGAACAGAATGTGTGGGAACACTTCACCAGCTCTGTATTTCGGTCATGAAACAGCATTTTCTCTATTTTCAGTATTTTGAACAAGCGAAAACTGCCCGTCACATTATTGAACAGTCTGCTGTACCTGTGGAGATAAATAGATAAATGTGTCATCTTTTGTAATATGTAATATGTTATTAAAAACAAAATATATGTGTGAAGTGACAGTGGAGAAGTTGGATCCTGGAGACTGCAGAGCTTTTTCCAACAACTCATAAACATGAATAACATGGTTTTATCTGTGTCACACAACAACATGATTACGACAATGAACATGATTTTGCACTCATGGCATGTTTCAGAAGTTCACTGAAGAAAAATAGGGCTGAAACGATCAGTTGATTAATTGAACAGAACAGAAAAGTAATACTATTTTGAAAATCAAATGCGAAAAAAAATACTAAAGATTCTCTGGTTCCAGCTTCAAATTGAGAATTTGTCATATATGATGAAGATTTTATAGACAAAGCAGTTAATCAAGGCTGCATTTGACAGATCAGTTGAAAACAATAGTTAGTTGTGGCCCTATGAACAGGTATTCATACGCTCTGTGTGCTCCGTTACCAGTTTATTAGGTACACCTAGCTAAAACCGATGCAGTCTAATCCAACAGTCCTGCAATAAATCCTCCGTCATCAAGGTTATAATGTTCAGTTTGTGTTGAAACTGTGTTAAAGATGCCAAGTCCGACCGTCATACACTGCTTTGCTTACTGTACACTGTACCTTGGCACGTGACAAATAAAACTTTGTCATATATCGTATATCATAATTTTGGATATCGCCCAAGCTGTGCGTTGGTCGAGGGTTTCGTAAGATTTTCCTTTTGAAATGTTGTTATAAAGTGAGCAAATTAAAGAGGATGTTGATTGTGCTTCTCTCTTGACGACGTTGTCTTTCAGTTCCTGTTTATTCCCCCCCAACTGTATCCACTTACACCACTGGTCGGGCGAATGCCACGTGACTGAGTGATGAAGTTACAGTGTAACTGTAACGTTAACCGATGCATTTCTTTAATCTAGCTAAGTGGAAAAATGGAGAGAAAGTATAAATCAGGCGGAGCGAGAGAGTGAGAAAAATTTTTGTTGCATCCTGTGCTCCCTCTACATCTTACTTCTCATCTTGCTGGTCCTTCCAACACAACCTTACTGCTAGCTCTCCTAGCCTGACAGTGGCTAACGACGAGGCTGTAGATCAAAGCATAGCATGGAGGAGAGCAGAGTGACGTTTTAACAACGCGACGGGATACATACAGAGCTCGTTAACCTGTTAGGATCATTTGCTTCTATGGAGGATGGTGGAATATACAGATGCACTAGACTACAGCAGGCTGAGCAGGGACGACAACTGGTGAGTGAAACATCCACAATTAGTCTGTACTATCTTAAACGTTGGTTATGATGAAATCAGTCAGAGCGTTAGATCACCCTGTCGTTTGACTCCACGTTTACCGCATCTCAGCACCTGTCTAGACTGTCTTCTTTCTATTTGAACAGGCCTTGAAAAGAGACCTGCCATGTCTACTTTATGTTCATGTTATTCTGATGTAAGACAGAGCAATCATGCACACTGGGCATGCGTGAGCCGGTGTAAACAGGAAGTAGATTGTCTACTCTGCAGTTGATTGGTTGCAAGGTCAGTAATGAATTTGTCGTCTTTGCAGCAGCTGCGGCAGCGTTTCTAAAAGTCTCTGTTTTCAGTGCTCAAAAACCTGTGTGTCGTGTGGACGGGAGGTGAAAACGTAGCAAAAGAGATGCGTTTTAAAATGAGAACGTGCTGGGTGTGGACATAGCATGAGACGGTGCACCTGCCTGGGGTGTCTTGAGAGTGCACTGCCCCCCTCTGTGTTGAGTCTAGCTTCGCCCCTGGATCATCCAGCTGTCACTTGAAACTGGTGGATCAGTGTTGCCAGGAACAGAATGTGCAGCAGCAGCAGCAGCAGCAGCAGCAGCACTGAGTTTATGTTTTCTGGTAGATTTTTACTACTGAATAAATAATCTGCACAGTCTCAGATCAATGTGGACACCACTGAAATCTGGATTCCAGTGCACTTAACAGGCTTGAAAAGTGTCCAGACTTGACAGCAAGATGTTGCTGTTATTTAGTGTGTGTTAATTGTTTTATTGTTGTTTCACTGTGTCCTGTGTTGATTTTATGTTTCCATGGAGGACTATCCACTATCCAGTACTGATACTAAGAGAATGAAATAAAGTAAATAGAAATTGTACAGACTGACTCTGGCTGACTCTTCGGATCAGTGAGATATACAAATCAGGCAATTGTTTAAAACCTTGAAATGAAAAGTGTAGCTACAACGCAGACAGTTCAGATACATCAAACACAGACTTTTAGTTGTAGGCTACCTGTAGCTGCTGCAAGCTGATGAGCCTGTGGAGACACCTGTTGATAAGCACATGTGCGCCTTTTTCCCTGAATGGAAAATCACTTGCAGGCTTTTTATGGTCCCACTCTGACATATGGCCAATAACGCGCTCAGAGGAGGAAACAGCTGGTGAACTCACCCTGGCTGCTCTGGAGGAGTACGGGTCGTCAAACAGGGCCCAGAGCTTCGGCTGCCAAACTTCGCAGCAGCCCCTCGACCTATTGGGACAGTCCTCGATGCCGAACCGCCTCGGCATCTCTTTGTCGTCGTCGGTGTCCTCCGGGTCCGGCGGTTCAAATATCTCCAGGGCCTCCTCCGCGTCCCGGTGCTGGCGGTAGGTCATCCAGCAGCACGGCTCCACGTCGGTCTCGTCTATCCCCCAAAACGCCAGCTCCTCCTCGAAGAGCGGCCCGCAGACGTCTGCCGGGCAGTGGAGCTTGCCGGTCCGGTAATAGTTGAGCACGTAGGCGAAGATGCCCGGGTGTCTGTCGAAGAAGAACTCGGTGGCACTCGGGGGCGCAGCGTCCGAGTCGGAGCTGACCTGCGTGTCCGGGTCTGCCAGCCACGCCAGGCGGGTCCCCGGCAGGGTCCTAAGGGTGCTCTTGTAGGTTTCATGGCGGGTGCCGCCCACGTTGATGATAATTTTGTCCGAGTCTTCCCCTCTGGCCATCTCCTCCTTCAGACATGATTTAGACGGAGGTTTGTTGCCAGACTTGCGCCCTCGGTAAGACGAAACACACACCGAGCTTATCATTGAGAAGCAGGGAGCTTCTGGCTGTTCGCCCCTCCGTTACAAACTGTTGTCCACTCAAATATCAAATAATTAACGCAGAGTGCGCCCTCATTTCAGACCCCGGTCCTTGTAACGGTCTGTGTGGCTCATTTATCCAGGAGATAACGGTCCAGACACCAAAGTGAGACGCTCAGTGAAAAAAAAAAAAAAAAAAAAAAAAACACCTGTTACAAAACTCAACCGGGTGCCGCGACAAAACGCAGGTATGTGTTTTTAAATGTCGAATAGATTTGCACAATGTGACTTAAACTGCTGCCTCCAGAGGTTGCACTTGTTTCCCGTCCATCAACACAAGCTTACTGCCAATAATAAATCAGATTATTGGTTAATTACACGCGGTAGTACAGGGCCTGCAGCGTGAACCTCTGAGCCTCAAGTAACAGTCACTCCTCACCCTCTGTTAGACAAAATCTTATCCAAATTCTGCAACGCCAAAATCCACAACTGTTGCTGACAACTTTTCCCTTCTCCACACAAGACGGAAGAAGCCTGAGAAAGAAGGATCCAGCCGTACATTTAATCGTGCACGGAAAAATCCCAGCAGCTCTTCCTGCTGAAGGCGCTCAGCTTGCGTGCCAGATGTGGGGTTTGTTTTCCAGCTGGGGATCTGTTGCTTCACCACAAGTAGCCTGTCTTCCCTTAGCGACACACACCCACTTGGACGGTGCGTTTAACAACAGGCTCCACAGTTTAACTCTTTGGCTGCCGGCGGGGGTTGGCGCATTATAGAACCACTCCCTCTAATTAGACCAACATGACGCGCTGATGAAGTGTCTTATCTGTGCGTGTGTGTGTGCGTGAGCACTAAGTGTCTCAAACCTTTAATTTATTCTGTTGTGGGCTGCTGTGTATCCAGGTCCGGGTCATCATGGGAACATGCTGACCTGCACTGCAGCAACAGCTTCAGATTTAATGAGTCATATAGAAAACATAGCAATAAGTACAAACAGCACAGATGTTCTCTGTGGTGTAGGCGACCTCTCACTGCTATTGCGTGGGGTTGGTTTAGGTCGTACTGGTGCTTTTGATATGTCTACTCCTGCAGGTGGAAACGTAAGGGACGTACTGTAGTTGAATACACTGACTTATGGAAGATTACAACTATATAGCAAGAAGATCTGCACAGAAACAATTCTGGCATTTGCTGGTGTTGTTTCACTGCGTGGCACGCACAGACAACTACACAAACAAACCTATTAAATTAGGCAATTTCATCACCCTGTGTAGTGATGATAATGTCGAATGTTCAGCAGTGCTCACTAAAGGTCAACTGAAAGATCCAGATGTGATGTTGTTGTCATTTCCAGGAGTAGCTCAAGCTCATTGTTATTGTAAGTCTGATCCAACAGGTAGCTCTCAGTACTCCAATGTGTTTAGAAAAGTCATGATGTTGCTGACACAGCCTGTTATTGCCACCTAGTGGACCCTTCAGTGAACAACATGTCTGAACGAGCTTCTTGAATGAGCTGTTCAGTGGTAAAGATAATCATTTGGTGATTATCATTTGGTGATTGTTCATATGCTTTACTCAAATACCAAAGAAATAAATATTTAAAATACCAGGTACAAGCAAAAGCAGGCTATTCTATTCAAAATCCTCTTCAAAGGAGAACTCAAGGTCTTTTTACAGGTCTTGGGGAGTAGGCCTAATACAGCATGTGCAAAATAGAAATAAGTAAATCAAGATAAAAATCCTCAGTTGTATTATCAGAAGAAATTACTTAAAGTATAAAAAAATAAAAAAAAGTCATAATGCTGAGTGGATCATAAAAGTGTGTACAATCTTAAGCCCCAGCACATTCATAGAAAGAAATAGAAAGATGGAAGATGTGCTGCATTGAAGCGGCTAGCGGGGGAACCTGCTTTATTTGTTACTCTGTTTTCAAATATTGAAGTGTGACCCCCTGTGATCTAATGTGGTCAGTTCTCCTTACAGCTAGTTACATGTAATGCGTGTTCTCTAGGTTCTGCTCCAGCAACGTTAGCTGTGCTTAAATGGACCGAAAATAACAAAGGAGTAGTCTCCTCTATAAAGAGTAGCCTACATTAATACAAAAAGAAGTGTAGGTCTGTGCATTGGGTCTTTATAATATAATAGTATATTTTATGGCATGTTGGAGGGAATCACTGCAAGTATTTTACTTTACACAAACTAATACAATTTCAATAAAATAATACTAACCTTATACTACCTTAAAGAAATACTTACATTGCCAATCAGTCTAGTAAGCATTAGCAGCTGGTCTTGGTGCAGACGTATGAAGCTGGTTGCTATGGAGAGCCTCTATATTCAAGAAAGTCGTCCTGAAATCCTGAATTTCACTCTGAGACATTGGAGGTGAAAACTACCAAACTTTCAATCAATGATTCTTGGAAAAGTGCGCAAGTGTTCACCGAATGAAGGGCCCCAGTTGACCTCATGTAGGACCAGCATGTACCTCGGAGAGTCTTTTTTTTTTTTTTACCAGAGCAAACGAGGCAGCAGGAGCTGTGATTTCTTTCTTCTGTTGTTCGCTTGCTTGTATGGACAGTGGACTGTTTTACCTGTGTACAATACATTTCAATACACTCCTATGGTGCATCAGTGGCTTTTTTGATTTCAGGTTTGTTTCAAGTTTGATTTTGATTGTGGACAATTCGTCACTAAAAAGGCGATCTGTTCGGATATCAACCACAGTTTTACTGTGGAAGTCAGTGGAGATATTAGATATGCCTCCAACCTCCATCCCTTTGAATGAAGCTCCGCTGATCTGTGAGGTTTGGCCGTGTGAGGATTAGATGTATGAAGCACCTGCTGGGGACACGGTGGGAGGCAGATTGTCTCTGTGTCCCGTCCTGGGAGAATACAGGGTCCAACAGCTCCTGCCTGGAAGTTCACAAAAGACTGAAGTGTATCTCAGTTCGCTGCCCTGCACCTCGCTCAGCAGAGAGATGAGGTTAAGACATCATCACTGATCAGGGGAAGACAATAAAGACCATCCCGTATATCATCCTATGGCCCAAGCATTATGCAGGACCACAATTCAGCCACTTTCCCTCATATCCTGTCAGTTTAACTTTCTCCTGTCCTGTGTTGCCATGGCAGCCAGTCACATCATCGCCCCAAGTTGTTGAGATGCGGTTTTGCCTGAAATTCCTTATGTTGGCCTCTGTCCCTCCACTGGGAGCAGCACAACATCTGTTTTCAATTTCTCTGGTTGTATGTACGGCACTTGACCTACTGACTGTCCTCCTGCAGCTCTCTGCCTGGATGATGATGTGTTTGTTCTCCTGACTGTGCGTTTGGTTCTGCCTCGGTCCTGCTTTACACTTGAGAGTTGAAAGTTGAGAGTTGTGGATAGAAGTGTGGAAGTGTGGAGCGGAGGTGTGTGCTAGAGTGCTACATGTCAGATTGGGGCTGTGTGAAGTGGGCTGCAGCAGGCCATTGTTTGGCCAAGGTGGTAAACCACCCTGACTGTGACACATCTCATGTTGTGATCAAGCGAGTTTGTACTGACGTCCTGAACAGTATCCACACTCAGTAAATATGTGGTATTTGCTGTATGTAATAGTCTAATAATCTTTCAGCCTGTGTTTTGATTTTCATGATGTCACAGAGGTGGTCTTTGATTGGTGAAGTGGCCCACCATACCTCCATAAAACACTGTGGTAAACCCTGCGGCTCTTGAATGTCCACCAAGTGGCACTAATTAGGTTATTATGGGATGTGCTGCAGGGGCTCCTGGTGTTGCTAGGAGACTGGCATTTACCGAGTACAGAAGAAATAAAAACTCTGATATTCAGGGGACATTTCAGGTCAGGTTTAAATTATTTATAGTCAGTTAGACCAGACTGAGGTCATGCTGCTGTGTTCAGTGCCGCTTCACATACTGTGTGTGCTGTAACATTTATACCGTATGTGTCACAGTATGTGACGTATTTTATTTACAATTTTATTGTTCATTGTCTATATGTAGGCTAAGCTAACGTTAACTACTAAACCAGCACCTGTTGCCATGGTGACAGTAAACGTTCATGTTTGCGTAGTGAGGGAATGAGAGCAGGGTGCTGGATTTTATACACTGTGATGATGATGGAGATACATTGTAAATACACCACATTTATGATTTTTGTTTTGGTGAGTAGCATACAGGGAAATACAACTAGCACTTCTCCATATACAACTGTTATTGTAAATATCCAGTCAGAGATGGCAGAATAAATATTAACATAGATAATAACATTGTTAATGTTGAGATGTTAGACTCAGTGGCATATTTTAGAAAAGATGTTCATTCAGAAAGAATAAACACATGGTCCTCTGGGGGCAAGCTAGCTGCTGTGTGAGGCTTTACTCCCCCAACACCTATATGGGCTCAAATTAGGGTCAAAATGATTTTGAGCTTGTAAAGTAATGTTTACAAATAATTCCATAGTTTGTCGTTTGTAAATCAACCTCTGTAAACCTGTGAAATACATCTGCATGAGAAATTTTATATTGCACACGTCACAGACTTTAGACGACATGAAAAGCATTGTCTTGCAATGCTTCTAATTATGCACATAGCGTTAATATATCAGAGTCTGATGTTCTTCCCTTAAAGACTGCACCATGTAGGGGTACTAATGAGATGAATGCACATTTTTATTTCAGATGGTTTTGTGTCTTTAGATGGAAAAGATACCTGTTAAGATTTTGTGATCTGCAATCAGGGACTACTGAGAGTTTTATTGTTGAGAGCATTTTGCCTTTTTTATCCCAAACTGCTCAGGACAGATCTCCTGTGCTCGTCGTGGTGTTGGTTCTTCTTTGGGTGTCGATCATTTCTCTTATCTGATCATGTGTGTGGGGAGATTTTAATGGGTCCATCCTCAGCTGTCAATTCAAGAAGTAGGCATTATCCTGGAGACTGTCTTGGCTGGGACAAGGGTTTGGAGAGATGTGGGTTCAAACCAGACAAGTGCACTGAATGGCACCTTAAAGTAACAGGTGTAAAGAAAACTTACAATAAAAGGCTTCTGGCCTCATCTGAAGAGGGATGCTGTAATGCAATGTAAAACTTCTGTCTACTATATAATTTCTTTACAATGTTCTTATCTCGTGTTCGAGCTGCATCACAATAAGATCCATGAAGGAGAATTTAACATGGTAGAATAAACTTCAATGATGAATTCAAGGTGGTTGAGGCCCAACTGTGAAGAAGTGGACTTGATCACCACCTGCTGGTTGATGAGCAGAAAACCTCAAGCAAACACTGGTGAGTAATTCACTATTCAAACATCACAGCCACGTCCTGCGTCATGTGTGTTAAATTCCAATAGAAACATTACTGACTGACTAACTCCAATGAATGATTATCGTACATATTTATAGTAAGAAATAATGTCAACAAAAAAAAAAGGAACAATATTTACAGACCTGATTTAAATATGACCCTAAATATAAATAAGCCATTAGTATAATATTAATGTAATAAATATAAGAATTACAACTATTCAATTTTTTAGGATTAACATAGTTTATTTGTGGAGCAAACAAACTAGAAAAAAGTCTCATGTGAATCTTTGTTTAAAGAAAACAATTGATTTCATTCTGTCCAATAAGCAATAAAATGATGCTGAGCTTCAGTAACACAACAGATTCCACATCTGTATAGGTATAAGATCAGGAAGATCAGATCAAGAAGATCAGGGAAAAGCATGGCTGGATTAACCCACTGTGGGCACTAGAGCAAAAATGATCTGTTGCCCCTTAATGACTCCTCTTTGCCCGACTCTGTGTGTTCTACGCCAAGTGTGATGAAAAACCATGTAGCCCCAGGTTTGATGTGTGTCCATTTAAGATCATTACAGAAATGAAGATAGGCAGGGCCCATTAAGGTGTTCATCATTTCACTTGATGTTTATTAAATAGTGGTGCATGTTTTGGGGTCTGGGGCCCTATCGGGTAGCCTGGCCCTTTTTTTTTTTTTTTTACCAATTATCATTAGAGCATCTCAAGAATTAAGTGACCACAAGCCACTTATCAGTCATTGATTTCTATTTTTCTTGTAGCTTCAAATCACCTGACATCTCAAAACATTCATTAGCCTGTCTCTTTAAAGTACTTTTATTAAGACAGAAAACAGTGAAATTACAACATTTGTGGTACCAAACAACAGTGATAAGGCAAAAGCATTTCTGTAAACAACATACTGACATCCATGGTTTTAGTCTACTTCCTCAATAGTGGGGCCCTGAGAGTTGCCTCCTGCCTGGCCGCCACTGCCTCCTGGTGCTGCTCCCTGGTACATCTTTGTCACAATCGGCTTGCACACCTTCTCCAGTTCATTCTGCTGATGCTCGTACTCGTCCTTCTCTGCCAGCTGATTGTTCTCCAGCCAGGAGATCGTTTGGTTGCACTTGTCGATGACCATCTTTTTATCCTCCTCCTTAATCTTTCCTTTCATGCTCTCATCCTCGACACTGCTCTTCATGTGGTAGGCATAAGACTCCAGTGAGTTCTTTGCTGAAACCTTCTCCCTCTGCACGTCGTCCTCTGCTTTGTACTTTTCAGCATCCTGTACCATCCGATCAATCTCCTCTTTGCTGAGGCGGCCTTTGTCATTGGTGATGGTGATTTTGTTTTCTTTGCCGGTGCTCTTGTCAACAGCGGACACATTCAGAATGCCGTTGGCGTCAATGTCAAAAGTTACCTCGACCTGTGGTACACCTCGGGGGGCAGGAGGGATACCTGTGAGCTCAAACTTGCCCAGGAGGTTGTTGTCCTTGGTCATGGCTCTCTCGCCCTCATACACCTGAATCAGCACACCTGGCTGGTTATCTGAGTATGTGGAGAAGATCTGGGTCTGCTTGGAAGGGATGGTGGTGTTGCGTTTGATTAGCGGCGTCATAACTCCACCTGCAGTCTCAATGCCCAGAGACAGGGGAGCCACGTCCAGCAGCAGCAGATCTTGGACATTCTCCGAGGTGTCGCCCATGAGGATAGCAGCCTGTACTGCTGCACCATAGGCCACAGCTTCATCTGGGTTGATGCTCTTGTTCAGTTCTCTGCCATTAAAGAAATCCTGCAATAGCTTCTGGATTTTGGGAATTCTTGTGGAGCCACCGACCAGGACGATTTCATGGATCTTGGACTTATCCAGCTTGGCATCTTGAAGGGCTTTCTCAACTGGCTCCAGTGTTCCCCTGAAGAGCTCTGAGTTGAGCTCCTCAAAGCGTGCCCTTGTGATGGAGGTGTAGAAGTCGATGCCCTCGAACAGAGAGTCGATCTCAATGCTAGCCTGGGTGCTGGAGGACAGTGTCCTCTTTGCTCTCTCACAAGCCGTCCGCAGTCTCCTCACCGCTCTCTTGTTTTGACTGATGTCCTTCTTGTGCTTTCTTTTAAATTCCTCTACGAAGTGGTTGACCATCCGGTTGTCAAAGTCCTCCCCACCAAGGTGTGTGTCTCCTGCAGTGGATTTTACCTCAAAGATGCCATCCTCAATGGTCAGGATGGACACGTCGAAGGTGCCTCCACCGAGATCAAAGATGAGCACGTTGCGCTCTCCTCTTTTACCTTTGTCCAGGCCATAGGCGATGGCTGCTGCTGTGGGCTCGTTGATGATCCTCAAAACATTCAGTCCAGAGATTACTCCTGCGTCCTTGGTGGCTTGCCTCTGAGAGTCATTGAAATAAGCTGGCACTGTGATGACTGCATTTGACACCTTCTGTCCCAGATAGGCCTCGGCTATCTCCTTCATTTTAACCAAGACCATGGACGAGATTTCCTCTGGGTAGAAGGCCTTGGTCTCACCTTTATACTCCACCTGAACTTTGGGCTTTCCATTATCGTTGATCACCTTGAAAGGCCAGAGTTTCATGTCGGATTGGACAATGGCGTCATTAAACTTTCTACCGATGAGTCGTTTGGCATCAAAGACTGTGTTGGTGGGGTTCATGGCGACCTGGTTCTTGGCAGCATCTCCAATGAGCCTCTCTGTGTCAGTAAAGGCCACATAGCTGGGAGTGGTCCTGTTGCCCTGGTCGTTGGCAATGATCTCCACTTTGCCATGCTGGAAAATCCCAACGCAAGAATACGTGGTGCCCAGATCGATGCCAATGGATATTCCCTTAGCTGAGGACATCTTGCTCGGTTCTTTAAAGTTCCTAGAAAAATTATGGAGAGATCACATGTCATTTCTTTTATGCTACACTAATCACACCACTGAAATCATTCAGAATTACTAGATTATTGATGTCGGTAATGTTGATGTTTGTTGGCCATCGTTTTTATCTAATTATCAGGCAGAGATACTATGTCAAAGGTGTGGTTAAAAGTAAGGAGACGCTGACTTAAAAACCTTATTATTAAGGATTTATTTATTTATTATTTATTAAGGTATCTGCTCCACGACAAAAATATAAATGTAACATATATTTTCTCTGAATGATAAACCTTATCATTTTAATATATGTATTCTGTGAATTAGAATTGTTTTCTATTTTGAATATGCCACAAGAAAACCACAAACTTTAAGTAATTTTAAATGATCAAATACTCAAATTCAACTGTTTAGTTAATAGTGAGTGAATTTCCCAGTTGTGGGATTACTTAAATTAATCTAATAGATTGTGAAATCTTCACATCACCATTAACAAAGACATAATATAAAGCAGAAATGATGCATTAGTACTGTACTGTAAAGTTAAAGATTACATTAAAGCCTGAGGATGCACCCCACACCATCAGATACGTCATAACATTAAGAAGCTTGCAGTAATGCTTCCATTCAAAGCCGTTAAACACATAAATCTAAAATCTGATCAGTTGCTACTTACTTTCACTGATAAGTGTTCTGTTGCTCAGAGAAGTCGAAGGATCTCAGCAGAGTCCTGTCCCTTGTGTCAGCCTTTGTCTCTGTGTCACTCTTCTGAAACTAATGCCAGACCCATTGCTTATATAGTTATAATCGGGTTTCCAGAACACTCCCAGCCTCCCAATCCCCTCCTCCAAACTCAGTGACTCAACTGTTAATATTAGCAACTAATGCAGCTGGCCTGGTGCGCGAGAGCCGGTGAATATTCCAGAGTGGGACAGTAGTTTGACCCTCAGCCAGAAGGACTGACTGTGAGGGAACACGATGTAGAGAATGCAGCAATAAGGCTCCTTCAGGGTGACATGTTGAAGTGTTACCAACTTTATCACCATAATAATGGATGCAACTACTTCAAATGTTCACTTGACACGTCCTCTTTTTCATTCTCTCTCATTTTCTTGGTACAAACCCAGTTTGACACGTTGAGAGTTACTTTTCTCTGTTAAAAGGACTTTGCTTTATTGCTGATTTAATGCATTCTTTTACATACATAGTATACACTTGTGCATTTTGATCAAATTAAGACAGTGACAATAATATGGCAAACATAAAGTCTAAGATTTTTCACAAGATATAGCTCATTCAGTAGAGTTACACTTAATACCAGAAGCAGTGGAAGGAAGACATTAAATGTACCACAGTGGCTGTGGTTTTACAAAAGAGGAATGTTCATTTAATTAAGGTCAGTGCTTGATATTTGCTTGTTGTAAATGATTTAAAAGGCACATTCATAGCATGGCCTTAAAGGTATTATCCAGTCAAAACACTCAGTGACCACTTCAGTGAGAGGGATCACAGCTGAAATTTGAGTGAGCAAATGGAAACTTGGTATGAAATGAAACAGCAGTTTGAAAATATTTTTCTGGCCCCTTCTCCACAACTTTTCCTCACTTCCTTTTTTAGGAACGCATACAGCCTGTTATCTTTAACATAACATCCTTATCTGTTATTAGCACATTAAACATCTCTTTGCTTCGCAGCTGTTGAGGAGAAGCTCTGGGCGCTTCAAGATCAGTTTACGGTGAGCGCTGCATGCCAACACCACGAGTCAGGAATTTAAAATGAACTCCAGCCATTTGCACTCTATTACGGTTTCTTAGAATAAACAACACCGGATTGTATTTTTTATATAACAAGTGGTATTAATCACCGTGCTTTGTTGTAATGATAAGGATGACTGGATGTTACCTTTTAGGGCATGTATGCAGATACCATTCAGTGAGATCATTTAACGCATATAAAACAAAACATTTCTAAAAGAATGTACATTGTAATACAGAGTTTTTTTTTTTGTTATGGCTCAACCTAAACTCATGGAATGTACTAATAAAATCTTAATGCCAATGACAGACAAAACATAAATGTTATCTTCTGTTCCATTCTTACGGCCATTATTTGGCACTGTGCGTAAATAGGGTAAACAAACAAATCTATAACTCTACGTGATCTAGCAACAGAAGCAGGAGCAACTAAACAAGAACATACACATGAAAGCATGCAAGCAGGCTTTGTTTTTAAACACGTGACAAGACATGTAAAATGTTAGTTGGTTATACATTATATATTTCCTACATGTCTTATTTGTCATATTTAACACCATGTCTGAAGTGCTATTAATAAGTTACATTCAGCATAAGTAAAATAATTCCTCCTTTTTTGTAGCAATTTAGAAAATAAAATAGATATCTCTGTTTATCCCAGGGCAACTGTGTTTTGAGGATCACACCACGCCATCAGACACTCTCATTAATACCTGTGAACGAAAAGTACACATGTAGATTTATTACACTAACACATTGTGGTAAAAAAAAAAAAAGAAGAAATTGGGGAATAGTCGGTAATAAAAAAGGGTGAAAGTCGAAGGACCTACCTGTAATAATTGGGTTTGAAGGGGCCGTTCTTGTTGAGGCCCATGTACTTGGCCTGCTCATCAGACAGCTCTGTCAGGTGGGCATCAAAGTTTGGTAGGTGCAAACTGGCCACATACTCATCTGGCAGAAAGACACAGATTGCAGTCTATATTTTCTAGATGGAAATGTTCTCCAGCACACAGTATAACTTCTTCAATCCGCCGTATCGTGTCATTTTATGGTCGAGTCACAGGGTGGCGTCAATGAGCAACATATAGGTGAAGTAGTTCTAAATGTTTATAGTGTATAACCTAAAACTGCTTCTTTTCAACTCATTTATATCATGGTTCATGTGCTCAAGCTAAAGTCATGTGCTACAGTTAAAGAATAGTTTCTGTGTAAACAGAGTCAGTTCTTACCCATCTTCTTAGGCAGGAGATACACATCCTGTTTATAACGTCCCTCTGGGGCATTGAACAACTCGATCAGAGCCAGAGCCTACAAATAACACAGACCACACACTGGCTGTAAGACTCACTGAGGCCAACAGGAAACTACATGTTACTGCAGAACAGCAGAGTGGTGGTGGTGAGAAGGAAAACTTCTTCCTTCAGCTGCAACTAAAGTCCAAGCATCTGACAAAACTACTAACCTGAGTTGTAGCAGTGATGGACAACACGAACGTAGGCACAGTGGAGCAGCTCAGGTTTAAGAGGCGACCCTGAGAATTAATAGAGAGCAAGTATGAACTGCACTGAACAAAAACAACAGGTCAAAGTTTAAGGTAACATGTCGTTTGAACCACAGAGCGGCTGAGAACCCTAAACTGAGGATTTTATCCCACATGCTAGATGACCCGCAGTTACCATGGCAATTTCTATTATAATATTACAACACCAGAATATTTCACAACGGTAAAATGCTTCTGAGCCTGATGTAAATGCAAGATGTTGTTAGAGTTAAAACGCAAAAAGAGTTTTGATGGTTGGTTCAAGTTTATCTGTGTGATAATTTTAAGGTTTTAAGGTATGTAGGAGGGGCATTACCTCCGCCAGCAGGACCACCCTCTTTCCATCTGGCCAGATGATGTGGTCAACCTGAGAGCGGACCCTCTCCCAGGTCAGCTCAGGGCTGCGCAGACTCGCCTGAAGACATGAAAGACACTCAGTCCTACAGCTGCAGGTAAAAGTATCAAGGTGAGAGGTGTGACTTTGTGCAACACAAATGTGGTCATTTATTTATTTACATGTCAGTGTGGAGAAGGAAAAACATCAAGAGAACTCAGACAAAGAACATAAAAGTACTATAAGACGTTGCATGAATCATCCCATCATGAGTCAGTCCAGTCCAGTTCCTTAAGAGGAAGACATTCTGCATTTAAAGCCAGACAAGGTTAAATAAAGAATTGGATATGAAGCCATTTTGGAAGAATCTACTGGGCCATATTTGGACTTAAAGAACATGTTTGTTTGTTTTGCTTTTTTTTAGAAGAGTTGGAAACATATTTTCTGAGGGTTGAATGTGTGAAGAACAAAGTTGTGCGACTTGTTTTACTTCTGTTGGACTTTCATTGAAGCTCCCTCTGGCCATGCGCCTCAGTGTGTGTGCAGAGTTGGAAATTTAAATAGAAATTGCCCTGACACATATATTCAAAACGCTCACCCACACAGAGCTACATAGACATATTACCACATCTATCTCAGTATTGGAGTGTCCCATATTGCAGACGATGCAGCCGTTCTTCATTCGGTCAAGCTGTTCTCTGGTGACGACGTTCTTGTTGCCTGTATTAAAAGAAAAAGAACAGTGACTGAAGAGGGAGTAAGACATATAAGTGGGATCATGACTTGTTTGACTTTCAATGAACTAGCACACAGACCCAAAAATCATTTTAGCATTTAGATGAAAAGGCTGGTTTTGACGCAGAGACCTCAGCTGCGATATTGAAATGAAATGTGCATTTGTGGGCTGGAAACATTGTGATTATCAAAGCAGAAGTAATGGACGTCACTGCATGAGGCAGAGTACCAGTGCAAGTTATCACCACGTCCATCTGCCGAATGACCTCACTCAGCTTGACCACTCGGAAACCGTCCATGCTGTGTGGAAACACATGCAGACGTTTCGATTAGTTTCAGCGGCACAAAACAGAGTGAAAGCAACTTAAAACGAATTAGCATAACACATTGTTCTTTTAGCATCACAGTTAATCTGATGCACAACACAGAGACAAAGCGGAGCACATCCAGTGATGGAGCGGTGCTGACTGGTAATGGTTTGTGACTCACCATGCCTGCAGGGCACAGATGGGGTCAATCTCAGTGATGCACACAATGGCTCCAAGGGCTTTAAGAGCAGTGCAGCAGCCTTTCCCCACCTACACACCACAGGACAGTGCAGTAGTTGTAAACACAGATATACAATGTGCAAAAAGGTCTGCTGCACCAGTGAAAATCCAGTCATTCCATCTAAAGTAAGATTTTTTTTAAATCAAAGAACGATTCACCTCTCCATAACCACACACAACGACTTGTTTGCCTCCAAACATTATATCTGTGGTCCTCTTCAAGCTGGCAGATACAAGCAAAATAACACACTTTAACCCATCTTCATGCTTCAAACACAGCAAGTCTTCACACTATAAAACCAGCAAGAGCAGCATGATTGCAGACAGTGTGGAGCGATTAATTCTCCTCACCCATCCAGGATAGATTCACGGCAGCAGTAAAGGTTGTCGAATTTCTGCTTGGTGACGGAGTCGTTCACATTCATGGCAGGGACGCACAGCTTGCCAGCCTTAGACAACTGGTACAATCTGAGAGGACACATGAGGAAAGATGTTTCACCCACACACACACACACACACACAGACACACACATATCAACACACAGACTGAGCTGCTATCCTCCGTGACCTTACACTTTCCGGAGCGCCTGGATAATTGATTCCAGTGAGGGTTGTACATGCACAGCTGCTGTGGGCTGCGGTCGAGCTCTGTCATGTTTCTCAAATCGGCTCCAGCCTAATCAGGCCACTGACCTTTTTCAATCTAGAGTCAGCGTGTATTAAAAATAATATGGTTTATATATCTGCCTTTGATACGGTTTGTGCTGACACAGTTTATATTATTCATTAGTAACCTCTCTTATTGGGAGTATGGTTTGCCTCCAGCTCAACTCCATCTAATCTATAATGTAAAGACCTCATGGAAAAGGATTTTAAAAGCAGTTTACTATCTGTTAAAAACAGCGCTACAACACTGGGTTTTAATATCTGGATCTCTTTTATTAGCTTTTTTTATTAGCTAGTAAAAAAATTGTCTGGTGATCTGAAGAGGTCAAATCATCTGTTGCCCAAAGTCAAGTGCATCACGAAAGCTGCTAAATAAATCATGTTGTATATATTGTATACAACTTTGTTTGCAATGATAAACACTTGCTTTAAATCTTACATCCTAATACACTTCATGTTGACATCATTTTGCATTTGGTGGTGAAGGCAGGTGGTTTTAGTATCACACAGCACAGAATGGCCATAATATGATTTCAGGAGTCTGATCAATATCAATAACTCAAAAAATACTGCCAGTCTTTCTCATTCGTTGTCCATTATGGGCTGTCACAAGCTGTGGAACAGATTTGAAAATGTTGAAATTTGTTGCCAAGGAGTCAGAGCTTTGTCAACCATCCACATTTTACTCATCAACATCATACTGTAAATGGCCAAAAAGGACGCACTGGTTGTACTAGAAACTGTTTTTCTTCACTTCCCACTTCATTTATAAAAGCAATCAATCAAACTTTATTTGTATAGCACTTTTCATACATGTGAGTACAGTTCAAAGTGCTTCAGCTAAAAAGAAAGGGACAAATCAGGTAAGAAAGAGCTGACAATGAGATACAATAAAATGGATTTAAAAAGCTACAATAACATTAGCAAACAAAAAAGAGAAAAGTAATAATCAAAGAGCAGATGAAACAGAATGAAATACAATGATAAAAGAATAGGCAAAATAGAATAAGATACAATTTAGATCATCATTACAATGAAATAAGTGAATAAAATAAAGTGACTAATGACTAAAAACCATATTTAATGAAAAGCCAGGCTGAAGAGGTACGTTTTGAGTTTAGGTTTAAAAATTTCAACACTTCCTCGGGGAGACTGTTCCGTCGGCTCGGAGCAAAAATCCCCCAAACTCATCAAATCGAAGCCCCATCTCACCTGTGCACCCCAGTGACACTCTCCTCCACGATGCCCCGGACTTTCTTGAAGACGCTGGGATACTTCTTGTACACCCAGTGGGTCAAGTCTCCACCATCATCCAGAATCTAAGAGAAAGAAATCTGCATCAGTGAACCGCGTGATAGATGACCTTCACATTAAACCCCCCCCCCAGTCTGTGCTAGCAGGGTAGAGCCCGGGGATAGCAGAGACCGAGGAGAGACAGACTGAGACTGGTGTTCAATTTATCATGTGGTTGTCAGATTGATACCATATTGGCCTGCCAGCCCTCAGTGTTGACACAGCGATCGATGCACCACCAGAAGTCATCCTCTGACTCACCCTTCCACGCAAACACAGGTACTACTGCAGGAAGCAAAACACACACACACACACACACCTAATGGCAGAGACAGGCAGCAGAGGACAGGCCAGCTGCACAAGCAACAGATCCATTAAGACAGCATTACACAGTGAAAGAACATGTGCTAACTGGTTGCTCTTCAGTTTCAAGGGTTCATGGGTTCATGCTCAACTTTACTGTTACACAACGTATTTAAAACAATATCAGAAATACATGCAACGTCACTTTTTTTGGTATCGTAGACATCCATTATGGTTGATGTATTGACTATAATTAGTTTATTTTTAGCAAGTGAAAGCCATCATGTTATTAATGTTGAATTAACATCCACTGCCAAGTTCACCTAATATAAAGGATTTTTAATTATCAGAAATAGATACATTTTATGTCTAATTTCAACCCATAAAACCACACAAAACTTGATAATACAAGGAAGTTGCTGGACTAACAAACTCGCACAGTGCCAAAGATATAATCAAAATGCCTTTATTTTGTCAGGGCATATGTCCAAAACAAAGATCCCAAAAAGGGAGTAAATCGTCGACCAGTTTACTTCCCTTTCCAACCACGCCCTGAGGAAGACCCTGTAGTGGGTGAAACCGGTCTGCATTTTACTCCCTTTTTGGGATCTTTGTTTTGGACATTTTACTCTGACGTGCCCTAACAAAATAAAGGCTATCATGGACATCCTTGGCTCTGTGCGAGTGTGCCTGACGTTAGCCCCGCAGCTTCCTTGTGTCTACATTTCAGCTTCAAGAGCACCTTGCATTCACCTGGAGACTCACTACGGCAGAACCGAGAGCACCCGGTATTTCTCTTTGTATTTTTAAAACTTGATAATACTTGATATTGCTGATGAGCTCCTCTTGTTCCCATGGTACAAGCTGTTTAGAAGCCGCTGACCGTGGAGAGGAGAAGATCTTACCCGTTTCAGCCAGAGCAGCAGCCACCTCGTTCTGAGTGGAGTAGATGTTACAGGCAGTCCAGCGACACTGAGCCCCGAGGGCTACCAGGGTCTCAATCAGGACCTAAGAGGAACCATGGAATATACAGTTACATGTACAGGTAGCAGTGATAAAGAAGAGAAGGACGTATCAAACATCTGCAGTGGACAGGACGAGAGGACGTACTGCTGTCTGCGCAGTGATGTGGGTACAGCCTACTATCTTGGCCCCAGCTAGTGGCTTCTCCCCCTGGGCTCTCTTCCTCAAGGAGATCAGGGCAGACATGTCTGGGGAGGAACAGATTGAGCACAAGTTAAGGGAAGCTGAAAGGACATAAAAGGTCAGGTTCTGTTTTGGGAGAGAGAAAAAGGATGGACCCTTCTGAATACAAAAATAAGCCCTTTCCACGCGGTGGATGTGCAGTAAATGGCTGTAAAATGGAGACTGATTGAACAACAACGCCAGCAACAGCTGTTGCTGGCCAGGCTTAAAGCCTGAAGAACACTTGACAAGCACTCACGCCTACTTATCACTAACATGGGCAATGTAAACAACCAGAGAGACAGATGACAGAGGAGGGACTACATAAAAAAAAAAAACAAACGCTCAAGATGGGAGAGGATGTATCAAAGGAAGAAAATAAGTAACCAGTGACGAATAGAGCTGAGAGAAAGAACTCTGATCATGTTTCCAGAATAATATTGACACTGCCCCAGCCTTGGGTCATAAACTGTTTTGAAATCAGGAGGGAGAGGACCTTTATCAAATAGTGTCTAAGCAGCAGAACAGATGCCATGTGATACGTATCTGGGAACAAAGTCACAACAGGTAGCTCAGAGCTCTCTCTGCATAAATGGTTGATACAGCGTGTTCACGACTGCCTCCGTGCAGGAGAAGTGACTCCATAAGAGACACAAATCCAGGCTCAGCTCAAACCCACTGTGATCAAAGTGCAATGACTGAATCATCAACGGATCCATTTTCTGTCTCCAAATAGAAAATTGTCCATAATCTTTGAAGCGCCGGCGACGTGCCCCTGAGGTCAGATATACCTTGTTCTGCGATCTCTATTTCTCGGCGGCCAAATTCAGCCTGCTTGATGTTCTTCACGCAGAAGTCGCTGCTGCCGTGGGTGTTGACCTGGGCTTTGTCCCGCGGGGAGGTTTCATCATCGGAGCTGTCGGTGTAGGACGCAGCTGGGAAACGGAGAACACAAAAGGTCACTATTGTGGAAAAGCATACAAAAGAGCCAATTATGAAACATATACTTCAAATCCATTGTGTGGAAGGCGGAGCTCGTGTGTGTGTGTGTGTTTCCTGTATGCGTCTTTGTACATAATGTGTGTGTTTATTGTGAACTCTCCTCTGCTCATGTGTGTATATTATATATATATATATGTGTACTCTTATGCAAATGTGCTGCATTTATAGGTGGGAGTACATACTTCTCTCCAAATACATTAAATACATCAGGGAGTTTGTCAAACTGACTAAACACCTCATGGGAGGGACGCCTCGTGGCTCACCTGGTAGAGCGCGTACCACATAGGCTTAGTCTTAACCATAGCAGCCGTGGGTTCGAGTCTGACCCACGGCCCTTTGTTGCATGTCATCCCCCCCTGTCTCTCTCTCACTATGACTATTACAATAAAGGTATATATATATATATATAAATGCCCCCCCCCCCCAAAAAAAAAGCACGTCATGGAAGTAGAATGAACGTTTCAGGTGTGCAGTACCTGAGCTGTAGCTGTCTGTGGATGACTGCGAGATGGAGCGAGAGAGAGAGCGGCGGCCTGCCTTGGTGGGGTACTTAGTGAATTCCTGCTTGTCCTCTGTGTTTGCGAACTGGATCTGGAGACAATCAGGACAAAATGGTGCACGACGTAAACACAACATGCTGAGAAACGTGCGCTGCGTCAGGGGAGAGAGGAACAAAAAAGTAACATCATCATCATCACACATACACAGCGATACACTCCCGGTTATATGGTGCAGGTAATGTGTCGACACTCTCCCGTTATATATTTGAGCTCTTTTTGCTGTTTCAGCCACTAAAACTGCCCTATCAAAGGTAAATCACCTGAGTCTGTTGCAGTAAATCACAGGTGGATCAGGAGGAGGGGAGCTGATGCTTATTTTTAGATGCTCTCTGCTGCTTTGTGATTTATGCTTTGTTCAAATACACAGGCTTCAGTTGTTGGTGTGGTTCATCGTGTCAAACCAAACCCTTCAAAGGGCCTAAGATCAAAGACCTGGAAACACATAAAGTGGATCAGCACACAGCTTGCCTGGTTATTTTCTGGACTAGCCTTTGACAAAAGAGTCTCAACAATCCAGTGTTTGGGGTTACAACCAGACTTTGATCCAATTTTTTTTTAAACTCGTATCATTCAGCTACTAAATAAAAGCTGGTGCCTAGTGTGAGTTTGGCTCTATTCAGGGCTTGGCAGGCTACAATTAGAAGTAGGAGCTGACAAATCCACTAAGTGTCATTTTAACGCCCTGAAACTGTAACAATCTGGCAGCAGCAGCAGAAGCAGCAGCAGAAGCAGCAGCAGAAGACAACAGTCAGCTGTCAACATTAGAAGCAGCAGGGAGACGTAACCCACAGGTCCTGGAGTAATCTGGGTCAGTTAGGACAGTGGAGAGTCACTAGTTAAAGTCCAGCAGAGCAGTCTGACTACACCGATCCTGACAGACATAGAGAAGTCAGAAACAGTCCCACTCTGAGTGCGGGAAGTGATTTACAGTATCTTTGCACACGCAGAAGCCCAGGTGGGTGAAGCTGTAGGTCCTATTTTACTTACACCCTGTGAATACATGGGACTGTAAGAAAAACAGCTGCTTCTGGACAGGCTCACAGGCGGCCACATTATTCAGCATTTTACTGAAATAGGACGTCCGCAGGTGGATAGCAGGTCCGAACCCTATGATGTCCCAGAGGTTGGAGTATTAATATTACAGAACCAATGCTAAAAACCTATGGTACCTGGACGTTGCAAAGAGCCCGATGAGGCGTTGCACAGAGAGAGAGATCTGCTGGCCGCTCTCTCAGTCTGCCTTTCCGAGAAAACCTGCAGGTGTCTTCGGTGGCTTAGCGGCAAGTGTGTTGGATCAAATCCAAGCTCACCATTTGATGTTGTGCGTCTTGTCTTCCTCACAACATTGTATAATGTCACAACATCGTATAATATCTGGCGGTCAAGAGCGGTGGACTCTCAACATGCTTCTTTTTAACGCAGGCAGGCCTCCTTCATCTCTTGTTCACCTGCTGTCGAGGCTGTTAGGTGATATTGTTGCAGAGTACGTTTTTGTAATGTTCATGTTTTTAACTTGATAGTTTATGTGCTTTTTCTGGAATGATTATAAAACCGGTGAAAACCATGCAAAGGCCTTCTTAATGTTTCTCACACTTACAGAAAATCTTTCTTTTAAAGGTAGTGTTAGAATGACATTACACACAACTCTCACAGTAAGGACCTTCACTCTGTACTATCCTTCAATGTCTAGATGGGTGTTGTTCTCTTCCTTAAACATTCATGTTGACGTCCTTTCAGATCTTCATTCATTGTGACAATGCGGCAGGATTTCCTTGTTCTCTTATTTTATATGTCCATAGAATGTGTTTTGGACTAAACACTAACGTGCAGGCCTGCAGAGTTGACACAACACACAGATGATAAATCCGGGAACACATGAATGCCAGACTAACAACAGTGAGTTGGGTAACATTTGAGTGTGATGTGCACTGCGCATATGGAAGACATTAAAGCAGTACTACATTTAAAGGAGTTATTTCTACTGTCAAACACAATGCTGCAGAGAGGATATTTTTCTGAGTGTGAGCTCACAGCTGGGTGAAACTGGTATGCATAAATTAGTTACCTGGTATTTACCACTCAAACGTTAGCAGATACAAAAATGTATGATCCCTAAAGAAGTTGACCTGAACACAACTGTACTTCTTCATAGTAGTAAAAGTTACTGCCATGACTTCAATCCATTTAAAATAAAAGAACCTATGGCTGAAATGCTCAAACAGCAGTAGCTTCTTCACTTATTCAGTGTTTATATCTTGAGTCCCTTTTTCCATGGGCTGTGACACCTGGGCTTCAACCATCTACTGTGTCAGTAAAAAGAAACTCAAGAAGCTTGTGAGACAGTGTGAACTGAGGAGATCTCTGCATGTCTCTACTTTCACAATTTGGAGTGCACTCGATCTCATACACTTGCAAAATAGCACTTTTAGCTTTGCTTTGCATCAGTTTGGACACCTGAGGATTCAGCACAAGTTTTGCATTGTTCTTCCTCAGTTCATGGACGGCACAATCGGAGAGGAATTTTAAAGAAAACAAGAGGTTAATTAATAATGAATCGCTCAGTGTTACTTAAGGCAGCATTCTGTTTTTTGCTACTCCTACACAATGAACTATCACAATCAGGTGAGCTGCGAGAATAAACTTGACCACTGGAGGAGAAGACTGGACTTCTACCTGCATTTCTGCAGAACATTTCTGTTACAAACTGTGAAAGACAAAGAACTCACTCTACATAAGTGCAAACAGAAGACAGAAAACTTGTAACACTCCAAAAGTAACTCCGGCACATCTGTGTGTGAGATCTGCAGTATCTTTAACTGTGCAGGATGAGTTCTCTGTGATGCATTAGTGGCGACTCACCCTTTCTCTCCCGTGCCCATGTTTGTGTGCCATGGCTGCCTGATCTCTCCAGTTTTCCAGCCTACTTCCCTGTGCCTGTATGTCCTCTGTGTGATGGTACTAGGTGTCCCTGATGCTATTATCCCAGAACACTCCCAGGCAGAGCTGGGGGGAGGTTCCCACCTATTATTCTGATTTCTAATGGCCAACCTGGAGAGAGAGAGAGTGAGAGGCCTGGAGAGAAAGGGGAGGTTGATTCCAACTGAGCCTCTCTCTCTCTCTCTCTCTCTCTCTCTCTCTCTCTCTCTCTCTCTCTCTCTCTCTCTCTCTCCCTCTCTCTCTCTCACTAACTCTTTCATTTTCTCGGGTTCTGCCCTTGACAACCAGCTGCTAAAGTCAGTAGGTTGTATTTTATGGCAGCTTTTTTTTTAAGTGCTGAGAGAGCAAATGCAGGAACAAATTGCAAAGACTTAAAAAAAAAAAAAATCCAGTATGTACCTATGCACAAACAAGAAACAAGTTCAGAAAAATTCGCACACACACACACACACACACACACACACACACACACACACACACACACACACACACACAACAAATTTGCTGCAGCTTTTACTTTCAGTCTGTATTCCTGATTTGGACAACTAAATAAAAGGGGATTGACAGGAGGAATTAAACCCTGTTTGCATTAGCCTTCTGCTCCATCAATAAGCGGCCCATCCAGTCCCATCTTACAGCTAAAAATACCCTTTCACTCCCAGATAGCAGGCCAGGTCACAGACTTAAGCTGTGGTGCGACTGTCAGCCGGCAGTGCAAAGGGCTCAATGTGGGCCTGGCATAAGGCAACACCAACTACTTAGCCAGACACCATTAATGCTCTACAGCGCCATCTAACCGAGACAACACTCAGACGCTATCATTCAGACAGTCTAATCCACACAGGTCTTTGTATCTTTGTATACTGACTACTCACAGTGGTCACGTTCAACAAGTCAAAGACACACTGGAATATCACAGCGTACAAATTGTGCACTGACAATAGTGTAATGCTCAAATCAAAAAAAAGTGCAGTAGTCATACAGGTCTAGTTCTACAATCTGTGCTTCCTGCAAAGGCGCCTACTTAGATCAACACATGCATGACGGATTAAACAGTGTTGTGAAAAAAAACATACAGCGTGCTAATCCTTCCTCCAGAACTACGTGACCTTTAGCAGAAGCTATAAATTCTACCCACGGTCATGTACTCCAGTCGTCAGAGAACATGAAAATCGAGGTGATGCAAAACCATACTTGATAATCAAACAGACGGGAATGTGACACTGATATTTACAATATCAATATCAGTATCATTTTGTTGCCAAAACTGTAAAATGAGAAGGTAAATATGAAGTAAGACAGAATGCTAAGAACAAATACTGTAGTTAAACTAGTTCTTAAACACCACAGGCACAACTGAGAACACAGCCTGAAGATGATGAAACTAGTCAGTATGGATGTGTTATATTTCTCAGCCTATGGCGACTTTACCCCCAATGTTAATATGGGTCACACTGTGAGGCAAACACAGTACTTCACTTGTGTAGACTACGGCAGACTTAGAGTTTTAATAAAGACTTTAAAAAAACTGTTTTTCAGTGTTATTTCTAGATAAAGCTAGTTTGATTTAAGGTCCCATATTTTGTTTTATTTGAAGATACATTTGTGGTTTGAAGAGCTAAAAATCCATCTCAATATAGTTTTACATTTCCTCCTTCATGCTTCTCTCTGGAGCTCTAACAAGAACAGGCTGTTTTATGTTGCTCTCTGAGCCTCTCTTCTGATTGGCTGACTGTTGCCTGAGTGACGCACGGCCAGGCCAACCACAGGTAATGGATTGTAGCCTTCTACTGTCGCTTGGTAAAACTCATCAATACATTCAAATGCTTCTGGTCAGTCAGCGCTGAAATGAGTGGAACAGACGGTCAAATTCAAACTGAAATGTCCCGGTAATTCAGCAAAAATAAACTTTAGCCATTGGTCTCTAATATTTCTATCCTTCTATAAGCATGTTAAGGAAGGGGGAAGTTAAAGCAACAACAAAAAGGTTGGACGGTGGGTGCGGGTGGGCTGTGGTGGGGGCATGGTGTTGTGACATCACAAAATTACGGAAATCCTTGAAAGCTCGTTTTAAATCACAATTTCTGCTTAGACCTGCTTTATATTCAAAAAAAAGACATAGAAATCTCACTTTCCACCATATGGGACCTTTAAAGACCCACAGTGAAAATGTGTCACGTATATTTTGCATATTTGGTTTTGTGTTTTGCATATATGTTTATACCACCTTCAAATTACTCTTACGTCATAAGTTTTAGTAGAAAAACATGACAATGTTGGTGATTATTAGTCCAGTGTATGTGATGTTTTCAGCCGTATTCATTCTTTTGAAGTTTGACTTTTGAATCTCTCTCAGGGTTAGTTTAAGGCTTTCCTCATCATTTACCTTTTCGTATGTCTCCACACTTTAATTTAAACTTGCCAGGTGGGGAGAAAATCTGTATTTGACCTTCATGAAACTCTGCCATAATGTTGGCAGACAAACAAGACAAGATAAAGGAGAATATGGGGTATGAATACTTTAGAGATTCTATGTGAAACTGTCCACAGAGATCAGCTAAAACATGACAACGCATGAACAAATTCATGGTGAGTGAGTCCTGTTCTCGGGGGGGTGGGGTGGGCGTATTGTGTAACTGCTGGATGGATTCAAAGAGAGAGGAGGCTGAGTCGTGGTGTTCTTTGACTCACCCACCCACACACTCACTCACTCACTCACTCACACACACACACACACACACACACACACTCACACACTCACATATTCCATTTAATTCCTAACATTGATTGTTTTTGCTCACCGCACCTTTCAGCTGATTACGTGACAATGCAGAGGCCTCGTAAGTTCAACACGACGTCCAACTTTTCATTTTCATGTGTGACCGTTTTTAATTAGATTTTCCACTCATTTTCAGTATTTGTTTTACTCATTCATTTTCCTCATGCGAACAGGTGGCTCAGTTTGACACTGGGCTCTCACATTTATTCATAACATACTGCTTTGTTTTCATGAGCACCGCGCTCGATCCTACCATCCAATATGTTTTCAGTCAGGCTCCCTGAGGCGACTCACAGTCCACGCATTATTGCCTCGTCACACAGGGGGTCCGAGCTAATATTCTGAAGTCTGTGAACCCCGCTGCTGGGAAAATAGGGATTTTTTTTTTTATTATTCTCATTATTATGTCCAGCTCTTGTGGTCAAAAACATGTTGATGTTCATTCATCCTGGATGTTGTGGTGATTTTTAAGGCGTATGTTTGTTAGTTTATTTAACAGTGATCGTACAGACAAACATTGTTACATGCTACACGGAGGACAAGCAGTGAAACAGATGGAAGGATTACTGTATGGAGGTGTAGCTCAAGCTAAATTTCAGCCCCCGTAGTTTCGATTATTCTTTAGCAAATATTTCGTTTCGCGTCTTATGGCCAACAATGGTGATGGTCTGCTTGTGATTAAGTGTCCTTCTCTAGCAGTTTTCTTGTGTTTAAAAAAAAAATTATATTACAATTATTGCGATTGCAATTTCATTTGGAATGTTTTTTTTATTTTTTTTTTTGGACCTTGTACCAAACAAACATGTTCCTTTCCATCTGGAGAACATGATTTGTAGGCGTCTCTGTAGCACCACAATGCTTATGGTGCTAACAATGAACAACAATGTGACACATTTTACACATTACAGCTCCTGCGATTTAGATATTGCACATGGCCATATTGCGATTTCGGTTATATTTCAATTAATTGTGCGGGGCCTATTGCTGCAGTCCTTTTGGCTGATTTGTACATAGCTTCAATGAGGCCATCCAATCATGTTAATGTGAACACCAGCTGGCGAACATGTCTGTGTGTAACAGAGGTGTGATGATCACCATCTCAACACTGAATTTTTCAAGGAAACATCACAAGAACCAAGATGCACAAACATCTCAAGTTATGTAATGAGGCAAAAGAAAAGCAACAAAATCCTGATCAACATATAGTTTCTTCAGAGGAATCAGAGGGGGGGCGACCACTCCTGCTTACTGTGACTTTTAAAAGTCTCACAAAGTTCAGCAGTCAGTAGCAGAATAGCAGATGTGTCAGTAAAAAACACTCTAATTATTTAATGTGTCATGTAGAGGCCAGGTGATACTGACATTGTGAAGCTGGTATCAAGATTGCATCAATAGCAAATACAAAAGTAATGTCTGCACAGCCGACCTCAGTGGAAATACATATCTATAAATTATAAACACAATACATTAAGGTTAATGAAATAATGAACAATTACACATAAAAATGTTTCTGAAACATTTATGCTAATAAATATGTCAATATACTTACCGATATTTACTGGTGTGAAGCTGATATCAGTGCACACTGCCTGTGTGGATCAGGCTCTAGCTCTTAAAATCATGACAATATGTTTTGAACACAGAGTGTGTGCACCAGTAAAGGAGCACAGGTGTCACAAGTCAAAGGTCACCTTGAGGCCATGGCCTTGAAAAGTCCTGAGAGTTTCTTGTCTCAGCTAAAAAAGGTGTTCACCTTCAGCTCCACAGAACAAGTCTATTCAGTTTACGTATCAATAAACCTGAACTCCAGAGCGAAGGAGACAGAGAGGTCAGAGGAGTTTTCCTTCTGAGAGACAAAAAAAGAAGCCTTCAGCTCTGTCTGCTGCATGTTTATCCAGTGCCTGCCTGGTGCCAGCTGTTACAAACGGTGGTGGATCTGTAACGATATGAGCTGCCACCTCAAGGGAGTCTTTCAGTGTGATGATTGTTCTGGGCCGTTGTAGAACAGCCAAGAAATCTGAGGCTTTTTCTCACAGGTGCACCTTGAGCCGCTAATACATTTTTATCATGCTCTTCCTATTACTAACAATGATGATGCCTAACGGGCATGCATGCATGCACGCACGCACCAAACACACACACACACACACACACACACACACACACACAAGGATGAGTTCACTTGATACAGACATGATTGATTTTTACAGATTCGATTTCCACGACCCTAAACCTTCAGAGACCCCCCAGCTCTGTGACTGCTGTTCATGGTGGATTGAAATTCTTCAGAAGGCAAACACCTCATTAAATACCTCATACTTAGAGTGCAGACCCGCTGCCTAAGCTCAGGTATGTCAGCCCATGTATTTCTCCACTTTGCCCAGGGTTTAAGAGCTCAACCTGGCTCTTCGTTGTTTCTTGCCTGCAGGATATTGGCATGATAGTGTGGTTTGAATAAACAGGAAGGCTCTGTGGAGGCAGACTTTACAGACTAACAATAATCCAGTCTTCATGAAAGCTCCTTTTTCATAATTACATGTTGTTACCTCAGTAATAACATAGTAAGAGCTATGATTAGACACCACACCATGTGAGACAATGAGGCAAAGCTTTTCTCCTCGGATTCTTCAGCTTAATCTATTTGAAATGGTAAAGGTGATTTTCCACTTAGCAGATTGGCTCGGGATGGAGTGATCCCTCAGTGGGATGACGGCTCTACAACATACACTACACATTACTGCAACATCGCATCTAACAATGCACCAAAGCCCCATTTGCCTCTCTGCTTAACTTTGGGCTGAAAACGCAAATGAATAAGTGATACATGGACACAGCAGATAACCTATGCTGTACAGTAGTGCTTCACTGCAATGCGTACCAGAGTGGATTTATGCTCCTGACATGTGCCTGCCCACAGCTCACACACACAGCCTCTCTTCCCGGCGGCAGTGACTGATGGCGGGCATCACGTTCACGTCTCTTACCTTCTTGACGGATTTCAGAGTGGGGACTGCGGTGAAGGCTGCGGACGGCATCTCCCCGACATTCATGTTCACATCACTGCTGTTTTTGCTCACAGTCATCGCTGAATATTTCTCCGCGACGTTTTCGGTCTCTTTGACATATTTCGTGGCTTGTTTAACCTCCGCCTTGCTGTCCACACCCGAGTCGGTCATTGCATCCAGGTGATACCGATACTGTTAGAAAATAAATAAATAAATAAACGAACAGAAAGCCGGTTCGGAGTGGAGTTCAGACTGACGTTAGCTGTTGCCTCCTCGCGCTCCTGGTTTAAGCTTGGTGGTTTAAAATGAGAGAGCCGGAGCTGAAGCGCTTCCTCTCGGCCTCGGTGCGGAGCAGTAGGTATCAGACTCCAGCAGGGATGAACCTGTTCTCTATCCGCGCTACTTTGTCAAAGAGCGGCTCAAACACTTGTTTCAGTTCTGCGGCTCTGCTGTCATCCACAGACGACGCTGAAGTTGGCTTCTGATTCGTAGCTTCCGATTAAGGAAGCAGTTAAGGGGAAAGTTAAGGGGCACGTAACTTCAAGTGCTCAGCGGACACATTGGACCAGGTCCAAAATAAAAACCACTTCACCTAGACTGGTCAAATCTGGACTGGATTATCCCAGAGAAGCCAGAGACTCTTTAAGACACAGTTTAAGATTTGTGAAACCTTTAATCCACAAAGGAAACCTCACTCACAGGCAACATCCTATACCCTGAAAGCATGGGAGACATTTCATGTCACTATTGAAACCACTGTGAGGCAGAGAGGAGTGAAATAATTACAAACTTAAAAACACATTGTTTTGCATTTACAATTTTCACAACTACTTTGAGTACACATCATTAAATTACCCCCAAGGATTTTCGCCTATGCCATTCATTTGTGTATAATATAATTCAAAATCCATCACATCCATTAGTTTGAACAAAAAAATCAAAAATATTTTTTGTAATATGAGGAAGAGTTGGATTTTTGAGGGAAGATGCCCCCTCTGATTTGGGGGTAAGAAGCCCTCCATGCGCATCACAGCTGAAGCCAGTAGATTCACAAAAAAACCACGAGACACGGCTAGGAGACACAATACAGTGTGGCAAATGACTAAAGCAGGTCTACAGTGTAGACTCTTTGGATGATGGGGTAATGAGGATGATGGGCAGGGAGACACTGAGGACAACTGGTGGCCAGGAGAGGAGGATGTTAGTGGACAGGTCAACCAGACGAATTAATTGATTTCTCAATCAAACGTTGATAATTGTGCCTAAGTATTGACAGAAAGCTTTTCATAAAAATGTCTGCACATAAAGATCATATGAAGAACAAACACATGAATGGCTGAATTATGGCTATAACACAGGCCACAGTGAAGGCTTTGGCAAAGGAGTAAATGAACTAATTTATGAAGATAAGAATATTATATCTATGAATCAATGAAGATGTTTTCATTTCAGAGTAAAAGTAACTTTTCTATTTTTGTTACGAAGTGAAAGGGATTAAATGGAGAGACCAGTCTAAGTATAGTGGTTTTTGAAAGAGACCTGGTCCAATATGATCTAGGTGAAAAAGCAGTGACATCTCTCTGTGTTGTATTTTCACTAACAGAATAAAGGTCTCTCACAGATGGGTGGGTTACAGCATTGAGGCTTGGCCCAAAATGTCAAGCAGATTTTCACAAAAGGAAGGGGAGAAAAAAAAACGGCACTCAGAGTTAAGTTTCCGTTAAGTTTCCCCTTAACTGCAGAGTCGGAAGCTACGAATCGGAAGCAGACTTCAGCGTCGCCATGATCCCCCTCAGACAGCAACATCTGAGAGGGGAGGGGGCGGTTTGTTGACGCTGTCACCTGAACAAGTGGGCAGTATGTAGGCGGTGGTCGTCCAGTCAGCGCCGGTGGGAAGGCCCACGGAGAAGTAACGACTGCGGCTCGTTACTCGTTACCCATTTAAAAAGTAATGACACTAGATTTAATCTTTACTTCAGTTGCCAGTTGGCGTAGACCTGGTTGGATGTTCCCACAGCGTCACCCTGGCCGCAGCCTCCTGCCATGGATGCCTTAAAATACATCCCCCCTGCTCATAGGAGGCTGCGTGCAAGTCCCGCCTCTTTTATTATGATTGGCTGATCGTGGTACGAACGTCACAATCTCGAGCGTGTGATTGGCAGAGCCTGTTTGGGACAGTGTTTGAGAGGTCTACTCGAGGGCAAAGGCTTGGTTTTGTCCCAAATGTGAGAGGCTCAATTATGGGACCACGATTTCGTAATTGTGACAAAAGTTTATCAATCGTCATCATTCATTGTTTCTCCGATATCTATATAATGAATACGAGCTCAAATATCAATATCATCTTTTTGATTAAAGTGTATTGGAAAATGTTAGATAAGTCTTCACTGATGTGAACAGATGTAAACCTTTACAAGTAACAGGAAGTAATGTATGAATCACTATGATACTGAAGAAATCTTAAAAACCTGACCTGATGATTCTCAGGCAAGTTCTGAAGCGTCCTTATTCTTCTTATCTATCCATCTATCTATCTATCTATCTATCTATCTAGTTTCCAATAATGAATTATAAATTGAGATACAAGAATCATGTAAAACTGTGACATGACCAGTAGAGGTAATGATTAACATTTCTATACTTAAATACAATTTGGAAGTAAGTGCTACTTTGTCATCAATAGACACTAACTAAGCATCATACTATTACAGCCTCAAGTCTTCATGGCATGGATTCCACAAGATGTTGGAAACACTCCTCTGACATTCTGCTCCATGTTGACATGATTGCATCACATCATTTCTGCATATTTGTCAGCTGCACATTCATGCTGCTAATCTCCTGTTCTACCACATCAAAGCTGTTCTACTAGATTCAGATCTGGAGACTGGGTTCATGAAACCAGTTTGAGACGATCTTTGCGACATGGAGCATTGTCCTGCTGGAAGTAGCCAATAGATGATGATTAAACTGTGGTCATGATGGATTGAACATGGTCAGCAACAATACTCAGATAGGCTGTGGCATTTAAACCATGATTGATTGGTTTTACGGGGCTCAAATGTGCCAAGAAAAAATATCCATCCGATTACACCAGCACCACCACCAGCACCACCCGCCTGGACTTCTGACACAAGGCAGGCTGGGTCTATGGATTCATTATGTTGACACGAAATTCTGACCCTACCATCTGCATGCCACAACAGATATCCACATCCATCAGATCAGGCTACGACTTCCCCGTCTTTTCCAGTTTTAGTGAGGCTGTGCCCACTGCAGCCTCAGATTTCTGATCTTGGCTGACAGGAGGGGAACCCAATGTGGTCTTCTGCTGTTTCGTTTCAACCATCTTATTCAAAAGATGGAAGTGTATGTACTGTATGTGCCTTCTGCCAGAATGATTGGCATGTTGGCACTGAAAATTAGTTTCCAATGATATGGCTGAAATGACTCATGAATTTCTGACAGCATGCCAATGGCTGAAACTCCTGTGACATCCTGAATGACTGATGTAAAGATGTCTACACTGAACAAAACTGGAAGTAAAGAATAAACACAAATAACCTTGATTCACATAATAAAATTTAATTGACATAGGTTTCATGAATTCAATGTCCAACCTTTTCTCATTATAAAAAAAATAACATTTCAGGACTCCATCGGATGGGTAAAAAAATCTATTATCTACAATGAAAAAAAAACACAAACACTTAGGTGGACTAACCAATGGAGAAGTAACTATATGGATAGGATGTGTAATGTGATGCCACACTGAGTCATTTTTTCCCTACAAACACTAAGTTTAACTACAAATTGTATAAAATGCATCCACAGAATTGGGCAAATGAGTAAATACATCTAATAAACACTTGGCAAGAAAAAGAATTTCTGTGCAACATCTTCACATTAGTATCACATTTCAGTTTTTTCTCAGTGGACGCAGGTTGCACTTAAGATGCTGGGTCCATCCCCCAGAGTACATGGATTGAAAAAATAAAATTCAAAATATGGGGCATCACATAAAAGATAAAGGACACAAGTCTAGCATCAAGGCTGAACGAGTGTCTCCGGAAAAAAAAAAAAACTCTGTACCATTTACAAAAAACATTTAAAGCAAAAAAGTATCCACTAATGACAAATTTTCATATTTTAACAAACCAGGGTCTAACAGAGTATGTGGCTTCGCAGCTGTCATTTCCTCTGTGTCACTGAGCCTGGTTAAACAAAATTTTTCATTATTGTCCAAACAAATCCGTATGAAAATAAAAAGCTGGTCCTAAGTGCTTGACCAGTAAAGCTGAGCATGGAGAGGAATCCTCCATTTCAGAGAAGACCAGTTCTTAGGCTCAGCAGCCGCATGGCCAGCTTCCTGGAAGACCAGTGTACGAGTAGAGAGAGAACAGAAGAAACAGTGGTGGAGTTTTCGTTGGTGGTCTGTGACAGAGGGGTGGGGGGGGGTGACAGAGGAGAAGGTGCGGCAGATGGTTTAGCTGGGGTGAAGAGTCTCAGGCAGGGTAGAGTTCACTGACAGACATGATGATGATTTTGGCGACAGTGCTACGAGACTCGGATCATCTGAGCCACCGTCTCGTCTGCTGCTGCCTGGGCTACCTCCTGCTGCTGCTGCACACGAGGAGGACAGAGGATCAGTGAGGTCGCCATAATGAATTAGTAGGAGTTTCATTCATAAATGAGATAGTGCCTTTTCCAACAAATAGAAAACTAATTACACACTAAGTATTAACAAAAGAAGTCAGTCAAAGTAAGTTTGGCAGTTTACAGAGCTTATTTGACAATTTATGACATACTTACAGGTTTAAGTCAGTATATGTTTATGACTGAGTGATGATGTACCGGTGATGTTATTCTACACAGCTTTTTGCCACACCTGTGCCAGGGCCAAAGCCATTTCCTCTTTGTCCTTAGGGGAAAAGAAACGTCCTCCATCTCCTCGCTTACGCTGCATGGCGTGACGGTGGCGAGACTCGTGCAGGTATTTCTGTCGCAGAGAAAGTGGGTGTATAAGATCATGACCAGTTTAACATTATGAATACATTGTACAGTCTGCACCTCTATGCAGCTTTCTGCTCATTGTTTTGACTCTCTTCTAAACCCATACATGAAATCTCAGGCAGCTACTCCCTCCACGCAAGATGATATACAAAACAAGCCCATCACAAAATGGTAGCCAGACAAAGTGAACGAGTAGCTAGTGAAGAGAGGAACAAGGCCTAACAATGCAAGGAGACCTTCGATGTGCCCATGTGAGTGGTGTGAGGTGATGACTAATATGCCATACCCTCCTTTCCTTGGGGATCTTGCCCTCAGCCTCCAGCTTGGCCCGGGCCTGTCTTCGCTTCAGGATACGATGGTACTGTTTGGCATTGACATAGAGCGGCTCCTCCTCGAGCATCTCAGCCCCTGGCAGGGGGATACGTTGCATTGTGGGAACTCCACCACCTCCAGGCACCATCTGATAGAGGCACACAGACACAAACATGCACAGTGCTTAGACCCTCTAGCATAAAAATCATTCAACAGAATATACTGACACAAACAAGCAGTTAATGTTCGAATGGTTCAATAAATATCACATCAATCATCAGACCTTTAGTCAAAACTGATGTACAGTACTATATCACGTTTAAAAACTGATGTCAGAGGCCCTGAGCGCCCAAACAGGTGTTTTCAGTTATTCTATAGGTTGACACTGGCGATATGCTGAGAACAGCATAAAGTCATCAAATGAATGTAGGGGAAAGTTGTCTCACCCTAATAGGTACAATAAATTGAAGAGAGGTGAGGTAGATCCCAATCAAGCACAGTCTGTATATAAGTTATATATATTTCCTGTCCTAAGCAAAATAAGTGAAAGCACGTGTGTGGGACAACAGGTGTTAGGGACTTTAATTAAACATAGTAATATTCATTGCAATTAACTATAATTTTTGAATAATGTTGCCTAGAAAGTTTCATGGTTCATTTTGTAAGATGTTTAATACAATTTACTAGTAAAAACAACAAAATGAAGTATCACCAAAATAATTAATAATGAATATCACTGCAATGATTCCACTAAAAGATAATTAATCCATTACACCAAATTTCTACAGTTTCATATTGTGCAGAAACAGGCAGTTATGATTAGCACAAACATTATAAACTAAATACTAAAAAAATAATCACTAATAATCAATAAACTAAATAATCACTACATTTAAAAAGACACTTTAAGTTCTGTGACCTCCACCACACCGCACAGCCTCGTGTCAGTCTATATTTAAAAAAAAAAAAAGGTAATAAGATGCTGGGTACCTCTGCACAGGGTCTTACCATGACCATTCCACCTGCATTGACCATGTTACCGGAGACGGGCAGGGTGACGGTCACAGTGCCTTGGCCGCTGTTAGTGGTGTTGGTGTTGGCACCCCCTGCCTGTACAATCTGGGCGCCGGCCAAGCTGGCAGCTGGAATTGTGATCATTCCTGAGAACAGATTATCATCACAGTTCTTACTCAAAATGACAACTCGACAGTACACCTGCTTATAAAGTCTACAAAGCACAAGGCAAACAAGAAAGGTAGGAGAAGACGGAGTTTACCCTGCTGCAGCACGGTTCCGTCCGCATTGACAGGCTGGTAGACGATGGTCTGCCCGTCAGCTGTCTGTGCCACCTGCTGGCCCTGAACGCTGATCTGCTGCCCCTGCGGAGCCACAAGTAAGGAGGGAAGACAATTAGTATCAATATAAATAATAGTTTGATGAAATGAATTTGCCACTCAACTGGTCAGAATTTAATACCTGGTTCTGTCCAGCAGTGATGGCTGTCTGGGGCTGCTGGATGATGATCTGCTGGGGCTGACCCTGCTGGCCCTGTAGCTGGAGAGTCTGACCGCCCTGTAACTGGATCTGACCCGGCTGCACCAGCTGGATCTACATACAGACACAGTAACACCCAGAGATTGGTCTTAGTTTGATAAACAATACGATGGCTGCAGTATAGACTACAATACTGAGGCCATAATCTACCAGTACTATTTCACAGAGCACCCAGTGTCCCTGTAAAGGATAGTGTGGTACATTTTCAGTACAGATTTACAAATTTATTTAATTTATAAATCTAGTTACTAAGCATTATCCCTTACCTGCTGTAGTCCCTGAGCTCCAGACACAGGGACCTGCATTATGGTTTGCCCCTGTCCCCCTGACATGGCCTGCACCATGATGGGTTGCCCTGATGATGTGATGAGCTGCCCGCCGCTCACCTGGACCATCAGAGGCTGCCCCTGGACCTACAGGGAGATACAGAAGGCTGTTATAGGAGCACTGATGGTGTTTGTTAGCTCAGTATCACTGATCTGTGACTTACAGGACTGCAAGCAAGCGATGTTGAAACAGGAACATCCAGGATACCATATCATAAAATAAAAGTCTTCAATGATTTGGTGTCATTCTTTCTGTTTTAGGATATACTGACACAAACCTGTGTACAGTATACTTTCAGTTACTTTTATCATGAAGTTAGGCTACACTTGCAAAATACAAAACTTCTGTATTCAGCGGTTTTGTATTTACTGGAATACTACTGCTGAATCAAGGTTATATGAAGCTCATTTCAATCCAATTTGTTTAAAAGCACATGATTAGATAAGATGCTATGCCATCAAATGCATTCACATGTACGACTTGACAAGAACTCATGGTCCAACTAACATCCATAAATAAGTGAATGACCACAATGGACAACTGAAAGCCTGTGGCAGCAGTTGTGCCATAGAGAAATGCCAGGGGGAAGGGACCACCTGTCATTTTGTAACACGAAATATACAGCAAGATGATGAAAAGTGACAGCCAGCAATGACGATGGATCCATGTAGTTCAACGCCAATCCCCAGAAGGTTGTTCTACTAACTGCAAAACACATCCATGTGATGAATGTTTCAAATGGCTTTCATACTCATCATGAAGAACATCTGACTTGAAAATCTTGCTTTTACAAGCAAGAGACAAACACAGTTGCGACAATCAGTAGCCTTTTGTAATTTCCTTAGCCATTAGAGCATAAGTGAAAACCTGAGGCTGACACACAACACACTGTGCCAAGGAACATGCAGTTCAGGCAGCTGTAAGACATGCTGGGAAGGGAGGAGGGGTGAACCAAACAGCACAGAGATGGGTCATGAAAAACAGCCCTGGTTGTAGCATGCAAACTGGTAGGCTGTAACACTGTCATGACACTGACACAGGGCGGCGGTGACACCACTACCTGGAGTGTCTGCACCTGCTGGCCTGAGGCCGTCACCACTGGCGCCTCTGTTTGCAGCTGCACAGCTGTCACTGTGCCCTGTGTCTGCAGACAAGGCAGGACAATATAATCTCAGACAAGTAGTCATCAGGAAAATAGACTGGATCTGGATTCCACTGGAACGCTTTGAATCTGGTACCTGTTACCTGTGATCCTACAGCAGAAGGTGGGAAAACATTTCTTTATCACAACCAAATTCACCTGAGTAAGTTATGAGCTCACCTGCTGCTGGATCTGTCCATTGGCAGTCTGCACAACTATCTGCTCCCCAGTAGTAGTGGTGGCAGTGGTGTACTGCTCCATAGCTTATTATTGTCACAATCCTCCTCTCCTGAGACAAAGGAAAGACACATACAGTATTAGCTGACATAAGATGAATAGTTTTCATCAATGTATTTTATATACAGCCCACATCACTCTTGACCATCCACGAAATAACATGTTTCCCAGCCTTTATCTAACGTTACATGTTGACAACTCATTGTTCATGAACAGTTGACATTATTTACATAATTTACGGTCACCTAAATTCAGTTTATCACGCTGGCCTGTGTCATAACATGTCACATGTGTCTGAAATTTAGAGATGAAATATGAATCTCACAGTCGGTGATACAGCGGGGTCAGCTGCTGGGTGTTGTTTTGTTAACTGATATATTCGTATGGGAGCTAACGCGGCTAGCGTCAGTTAGCAAGCTAAAAAAGCCTGGTAAACGCTAGAAAGCTCAGAACAGAGGCGACTCAACAGGTAACCAGTTAACGACAGTCCTTGGGTGTGTTGTTGTTAATTATAGTTTATGATAATTTGCTTTACTGGTGGGTGGACGCCGCTATTGTCAACCACCCCTTTGTTTTAGATTCGATGTTTTAGCTAAGAAGCTAGCGTTAGCCGAGGCATGCGGACCACCATAGATCATCATGTTTCCTCGCAGGAGCAGTCAACGAAAACAAGAAGTTATTTGCAGCCCAACCAGCCTGGGACGCAGCGGCCTAAATCAAACTGCCATTTGAGTTTTTTTCCTCTCTTGCATTTAGCAGGGTTAGTAATTTGGTTGGTCCATGACAAACCAATCCGTGCTGACAACTACCAATGCCTTCAATCGGGTCTCCCTTACCGTATCTTCGCTGTCCGGTTTCCCTCTGATTGGCTCTAGTACAGCTCGCTAAAGCCCAATCAACAAAGTGAGCGGACAAAATGGCGCAAATGAAACAACGGCGCCCCGGGAGGAGGTGCGCAGCTGCGTGACACATGAACACAGGGGCAGAGCGGGGTGCAGAGTCCGCTCTGGCCGCCAGGTGTCGCCGTTTGACTATCATCTTGTTGTATAACCATCTTTCTTTAATGTTTTTTTAATCACTTTATCAAATGACGCACAGTATACATTTTATAGACAGGGGGCACAGAGAGTAATGCCAGAAAAGCAAAATGCATACTATTTTTAAACAACAGGAAGGGCACCTATAAAATTTTAGACAGTTTTCCTGGGGTAGGCTTTATTATTTCATCAACATATCTATTTCTTGCATTTTTGGGAGTAAAAAAAAAAACAAATAGCTATTGAAACATATAATGGGTTATATATATATATATATATATATATATGTGTGTGTGTGTGTGTGTGTGTGTGTGTGTGCGTGCGTGTGTGTGTATCTATCTATCTATCTATCTATCTATCTATCTATCTATCTATCTAAACTTCCGCAAAAGAGGGTGGCAGATGGTGTTTATGTGGATACAACTTGTGTTTAAATTATTTCTGTGAGCTGATTTCCATTTAATAATGAATCCATCTGATGGATGGATTTGGAAACTTATTTCAGTATGGAGATTTATGTAAACTGACCATTTAGAGACTACAATAAAATGATAAATTAAATTTTTTTATAAAGACCACTCCAATTGCCCTTAGAACAATGATTCAATAGAGTTTGGTGAACACTATTATTGCGCACTATGTGCACACTAGTACAACAGAGGGGTCTGAAGCAAGCAGTTCACTAATAAGTTTGTTAGAAATGTTTTTATCAACAGAATATTGACCCAAACAAGTGAAAAGAAAATCTGTTCTACAAAGAGGCGTAGAGGCGAGGAAAATAAGAAAAATTATATATGTTATCCAATTCCACCAAAAAGTGAGCTTTAAAATATTGAATGACATCTGTCCATCCAATGATTTCTTGCAGAAAAAGATTTTAATTGGGATAACAATTCTTGTGGATTCAGGCTGTATCTGAGTGGCCTACCTTTTCAAAGTTAGCTAAGGACAGAGGGTGTTGTGTGACACTGTTAAACCCAGTGAGGCAAATTTGTGATCTGTGATCGTGTCCTGTGATACCAAGCGAAATTCAACTTGACCTGACTAACTTCAACCTAAGGATGTATTGCTACACCCACTAAATGTCTCTTAAAGGAGAAAAACATAGATTCCCTGGTAAACATTTTTCTATTCATAAATGGAAATATTTTTATATATACTTTTATATATATATTTTTATAAGTTTTTTTGTTTCCTGGATTGTTTATGCTGGTTGAACAATGCTGTGTCTTTCATACTAATCAACATTAATTCAAGATGAATATATATATAATCAAATTTTGAACAATAAAGAAAGAAAATACATATACATATTTACATGAACACTTTTTTTTTATCACCTCCCGTCCGGTAGTCGGCAGTGCCGCACGCTCTTTATGTTGCAAGGCTCATGTTTGCGGAAGCACATCCACGAGTTTAACGGGTCTACGACCCTTTATTTTTCTCCCCAACCCACCCGAAGTGGAGAAGGACCCGCCCCTACCCTGCTTCTGATTGGCTAGCAGTCTGTTGGTTTAGTCACAAAGGGTGTTGCTTGGTTAGGGTTAGGGTAATCAAATCAGGGAAAGCCAATCAGAAGCAGGGTAGGGGCGGGTCTTCGGCCACCTCGGGTAGGAAAAAATAAAGCGTCTGCGCCATATGTGTGGAGGTTTTGGACTTAAAGAAGTTTTTCCTTTTGTTGTAAATTAACGGCGAGGCAGTGAAGTGAATTCAGTGAGCGTTACAAGAAGAGGAAGGTCTGGTCTGTGAATGGATAGTTTGATGTTATCCTGACACTGAACTCACTCTATAAACCTCCTCTCTGACAAATCAAGCTAACGATATTGGCTACATAAGGCAGGACACAGAGTGAGCATGGCCCGACCTCTGCAGGTCCTCTCCCTCCTGTCCGGGCTCGGTTCCCTGTCAGTGAAAACCCCAAACAGCTGTCGGTTTGCCAGCAGAGGTGCCAGCGGGGCGTGGACGGGACAGAGCCATGTGCGCAGGGACAGAGCCTCAAGCAGAGCTCCAAGATACAGCGATGAGATGTCTGAGGAGGAATTTGGACTGGAGGATGTAGAGGATGTAGAAGACAAGCTCCAGGCCTTGGATGAGTAAGAGTCAGCAGGAGTTTTATTCCAGTGTTGAGTGTTGAATGTTGTATGCTGTGTGTACAATCTGTGACACTTTAAAACCATGTCTCCCATGTTTTTCAGTGAAGGGAGGAAGAGGCAGAAGACTGTGAAATACCACATACTGAGGAGGCAGATGACTGCACCAGGAGCTCCACAGAGGAAACTAACCTGGGATACTATTGAGCAGATCAGGTGAGGAGCTCCGTTAAGTCGGCCCAGCTGCTTAATCAATAAGTATCATTCACTTAATATAGGCTTTAAATTAAGTGTTGATCAATTCTCAGATATCTGAAGCAAGAGCAACCAGAGGAGTGGACAGTAGATCGTCTAGCTCAGGGCTTCTCTGTCACCCCTGATGTCATCCTGCGGGTCCTCAGGAACAAATTCGTCCCATCTCCTGAAAGAAAATCCAAGCAGGATGCCAAAGTAATGGCTAGACTGGGTCGGCAGATGCTGCCTTCAGGTGCTGGGACAGGGAAGGACAGACTGAAGCTGCCTGGTAACTGTGCACCAGCCATACTCTCATCTGGAAGTAGAGAAGGTGCTTTAATCTCTGCGGCTGACCACACACCAGTGATACGAGGAGAAAGCTCAGGGTCCCTGGCCACGAGTCCTGCCCCTGTTACTGTTCTGCCCCCCCAGGTCACAGCTGGTGTCGGTAGAGCCGCCACAGTGACAAGATCAACAGAAGAAGACAGAACTACCAACACAGCTGCGGCAGAGGAGGACACAGAGGAAGAGGAGAGCTGGGATGGACAGGTGTTGACAGAAGAAGAACTTGAAGAGTTTATGGAAATGCAGAAGGCCGTTCCTCCTGTGGCGCAAGTTGGGAATGATTTCTTTGACACAGAGGGCAACTTTTTGTATAGAATCTAAGGACTTTTTGTTGAACTGTCAGTTAACAATGTTTGATGCTCAGGGTTGGCAATATTACACTTATCATAATCAACTCAGCAACTTTTGGAACAGAGCACTGATGAGCACTGATGAGCACTGTTCAGGCTACACACAGGGAAAACAAGTCTAACAAATAAAATATATTTTGTATTGCAGCTATTTATTTAACTTTTTCTGTGTTTTGTTCATTTATTTATGTTTATTCACCGATTAATTGATTTGTTGATGTCCTTATTTATTTCCTATTCACTTATTCCCATATCTATACAAAGCAAGATATAAAATGAATATACAGAAAAATAAATGTGGTAATGGCAGGGGAATACAGAAATACAAAAATAATTACAGGGCTTAATTGTCTAGTTTCATATTTTTCCCATTGCTGTTAGTTAGAAATAAGAGTCGGCTGAGAAAAGTAGAGGAACGTATGAATTTATTGGCAAACCCAAAGAAAATTGCCTCAAATATACAGAAGAGAGAAACATAGCAGATACAAAGATGTAACCTTGTATATTTACAGAACCATCACAATGACTTATTAATTTATACAGCAGTTTTAAACTGTAAGAAAATGTGTTACCCTCACTTAATGCAATAAACCCTCTTTAAATAAGAACTCAGCAATCTCCCAGTGTATAGCAGCTGCATAATAACCCTGTATCCACTCTGTGTTTTTTATTTGAGTTGACTCTCTTGTCAAGTTATCACAGCCTGAATGTAGTCTCATGCCAAGGCAGAAAAGAGAGAATAACCAGGTTATTATATTATTATTAGGCTCCTTTCTTTATGGAGCTCTGTGGAGTTAACATGCAGTTCAATGGGAGCCCACATGAAACAGACTTCATCTTTGTCAACAAGTGCAGCTACGGGATGTCACTGCTGTACTGGATGAAACTGGTTACACATGAGTTGATATAAATAATTATCAGTAAATAGATGCTGGCCACACATTGGAAGGGCCTCACATCATGTTCTCACACCAGGCACTTGCATAACCACATCCAGTTTACTGCACTCCAAACCTGCTAGTCACAAATAAATAAAACCTGCATGAAAGCAACACATTTAAAACAAGACAGACAAATGATTGTGCAACAAATGTTTAAAAGAAAAAAAAAAATCCTGTAAGACTTGACATGATCTGATGAAGACAGATCTGTAGAGAGGCATTGGCCATTCCAGTTTAGCTTCAAAATGACAGCAGTGATTAAACAGAAAAAAAACAGCAGTTTACCCAAAAAGAGCCCGATGAGAGACTTTCCATAATCCAGTTATTTTAAGTGTTTGTTCCAGCAGATGCAAATACCAAAAGAAAGAAAAACCCCAACAGTCTCGCATGGTGTTGCAGCTTATAGAACCATGTCTGTTAACTAATAGGCTACAGTGTTAATTATGCTATACAACATTTACATTATTGAATTGCTCCTGTGTTTCTGTCACCAAATTACACTGGAGTGTTGGGTTATCTGAATGCGTCGTAAAAAATATCTGTTGACATTTACTATCAAACTATAGTTATTTGAGCCATTTCTTAACATCTTTGTCATTTGCCACGGAAGTTTAAAAGTTTGTTAGTACAAAAAACGGCTCGAATGATTATAAACACAACTCGTATATGACTACAGTGATTATTACAGTATTATCACATTTATCGTTACGTCACATTTAGGAAAAATGTTAAACTACAAACTCTTAGCATACAAAGGACCTTGTGCTTTAGGCAGTTAGAACTGCAGACATTAATGTTTTAACAAACCCTGTCTTTAAACAGACACACTTTACCACCCTATACACTGATGCATAATGTGTTACACACAAAAACGTCTCCATTCATCGAATGGAGCAAGTGGAGACCTTAAGAGATATTCTGCCAATAGGGTTATTTACCGTGCATGGATAATATACTGGATCTAAACATGTTATTGCTATCAATCCTAATGCAAATGGAAATGTCCACTTGTGTCTTATTACTTTGACCATGGATCTCAACACCATGGAGTACCTAAAGTATGCAGGCTTGTATTCCATGTACAGACTAGAACGAGGGATTTCATAAATCAGTGCCAAGAGAGGAGGCTGAAATACCTAATATTTATGTATTCTTGGCCGTCCAGACACTTTTTGACAGACAAATAATTATTAAAAGTAGGGATTAAGACTCGAGTGGTTTGGGAGAGTTATTTACCAGCTTCCTACAGCAATCTTTTTAACACCTTCCAAACTGATACCACGTCAAAAATGGCAACAAAAAAAAAAAAAGAAGAAGAAAAAAACAGGTTTATGTACAAGTGCATGAGAAAAAGGACACAGAGCTTCAACAGAAGTGAAAAGTATTTCCAGGAGCACTCCCAGGTGACGGGAGAGGCAGGACCCGTAATGCAATGGTGGTGAATTTATACAAATCGCTTTTCTTCAAAACCCATTACTCTGGCTCTGTAAGCAGTTCAAATTACTGCATCAGTTCTTCGTTTAACTTGAAGATTCAAACTCAATCAATAGAATCAATAACTGAAGCACAACACTACAAGACCTCCTTAGTTCTCCTCAACTGTGCATTAGTCCCAGGACGCCTCCGTACATTCATTATACTTCACAGATGACAGCAGAGTGACACAGACTCTTCGTCTGGTAGCTGAGGCCAAAGTTCATACTAGAAGGTGAAAGGAAGAAGTAGCTGGAGACAAAAGAGTGACAGGAACAGCGGCCGTCCACGGGCAGGACTGGAAACCCGTTGCTTAGTTGCATGACAGGTTGTGCCTGCTATTCAAGCAGGTCCTGTGCACAGGGAAGAAAGTGACATACCAATGAAGGCAGAACCAATCCAGGTGAGCAAACAAGAAACCATCTTAGTCATGTTTGCACACACACACACACACACACACCTAACTCGATAACTCAGGTGACCTAGTTATCGGCTCAGTTTATGTAAATTTTCTAACTTCCTCTTAAACCTTACTGGTTACTGTTGTATTCTAAAACTTGTTTTCACTTTTGAAAAAACTGAAAGGGGCAAACATCGCATAGACTGTCTCCTCCCACAATGCAGTGCCGCAATGCCAAAGATATGTTTGAAGTAATTTAGAAACAGTGTCACTATCACATTTACATTTGCATTTTTATTTATAGTTTGAATACTTGAGCTTCAGTACAGTGGGAGATTCTAAAGTCAGCACTAAGTACTACACCAGGGCCTGTATTCACAACACATGTTAAGGCTAAAAGTAGCTCTTAACTTGCTGATTTAGGAGAAACTCCTAAAAATAAATGGTGTGTCAGTCTGGGAGAAGTTAGAAGTAGTGGAGAGGATTCCTAACTCGCTAAGACCAAATCACAAAGAATCATAAAAGAGCTGCTGTCATTGCATGTTGCAATGTTTTGGAAACCTTAGACGATGCTGAATTATTTAAAAAGATGCCAGGTGAGTTTTTTTCCCCCCCCAGTAAGGGTTAAACAGGCCCACAACATGAAAAGGATTTACTGTATTTCTACATCCATAAATCCAAGTAAAGAACTTTTCCCCTAGTCCTGACATCAATATAGTGTTTGCTGCTCACAGCATCTGGAAGTTTCCAGAGCGGATTTAACAGTAACGATTATTCTCTGCTGTTCTCTGGTGATAATTCATTCACATGAATAAATGCCTATAAAACTCGGATATTTGTCTTTAGCGTCAAAGTGTGTGGCCCAAATTTAGAAGGAAAACCTTGAACCCATCTCTCTATCCTGACTTGTATATGAGTGAGGGAAATATATCCACCGTACCTCATCTGAGTCGTCGTGAAACTCTATCTTGCCGTTTTGAGTGTGGTTGGTCTCGAGCGGTTCGTCTATCCCCTCGGCAGCATTGTCCTCAACGTGCTGCTGCAGCACGGAGTACCTGTGAACCAAGAACCTGAGGGGCAGATTCAAAACACTGTCACGTCACAATCATCTGAAAAACACATCCATCCGACACATAAAACACAAGGAAAGCCAAGAGAGGAAGAGCGCTAACTCTAAATAAGTCAAGATACAGTTTGCCATGCCGCACATGTTCTCCTCCAGACAGGTCTTTGTTTAGGAACTGGACCTATAAATCAGAAGGAAACACTAACCTGCCGCCACACACATATTTCTTGACAAAGACGACTCCTGCTGCGACGCTCAGCAGCATGATGATGATGATGACTGTTATCACAACGGGCACAGACTTGGAGGAGTGACTGTCTATCTGTAAAAATAACAACAGACAGAAAGTGGTAATACAGCAACAGATATACTGTAGGCAAACGTACAGCATGTTTAAATCTATAATCATAACATTTTTCAAGAAGTGTGACGAAGCAGAGGAACTGACCAGAAGTTCTGGGCCCACCAGGTCGCTCACACACCTCTTACTGAGGTCAATCTCTTTACGCTCAGGCATCTCTCCTCCCTCACACTTATCTCCGGGGATTTTCCTGTAGCTGTGGACCGAGAGCACAGTGGTGATATTATTATTGCTCATTGTTTACATATTTTTACATGTGAAAAAACAGTCGCGCTTGCCTCGGCTCTGATACACTTAAATCACTGTAATGTAAAAAACGTAAGACGAGGCTAAAACAGCTCCCTGTTGTTGTTGTTGTTGTGAGTGTTCATTTCTTATGCCTCCGCGCCAGCGACGTCGGCCCGTCCCATTCTCGTGGACACGATATCTCAGTAACGCCTTGAAGGAACCTCTCCAAATTTGGTACAAACATTCACTAGGACGCAAAGATGAACTAATTCGATTTTGGTGGTAAAAGGTCAAAGGCCAAGGTCACGGTGACCTCGCAAAACATGGTTTTGGCCTTGTGAACGCAATATCTCCATAACGCCTTGAGGGAATTACTTCAAATTTGGGACGAACATTCACTACGAATCAAGGACAAACTGATTAGATTTTAGTAGTCAAAGGTCAAAGGTCAAGGTCAGTATGACCTGACGAAACACTTTTTAGCCATAACCCAAGACATCACAAAGCAATTATGACAAAATTCCACTCAAATGGTTGATATTTTCTATGACTCTGGATAAACAGGGATGTAACCTGAGACTGGTCTGAGTGGCGGAGGCAGACAATACGTAAATCTAGTTTTAACCTGTATCAATACAACAGCCTACCCTACCTGCTGCACATAATGCTTTAACTGGAGTCTTCAGGGACAGTCCAACAGCTATTCATTTTCTGTTGAGCCAGTGTGTGCACAGTGAGGCAAACATCATTTACCAAAAACATTCACTCTTCCACAACGAAGACATGAGACTCACTCTCCTCGTCTGCTTCCTCTGACTGCTCTCTGCATGACACATACTTCCTCATTCTCATCACTCGTCTCCTCTGACTCGGACTGACACTGAGGCCAATCCTCTGTCACTCTCTCTGGCATAAAACATGACAGTGCTGATGGCCTCATTCAAAATCTGGTTTACACTTTTATATATATATAAAGTATCTGTTTTAATATTGCACATAGATAAATGGACTACAAAGAATCAAAACTATTCAACACCATTACTGCAAAATTAACCTTTTATTACTTCCACTACTCAGGCAAGACGGGTCAAGAGAATAAACAAAGATAATTATCAAGCAGACTAGTTAAAGTGAGTCACGTGGTGTCAGCACATTCACTGCTTCCTCCTGTACGTTGTCACAGGGACATTACTTGTTTATGAGGTGATATTATTCTCATAATTGATTGATTTTATGTAATAAACCAGGATTAAACCAGCAACACTGACACACAGAGATCCTCTGAAGCTGGAGCCTTACCCACTAGTCTGCAGTTGCTCCTCTTTGCCGTGCAGACAGAACTCCAGCACTTTTCCTTTCAGGTCCGGCTGCTCCACACACACCGAGCTGTTCTCCTGACGGTAGTATCCGAAGTCACTGTGACAGGCAAAGGCGGAAGGAATAACCTCGTTGGTTGTTCGGCTCAGCACTTGTACTTTCTGAATTCTGTTTGAAGCCACAATTTATTTTTCACCTAAAGTAAACACACGCTGCAGGATTCTTTCACACTGCTATTTGATAGCAGCTTGGCATGTTTAATGTGGACCCTCCTCATCTTACTTTAGTTTATGTTTTAAACTGCATCCTCTGCATCCAGAAACAGAGTTTGAATAAAATATGAATGATCTACAGTAATTCTTCTAGTCAAACAGTAGAAACATTTACAGCCAAATTTGCACTTCTACTTCAGCAGGATATTGTGGTCTCCGCCTAGAGCAGAAGCCTAAGAACAGAACATAACAGTTGTAACCAGTCACCAAAAATACATTTAAACTGAACGTTATCCAGTGACGTCTGCTCGGATGTATTTGAGTGGTGGAGTTTGACATTTTGAGCGTGGAGGTCAAAGTCTCACCACAGGAAGTCATCCAGGGTGCACGGACACGGGGTCGGCTGGGTGTTGACCTGGTAATCTCGTCCGTTCCAGCAAACAGAGTCCTTTCTGAGACGCAGGAACTTCTCTTTGTAGCCAAGCATGCAGCCATCGTTGGGGTCGCTGATGTCATCCGAGTGTGCCAACCACTGCACATAGTCATTGTCGTCACCTAAAAAAAGAGTCAATATTCTGGGCTCAGTTTACATGTGATCGCAAACAAATCACAAAATGATGACAAAAGATCTCTAAATTTACACAAGTACAATAACATCATATTTGTATCCGGTCACTCACAGTCTCTGGTGAGTAGATCCCTGAAGTCAATGGTGATGGAGATCCAGTACTGGCTGAGGAGGGAGTCTCTGTAGCCCCAGACACTGACGTTCATAGAGCGAGCTCCCGGCTCTGATGCCAGCCCAGTAAAGTAGATGGGGTCGTCGGTGAAGTTGTACACGCCCCAGCACTGTCCTTCATCGGTGGAAAACCTGTCAGGACATTGAAAAATGTACAAACATTAGCATCAAGACACTTGAAAGTAAAGCAATAACATATGACAGGGAGTGGTAGAGAATAAGATGTATAGAAAGCACAAGGCTGACGTCAAATGTGCTATTGCTTTGATACAATGTTCATTTAACATATCATATTAATGTAAAGAAAGACAGGTTTTAGACTTGTCTTATAGTTTGATCCCCTCCAAAGACAGAACTACAAAGCAGAGCAGGGAGGGAATAAGAATCACCACATGCTTTCTGACACTGGCAGACGGGGGAAACACTATACAAGAACTATGTAGTAAGCAGTAAGTTAAATGAACAGCTGCACATGAATTGTATTTATATAATTTTATATATTATACATTATATTTTATATAGTTTAATTACGGATTTTATGGTGATTTTATAACTGTAGTTTGTGAAGAAGAACTGTATGAGAAACACCTTTTCATATTACAGTCCACAACTACAACAACACAGCAGCTACCGCCTCAAAAAATGACCATACAACTGAGTCAACACACTAACAAGTCTCAACAAAAACTGACCATTAATAACTATAACTGTTCAATTAGCATTGTATGAAGCTTTATCTGTATTTTACACTTTCCACTCCAGTCAGTAGCTGTAGAGAGAGGGTGAGACTAGAATTCAGACTAGTACAGCAGTAAATACAACATCAGACATATTTTAAATCTATCATCTCATTGGATGTCTGTGTAATAAAATTCTGTAGATCTGAGTGAATCTCACAGACTTAGAGTTCTTCCATCAGCACATGAGAATTTCTGATTAAACAAGAAGCTGTACAACATTATCCTGCTAAATAAACTCAGACAAGCTTCCTGTTGTCTTCTCTCTACCGCTTATGCTGTAAAACTTGACTGGTGTTTGTTCTGGACTTACTGGTCCTGAACTCTCTCTGCTGCTCTGCTCCTCTGTGTTGTCTGCAGAGTTTCAGCTGAGCTGATAGATCCACAGCTATTTGACGCAATTTAGATTTTCTGGGCTGTAACTTCTTTTCTCTGAGCTTTTTAGCCGGACCTTTGTTTTTTTTACTTTGTTAGTCATGTGAAGTGAGTCAGCAACAGTCCACTGCAGCCTCAATGTTTAAACAATGATAAAGATACCAACACATAAAGGGTAAGTGGGTGGAAGGAGCTTCGGGACCAAATGTAGTTTGCTGAGGAGGCAGACGTGAGGGAGATGATGGCCACAGAATCAGAGTGGGCCGTGCAGCCTGCTCCACTGGGCTGATCACCACACAGCCACACCCTTCTCTCTCTCTCTCTCTCTCTCTCTCTCTCTCTCTCTCTCTCTCTCATCTCTCTCTCTCTCTCTCTCTCTCTCTCTCTCTCTCTCTCTCTCTCTCTCTCTGATAGTTTATTTCTTTCACACTGAGCCGCTGCCCCAATTTGTGTAGCGACCCACCGGGAAAAGTCGTGGATCACTGATGGCCACTCCACCACACCACTGTTGCGAAGGCTATAGAGAGTTTATCCAAGCGTAGTGAACTGTTCCACTGGGAACCTGGGAAACAGCGCTTAACACTGCTTAAGAAAATCTCTCTGTCTTAGCTGATATTGTGGAGGTCTGGGAGTCCACAGCTCAGTTTGCTTGTTCAGCAGCTTTTTCACTGAAAACATTTGACACGACACAGTAGGAAAAGCACAGGTGTAAATAATAAAATTGATGATGGCCGAATTCCATTTAGCTGCTTCATTTTCAGGGTCTCGGTATTGTGCATGCCGGCTCAAGGTCACACTGTTAGTGAGATATTTGTATAGAACAGAGCCATCGTTAATGTTATTAGTAAGGCCTGTGCTTTTTCTACCGTGAAAGTTAAAATGTCTGCTGTGAAAAAAGGCCTATTACTGTGAGACTAAATTTAATTCAGAGGACAAATAGAGCACAGAAACGTCTCCTAGCATCAGCTAATACAGGTCAAACCCAAACTCCCCCATTCCCTGTAACTGTAGCTCACTTGATCTGGTTGACAGGTTGATTGGGGCTGTGCTCCACAGCCACCAGCAGTCCTCCAGAGTCCAGGATGGCGTAGTGATGAGGTCCATCGAGGGCCTTTATCCAGGTGTACCCTCCATCATCAGACACATACACATCCGGCCTCATCACTGAGATGGCATCACCAACACTCCCTGATGAAATATGTTTAACCAGATCAGTAACTTCCAGGTTATCTCACACAAAACTTGGACAAATTTGGTATGAAAGCTCTGAACTGGGAATTACCATGAGCTAAGATGAGGCCCACAGCATTTGGCTCACTCAGAGGCAGCATGGGGACATTCAGCCTCATGGCAGTGCTGTACGCTGCGTGGATGTGGAGACTGCACTGTAGGAATAAACACAATCAGCATTTGGTGTCTGGATGTTAATAGTACCAACACGGTGAAAGTCGCTGACTGGAGATGAAAAATAACCAACACTGCCATGTACACTGCAATCCAGTGCAATCCAAGTCAATTCATCATTCAACAGAATCCAATCTGTCGCTACAGCTTACAAAAGTTTTTCATCAAGACTGATCCACTTTTTATCTTTGTTTTTTTCTCAAGAAACACCATTTCCTCTTTTTTTTTTTTTTTTTTCTGTATTTTTAAATTTACCTTCTCTGGGTCCTTGGCAGTAGCATCACACTTGCTGTTGGCAGGTTTCCTCAAGGGAACCCATTCTCCTCCCTGATCAAAAGACACCACAGACTGCACAGAGTCACCTGCAACAACAAGAACAGACACAGACAGAACATTTACTGCTGATCTGCAACATTTAGCTCACACTGCACTCCAGAAACAATGTGTGAAAATAAAAAGCTTAGGCTCAGTTAGCCCAAAATTACAAGTGAGCAAGAGTAAGCAATGCAAGGGTCAGACCCATACGGCCTGGGCAATAATCATACACAGAGTGGTCATGAGTGGAGGGATTATAATATAGGGAGGCAAACAGAAGTGATTTTCAGCAGAAAATACAGAGTGCAGACATGATGGAGTTAAGATTTAGCTGGTGATGTGAGATATTTCTGCTCAAGTGTCAGCCAGCTGCACATCTAACACTGAACAGCTAATTAAATATTTACCCAACGCCCTCGCTCCAGTATGTAATGGAGAAGTCATACGTGTGTGTGTGTGTGTGTGTGTGTGTGTGTGTGTGTGTGTGTGTGTGTGTTTCTAGGGGAATTTGAGTATAGGCATGTGTTGCTACTCCTTTATCTAAGCACAGACACATGTATAGAGCTACCTTCAGCCAGGACACTGGTGATGAAAACTCCACGCAGGGAGGTGACGTTGGTGAAGTCTGTATCACCACCCGTGGTGGTATAAAGGTGCCGCTCCAGTGACTTAGAGTACACGGTGCCCCGGTCATCTGATACATAAATGGTACCAAAGCCTGTATCTGTGGACAGACAGAAAAAAACAAACAGGATCACACACACCGAAGAGAACATTCACATGCAGCGTTTCAGAGCTGGTGATATGAAATAATGTCCTGATGGTTATAACAGATAATGAGGCACTTTAATTTATGCGGTGCAAGTTCACTGCATGGCCAAAATTATGTGGACACCCAAACATAACACCCGTATGTGACACATGAATATGACATTCCATAACCATGGACATTTATACGCTGCTATAACAACCTCCACTCTTTTAGGAACCCTGCTGATGCATGCATCGCGCTCAGCTAAAAGACCATTAGTGAGGTTGGCCACTAGCGTTGGGAGACAGGGCCCGGGCTTGCAGTCAGGTGTTCTAGTTCATCCCAGAAATCTACATTTTCTTTCATCGGAAATAAATGGCCTAGTTCAAACCATGAAAAACACCCTGAGAACAAAAGTACACAAACAGGGTTGTCTGAATATTTTTGGCCTTTTTCACTGAAAGTGTGTCACAACTTCAGGGTCTGGGTATTGTGCATACCGGTTCACTGTCACATAGTCATGACACTTGAATAGAACACAGCCATTGTTAATGTTATTAATGAAACCTGTGACGAGTCAACACGTCTGCTGTGAGAAAAGATTATGTAGGTTAAATATAATATTCATAAATGTGTTTTCCAAGATTTAAAAATGTGAGATAGGGTTCACACCTTATGCACAGAAAACCACATTGTTGCACCTCAGAAGTGTAAGACCTGTAGTACAAGTCAGTAATTCGCATTTACTTATTCCCTCAACCTTATTCACATGTAATTAATAGTTTTTGAATTACATTTCCTACAGGTGCAAACACACCATCTGTCTCTTAAATAGCATTACTGCTTTATTACACACAGCGCGAAGAGTGAAGGCGTGACGCTGCCGTACGGACTGACCTCCCGGCTCGTCAACATGCATGAAGACCATTTCATCGTTCGCTGCCAGGATGGAGTAGAACTGCTCGTGGCCAACAGGGGGCAGCTGGGCCATGTTCCACGTCTCACCCTGGTCCACTGACACGTGGATCATCCTCAGAGTCCCCTGCAGAGAAAGACGCGGTACAGAAAGAAATAGAGGGAGGCAGACAGAACGAGAGAGAACGGGGGGGGATGAGAGAAAGAACGGGAAAAAAATAAATATAACTTGATTAACGTTATAGGGAAACAGAGCCATGCATACGTAAGCACACGATATGCGTCTTGAAAACTACATATTTTGAGTGTAGCAAATTGATTTAGCATATACAGCAGGTAATTCAGTAAATACTGTCAGTACTGAGGAGGAAACATGAACGTATTTTACTTCATATTATTTTCTGCAACCACATCCCCTTCAATTGTGACTACTGAAAAGGACCAACGCTACAGCAAAGAACGCCAGCACTTAATTTGAAATTCAATGTCACGAAAACAGTCCGGAGGTGCGGTGTATGTCTCACCTCACAACTGCTTACTGGATTTCAAATTTGTCTTACAAACACAAAAGGTATAAATCAATGAATATCTGGCCTCAGGATGCATGATCTCGTGTCTATATGGACCTACTGTGTACTGACCTTGCCCGTCATTACAGAGGCAAAGAGGAAGCGTCCACCCAGGCCAAAAGAGTAGATCTTAGTGGCCACAGTCTTGATGGTTTTACCATAGTCTGTCGTCCTCCTCAGCTCCAGCATTCCCCGATCACCTGACAAAAAAAACGTTGAAATAAAAGTGCAAAGTGCGAGTATGCAAAGTGTAACTAAAAGTTAAAAATATATGTGTAGAATTAAAAGGAACAAAAAGCTTCAACAGGCCGGGATCATCGGCTATATTGATACCAATTGTCATTTCATTCTTTTTATTCATCATCCAATCCAAATCCAGTTGATCACTGGAGAATAGAGGTGTCAATAAAAACACGTAGGCGCTTATCTTTTTTTGGTTTTATCCCATGTGCTGTCCCTCAGTAATCTACATGTACATACATAAATGGATGAGGTCGAACGTAGGTCTGGACTGAATTGTCACAAGGTCATTTTTCATTTCAGGTTTTGCTTAAAGAGCGGCTCACTTACTGCAGGATCCGTTGAGGCTGGCTGTAAAGAAGATGGTATTCTTCCTTCCCCTAGAATCGGACAGTGCAGAGAGTTTGGGATAAGCAGACGCACATTTGGCTCCACAGAGTCAAGGATATGTGAGCACAACAGATGTGGATTACTTTGTTGATAATGATGTGATAGTTCTCAGTGTGCTTGCATCTCAATAAACAAAGTCAGGCTGGAAAACTCTGCACCAGGAAGAAACCTGGTCTCATACGGGATTCTTCACACAGTCTCCTGTCTATTCCCATAATGCTGTGTTTTGTTTTTATTGTGAAAGTAAACATCACATGACACAGCTTATCAAATAACCAGCATACAGAAATGCACTTCTGCTTTTGAGTGTTGTGTTTTGACATCTCAGTTGATAATGACCCATTTTCCTGCTACCTGTTCCGTGATAAAAGGTTATGTTTCAGGAAGTCTGTTTTGGACCTATGATGTTATCAGCCATGGCGACCTTGAAAACACAGCTTTAAAACTGAAACCAAAAAGATATTTAAGGATCCAAAGGTCACTAGGCAATGCATACCAGGGAGTGCCTCCGAAAACAACAGGAGTGTTGAGAGGGCTGGGTCACAACAGAGCTAGTCAAACACTCACTGACTGCGATACCGTTTTACAGGCAAAGGTGCAGCGACAATAAAAGTCTCGGGAGTAAACCTGTGAACATGTTTCGGGATAATTAAATATTCATTAAAATCCTCCAAACTATCAGCAAAGGAGGGTAGATAGGCAGACCTGTGACATATATTTGTTCAATGAACAATAAAACTCAGTATAGAGAGGTGGCACTCAGTTGTCTTCGCTTACCTGTAATAATTAGCTTGATGAAAGAACTAAAATTACAGCGAAGGACAACTGACTAAAAGAGAGCATATGGGTTTTTCAAGTCTTTGCTATATGCCCCACCAATAAGAATGGGGTTCCTCCACCACTTCCTACTCTCCATGAACAGGAATACTTCACTCAGACACAGACTCGTGGGCATACTGAATCACACTGGTGTTTGTTCACTGCGCACCTGACTACGGTGCCTGTACCATCTGTTTGTCTTGTCTCTTACCATTTCACCAGACACACCATGTCATGCACCTTTTTCCAGTTGCTGCCAAAATCTTCAGACAGCCACATTTCATTCTGAAGATGAACAACAACAAAAAAAAAACAATGTCTTAAATCACCTGCAACAACACCACTCTTCACACAGCTCGAACAGACCTGCTCATAAACACCACAGCCATGTTAATGAATGTACTCTGTGCAAACACATGATGAAAAATGATTAACCAATGGGAGCCTTCTTGCTATGTGGAGGTGGGATGGTGGTCCAACCTCTGCTTAAGGATTTTATAACTGACCGTGAAAAAGGTCGCTCACCCTCTAAAATGAATGATAAATTTAAAATGACTAGTAAACTGAGATCCCCACCAACAGAACGGGAGTTTTCATGTTTATATAGACTCTTCTTATGCTCTTCTCTCTGTGAGGTCAACTGACATCCAAACTGATTACTCTCCAAACAACATTATCATTCATTACTTACGTTGTTGCTGAGGACCAGCAGCACTTTGGAGTTATCAGGGTTGTATGTGATCTGCATCAGGGGGATGAAGGGCAGGTCCCTGTGGGTGAAACTTTTCCCAAAGTCATCAGAGACAAAGATCCGAGACCCGTGACCTCCGGACACGTCACCTGTCAGGATCACCTGGAATCCAGAGTCCAGAATTCAGATTGATGAAGCCACGTAAGATGGCAGGGTGTTAGGGATGCATTATAGCAGCACTACATTTGTGAAAACTCTTGATGACTATATAAAATAAATGTGTTGAGGACTTGATAAGGTCATGACTTACTTTCCCAGAGTTCTCGGGGCCGATAGCAATGCCAAACTCTGATCTGATGAAGGTGTTGTTGATGAGGTTGGTGACATCCTGGAATGACTTCCCATAATTCTCACTGGTGGACAAATGGTTGCAGCCAAATTACATGCAAATCAAATACAAACTATGTTGTTTGTTTTTTTTTTTTTCCAACAGGTGAGGTCATAAGAATTACCTTCGATAAAGTTTGGACTGCCCAAGTCTTATCATGAAGAAGGGCACCTGAAAAGTGGTCAAAGCCAGGATGACCTGTCGGGGAAAGAGGGTTAATCTTGAGTGGAGCATGGATCATCTATTGTTATGCATGAGACTCTGATGTGAGGGAACTTATTATGTCATGTATGCAGGCAGACTAGCCTGTCAATTTCATACAGTTCACTGAGTAACCCACCCAAGTTAGCCCTACTCATGTCACAGTGGAACAACCATGCATGCGAGACAAGTGCAGCACTCACCCCCGTGCCATCTCCAACCCAGGCCAGCGACACTGAACCACTCAGGTCATTGAAGGTGTACTGTGGAAAAAAAAGCAAAAACATCACCATGTATGTAAAATATGTTCAGAATAAACAGATTGAGGAGTATTGTGCACTGTGAATAATTCACTATGAAAAGGGTCAAAGGGACCAACTGACCACACAATTATAAACGGCAGTCTTTGTGAATTTAGCCTCCTGACTGTATTTTTGCTTTGACTGGTGCCATGTTTCCTCTCACCATGTGCTCAAGCAAACAGCAGATGGTTAAGTGTAAAAAAATGAAGTACCACTTCACTTTTTAGGACAGAACAGACAAGCATTTCAGCAAGCACAAGGCTTCAAGGCCACTGCTCTCAGGAAAGACTTCTGAATACAACTCCTGAACACCACATTAAAACTGAGGTGGAAGAATGAGATTTTCCTCTGATTATTTTAGAGTAAATCAAGTCATTTTAGGAGTGTGGCTCTAACAAAAAAAACTTCATGCTTCCCCTTCTGCCTGAAATCAAAGTCTAGAATCATGTTTTCCATTCAGTGGCCTATCACTCTTCAACTGTGTGGACATTCACAATCTGTTTGAGGCAGGTCTTTTTCAGCAGCTCATGTTGTAAGCAACTCCAGCACAGGTGGGACCTGCAGCAGAAACCTCCAGGGGAATGACAAGGCTCAGCCTCTAGGAATTCTGTCGACTTCAGATTACTGAGGCCAAGTATACAAAGACTGCAATGCAAAGTTGATCACATGGCGATGAGGTGCTACGCAAATAGGCAGAACAGGACTCTGCTGAGTCTGTCCAGCCTGTTTGTTTTGAGTAGAGCAGTGCACAGTTGTGTAGATATTTTATGAGATGCAGAAATGGGTTGCTTTCTCTTTGTGGAGTCCAAATTTAGCCCTCTCTTCTCTACTGTACTTCTCCACTGTAGTCTCTGCTTCCTGACAGACTGGCTGCCTGCTTTCACTAACACACAAACACAGCATTTAATTACAAAATCACTACCACACAGCTAGTCACATGGATTCCCCAGGGCCAATTTTCCTGTCAACACTGGGACAGATTCACTCTCTGTCAGGCTGAGAAAAGTGGATCCTCTGACACAGACTACAGCAACAATGAGATATAGGTCATAGCCACTGCTGGAGCATTTGACAGAGGTTTTGCTGGTGCTTCTGTGTAGCCTGCGCACATCTTAAAGTATGAGGAACAGAGGCGTTGTTACAGTTTCACTACACTGTATTTCACTGCACCAAATATTTAAGAAAACAAATCTTGGCAGCCCTGACGTGGTAGCCCTCAGAAGGACAGGAAGATTCCTCTAGTGGCTTTATGAGCTTGTAGAAAGGTTTGATGATGATACAATGATGTTTTAATGGCGTTTCACAGGAGGAAAAATAAACCTACAGTGTCATATCCATCTAGCAGACATCCCGGGCTGCAGGGTTTTACAGCTGAATGGAAAACAGCCCATCAGTAGCTAGGTTTCTCAGTACACCGGATAGCTGATTAGGCCTATTCGTGCACCTGGTTAGCACCTGCGCATCATCCTCCTCCCTCGGCTCATGTAAGTGTCAGACGTGCGGAGTGTAACGGGACCTCTCAGTAGGTAACTTACACGGTGGGTGTTGTCTGCTAACTTGGTGCCATATTCTTGAAGAGCTTGGCAGGAGTCGCCCTGGTCGGTGCTCCTCCGTTTAATCTTGTGATTTGGTGATGGAATGAGCCATGCGGGCAGAGACCTCTTTACGATTTTCGCAGCTTTCTCCTCTCCGGTGTTTGAACGCTTCACAAAAACCGACTGTCCGGAGGTGTGGGATCCCGGCTGAAAATCTAAACCGGCTGCGAAAGTAGAAAGAGATAACAGCAGAGCACAGTGCAGCAAGAGTCCCATCGTCGTTGCTCGTGTCACCGGCAAAGAAAACAAAACAAAGAGGACGAAAACACCCCACACCGAGTCTTTATTTATCCCGGGCTTGCTTGGAAATTGAAGGTCGCTACAGCTCTGCCGCCGATGACATCAACAAAACAGTAGTCCTCCTGACACCGACTATTTCACGCTTTGAAAACACGGAGCTCCGGCAAGGCTCCGACTCCTTCCGCGCCAGGAGGGAAAATATGTGAAAACAGAGAAATAATCGCAATAAAGAAAATGAAGGAGGGTGTTTAACACCAATTATTCGCGCTGCAACTCCTCAGCCAACATTGTACACTGTAGCGATCGCGCAAATTGTGTCTGCGGACCCGTAATGCTCTATGCCGAGAGGAGGCGCTGTGATTGGCTGCTCTTCTATTGTGGTCCACCTATCCGCGTTTCTGATTGGTTCGTTTCTGAAAAGGCGGTGCCGAAACTCAGGACCTGTATAATTAGCTGTCAAAGCCTGTCAGGATAGGTTGAGTAATACTATCATGTAATTCCATCCAGCTACTACTTCATTTAAAGCAGAAAAAAAACATTTTTTTTGGATCAGCTATCAACTGCATTTGGATGAAAAAATGCTTATTGATATACAGCCAACATTCAAGATTAATAATGACATTACATGTAGAAATAGCAGTGGAATTGCAGTGCAGTTTAATTGGCTCATACCCATCAATCCAGCCACTAGGTTCTGTCACTTAAAATGTAACAGCCTAATAGGTAAATAACTTAAGAAATAAATATGGGTAAAAAAAAAAAATTGTCTTAGCCATGTTTCCAATTTATTTTCCCTCATGTAAACTTATGTAATGTTTTCACCTGCTAAATGACAGTTTTTAAAAACATAATCTTGTATGCAAACACACAATTCAATGGAGAAAAATGTAATCGAGAGAAATTTCACATGTTCATAAAAGACACAAAAGTATGCATGCTTCGAAGTCAGAGTGTGCTTTCACCAGCCTTTGTTTATAAGTGTCATGACTATAATATTATGTCTGATTGTATGAGGTTTTGGTAACGTATTAAATGCCATGTTATTAAATGAAAGGGTCATTTCTCCACACGCATACCCCACAGTTTACTTTGTCAGGGATTAAACATCTGGGTGTGGTGTGATGTTGGGAAGCTCAAACAAGAGATTAAATCATGCTGAATATTAGTAATCTCCCCACCAGAGAGAGTCTCTGAAAAGCTCTGTTTGTGCAAATACACAATAATGTAAAAGAAAAAAATAAGGAATGTCCTCAAATTTGTTGGAACAAATGACTAGTGGCACCATTCTAATGGCAGATATGGAAGAAATCCCTGATGATATAACCATTAACATGATTCATGGAATCCAGTATTTGATTTATGTCTCTGTACTTCAGTCTCTTCGTCAGTATCAACAGTTTTGAGATAGCTGAGGTGTGTCAAGAAGAACAAGGTCAAAGAATGAAAATGAACCTTTCCATCTCATGATCTTAACTTTTGTAAATGGATGTTTCTGTACAGCCTGCTCCATTCTCAAATTCTATTTATTCATTTTGTTGGTCGCACTGAGTCATATATTCTTGATTAAATTTGTGCATGTGATGGGACAGTGGGTCATACAAACACATGACTACTGGTCATGTGTTGCAGAAGAAAAATCCCTGCACCCATAGCTGCCACTGGCCTGGCTGAAAAGATTCAACGGTACAGTGAGTGTCTGATTATCTTTTGGCGTGGCACAACCTGACCAACAGGTTTGAGGGTGTGCAGCAACAAACAAGGTGTCAGCTCATCGCAGCCAAAAGTAAAAATCCGTTGACCAAGTTTCAATGGTTTCAAAAGCCCTGAAACCATGAACTCGAATCCACATTTTCCCACACCTACACTCCAATCTGCCTTGGAACATTGGGAATGTCCTTTGTGTGTGCTATACCTCTTGCTTGGGAATTTCATGATTCCCGGATGCACTCAGAAAGCCAAACAATCTGATCTGTAGGGCAGCATTCCTTCTCAAAGGGGACTGTACAATAGAGTTGCAGCCCCTCCCCCATGTCAGCCCAGTCAACTATTAAAAGGTGGTGAACAAAGCCACTCTTATTCCTTTGAGATGTGCCCTGTTAGGATGAGAGCTCTGCCTCTCCACAAGATCCCAAAACTTCCTGTCTGGCTTTACAATGTGCTGAGAAAACCTGTGCAAACGAAGGGATGGAACCAAGTGTACCTGAATTTCCCTGCTAAAAAAAACAAGCTATTTTTTTTTTTGAGGGAAATACATGGACAACCTGTGTGGATGAGTTCAGCCTATACTGATGGGAGTCATGGGAAACACATGGCTTGCTTTGGATAAGAAGTTCAGTTTAATGATGCTCAAATAGTGGAAATGGTGACCTCTAGTGAAAAATAATCACCATTACTGCACATTCACTGTGTACTCCCATTTTACACTTTGCAAACTCTTTTTTTATGATCAATTACTCATTGCCTAGTGGAAAGGAAGTAACAACCCAAAATTGGATATTACTGGAAGGATGAAAGATATAGGAAACGTAGTAAGATAAGTGAGCTAGTATATCTCGAGCCCTCCTAGCTACATCTACTAGCAAAAAAAAAAAATTACAGAACAAAAAAAAAAGAATAAATAAATAATACGAATATCAGAAAATAAGAAAATAAATAATAAGTAATAATAATAATTACAAAATATGAACAAACAACAAGAAAAAAGAGAGAAATTGTAAAAATAAAAATAATAAGTTATAAATCCCTATTACACTTTGCACACTGTAATTCTTGTTGGATATTTTCATATTTATTGTTGCAGTTTGTTACAAAATGTCAAAAATCATTTAAAAAATAACCCTATTAAACCTTTGCTGGCATGAAAGCGCATTGCACCGCCTTCTGGTTGTTGATAACACATTTGTCTGTTAATACAGAACTATTCAGTGCCTGAAAAATTTCAAGCATTTGTATTTTACTTTTTTGGAAGCAGCATGAAGTATTTTGGGTCTTTTCGGCTGGTATCATCATCCCGTCATGAGCAAATATAAAGTACCACAGCTGGATTAACCTGTTATGGGACCCTAGAGCAAAACAAATATGTTATTGGGCCTGTATAGACCCCCTGCTCACTTCTCCTGCCCTCTGTGTATTGTGTGTGTATCCTGTTACCACAAGTGCCATTTAAATACAAATCACACAGAAGACAAGACATAGTTTAATTATATACCCAGTAACTAACTAGTAGGCCTACTTCTGGGCTTGAAGGTGACCTGGCCCCAGGTATGCTGTAATTTGATTAATTTGTTTTTTTAGGGATATGCACTATATTGACACAACATAAACTAAATTAACTAAGGTCTTAAAACTACATTTTGATCCCAAGCCCTTCAGAAAGAAAGGGTGACAAGAATAGGAAATAGTGCAGGACCCCACCTAGTTGATATTATACCTTGGTGGCACAAATTTGCAGTTAGTCAAATTATTTACAGCTAACTGACGGCTAATCTGGGGCTTTTGGGGCATTTCAGGTTCTTGGGACCGTGGTGCAGTTGTCTGCCTTGCCCTTTACTGGTATAATGCTCAGTGACATCATGGATTTAAACATTATGTGATAAACATTGCACCTGCTTATTCATATATGAGAATCATAATCTGAAGCAAATGTATGTACAAGAAAGAGCTGGACAACAATCTGTATTTATACAGGTCAGCTAGTAAAATAATATAGAAATAATTATCCATATTTATTTCTTGATAAATAAAAATGATTCATGGCATTATTTTTAAAAGCATATCCAATTTTTGTAGATGTCATTGTGGTACTCAGAAAATGCATTTGAATACAGGGTGCACATTTCTGGAGACCAACTGCTCTTTTTTTGCTGCAGGGCTGTACAGAAGGTACTAAAAGCGGAAAGATAAATGTAAATATAAATGTAGCAGTGAGAAATATTATTCCCATAGATGCTCAGTTTGCACGTTAAAACAAAGTGCCCCTTATCTCAAATACTACTGTAGATGGCTTTGCCTTGTGTGCCTAACATGTTTGCACAGTTAGCAAATATACAACTATTAGGCCTACATGTGACTAACAGTTAACATAATATGCAATATGGTCAACTTAAAAAAGGAGTGGGGGGGGGATACAAAAGTAATCATGCACTTCATTTTAAGACCCCGTTTTCACCTCTCTAATTACTCTCCCCCTTTCTTCCCCTGGTCCTTTTCAAATAACCTTATTGAAGCAAGGAAGTGTGGAGCAAAAAACAACAACAAAACACTTAGTGTATACAGTTTGGGCATATAAATGCGCCAGGGAAACTAATATGATGAAAGCAAAGAAAAGATATCAGGTAATCTTCAACTGCAGATTAAATGTATTGTTTGATATAAAAATTCAATCCAAAGAATTTGGCTTTTTGCTCGTAAAAATTTGATTTATCCGCTTAAAACTGGACCAATGTGATGAAGCAGAAGGTGAAATTATAATAGAGTCTCGGTAGAAAGTGTTTGACCAGCAGCGCCCTCCTTGACGCCTTAACGTCAGCGATCACGTGGTTTCTACTACGATTAGCTGAAGTTGGAGAAAAGTTTGACAAACCCGAGGAGCTTCGACAGAGCTGCAAAAGAACCCGGACACAAGCAGACACAAACGAGCGAACGGGTATCTAAACTAACGGTGGTTTTCTCCTGTGGAACGATGGACTCTGTCGCCCAGGTAACGGCTCTGACAGAAAGAGGAAGAACTGTTAATGGCGCATAATGACCGACACTTGTGTAGCAAACACACTAGACCACTTCAGAGCAGTGTAACGCATTCTTCTTTCTCACCGTGTCTTTATTTCTCATCAGAAAGTGCTGACTTCAGGATTCAGTTTTGACTGGGGACCTCTGAAGGAGCCTTTGGCATTTATCCGCCTGCTGGAATGGGTAAGTTTTACCAAATCTTTTTTTTTTTTTTTACCATATGGCTTTTGGCGGGGTGTGTTTTTAACATGAACTGTCCGTTCCTGGTGGTGAAAATGTCTTACAAATTGATTATGTTGTTTGTCATGTGACCCACTGCACGCCCGGAGAAGCTATGCAGATCGTCCTTTGAGCTGTAACGCCGTTTCAAATATGGCATGCACAGCAGTTCAGGGGCCGATGATCAGTTTATGGCCTGTCAATTAAGGAAATTTCAGTCTGTAAAACCATAGTTAGTTTTTTATGGCTCTAACTGACGGGTTATGTGTGTTAGCACCTGGAGCATTTAAAAATCGAAGAAAATGCTTTATTTGGTTACTGACTGTTCAGGTTGATGCTTGGCTTGACATATCGTCTTGCCAAATAACAATACAACATGCTAGCTTTTATTTGCCGGGAGGTATTGTTATGTGTCACTTTTGGATCAAACATTGTATGCTCAGTGCATAGTGCGTATGGTTTTAAGTGTAATGACATGCTTCTTTTGTGAACTGTGCACATAATTTACAGTGATGGACATCCTGTGACTAAGGCAACGGCTTCCTGACAGAAGTGTGTTGCGTAAAATATAAAGGAAGTGTGCGTGTGTGTATGTGTGTATACATGTGTGACTAACAACAGCGCTCTGTCCTGAACATCTTCTCATGCCAACGTGTCTCCTCTTATCTCGTGTCTGTGGCTGCAGCTGTTCTCCATATTTGCATTCGCCACAACTGGAGGTTACACCGGCGCAACCAGCATCAACATCATATGCGGAGGCGGAGGCAATAATGAAATACAGGCAGTGTTTAACTACCCATTCAGGTGTGTGTGTGTGTGTGTGTGTGTGTAAACACAAACTGTCTTAAACCAGGGACCGCCTCACTGTGTTTACTTTAAGGATTATTCAAACTAAAACTAGTCTATGTTTACACAGGTTGATGCAGCATCCTTATAATGTTCCTGACTGTAAAATCAACCAGACTACCACCACTACTTACTACCTGACAGGAGACCATGCATCCTCGGCAGAGTTTTTCGTCTGCATTGGAGTGTTGGCCTTCCTTTACAGTACTGCCACACTAGTCCTCTACTTGGGCTACCAGCACCTGTATAGAGAATCCAGTCGTGGCCCCATTGTGGTATGTTTGTCTGAATTCTCGATATTTCTCAGTAGTTTTGTTGAAATGCTTGTCCTTAGCCAGGACCTCCTCTCCATGTATAAATAGCTCAGATATGGAACAAGATGAAATAACAGTGTGTAATTCACAAGGTTGCATTTCACGCAGGAATGTGTTTTCTGAATCTGAATCTGAGTGGATCTAGTTTTATCCAAGCAGGCAATATTTATCTTTTGTCAAATGTGTGGAAATAATGTAACATCTGACATCAGCTGCTGGATTTCAGGGAGTCTACTTCATACCGGAATCCAGCAGGAGGTCAGAGAAAGTGCATTTAACAGAGCTGTGTAAATGAAACAGTTGAAGGGTGCGGTTTCAAACAGATTGCACTTGGTAGTCTGTGTCCAAGAAAGCTCCTTTAGTGAAGCTGCCACTGTAGTCTGTGTGTTACTGATTATTTTTCTGTGCTGCTCAATTAGGACCTGTTGGTTACAGCGGCCATGACCTTCCTGTGGTTGGCCTCATCCTCTGCTTGGGCTAAAGGCTTGTCTGATGTGAAGTGGGCCACCAGTCCTTCAACCATTCTGTCTTTAATTGCTGTTTGCAAGGATGACAAAAACAAGTGCACCCCGGGTGCTATGCCTCACATGGGCCGACTACACGCCTCAGTGGTAAGTGGAACGTAGTCTTTTTCCAGTGTGCTTAAAATTGTGTGTACAACAACAGCCTGGAACATTTGACTCATGTGTTAATCTTTGGCAGATTTTTGGTTTTCTTAACCTGATCCTGTGGGGTGGCAACTGCTGGTTCATTTTCAAGGAAACACCTTTCCACAAAGAAACAACCATCCAACAGCCTCCAGATGTGGAGGGGGGTGTTAGGCCATCGTAACTGCACAGCTTCTTCATCTCAAAACTGTCTAACATGTAGTTTTATTGAAGGAGTCGTTTTTGTACTAATTGTTAAAAGTAAATATTGTGGAATATAAGGTAGACATTTCTAAAAACCAACTGCTCCTTTTTTGTGAAGTTATTAATTTTATATTCAGAGTTGTATTAAAGAAGCTATTTGTAAGTTTAGCTATTGCTACATAGCAAACATTAGCATTAACAGCTGTTTACTCACCAGTCTTGCAGAGAGCTTTGGTTATCATTGCATTTACAAGACAAGAGGTTATAATATGACCTCTGAGCAGCTACTTCTTCAGGGCAGAATGGTCAGAGCAGTGACATCAGAAAGTGACGAGTTGGCCCAAGCTAACTGGTTAGTGTGCTAACTTCAGTAGAAGAAAAGAAGTGAGAGAACTAGAACCAAAACAAGAGGGTTGCTTTCCACTGCTAGAGACAGCTGTGGGTGAGTAAAGGACTTAAGTTTGATACTGAACTCACAATGTTTCTTCTAGACTGGTAAGTAAACAATTGTTAATGCTAATGTTGGCTATGTAGCAATAGCAAAAACGTAGAAGTAGCTCCTTTAAATTGAATTTAGTTCTGAAGTCAACACAGGAAATTATAGCAATCAAAAATATTATTGTAATCGATGTGCAATTTTTTATGTTTCAACATTTACACCCAAATATCCAAAAGAAAGGGTCCTTATCTCAAACGGTACTACGGATGTGGACTGTATGCCTAAATGCAGCATGACTTTGTCACCCTGTTAACTGTCAACAGTACCACATCTTACTTTTGCCATCAACAATTTCCAAAAAAAAAAAAGAAAAAAGACTCAGGGCTATTGAGTGTAGGATTACCAAACACCCAATGAGTATAACATACTTGAAGTGCATTTATTATTAACACCAGTCTAGCCTGGGGACCAAATTAAACTTCAGTCTAATCCTGAAACCTACAATCGGCATCAAAAAGTGTAGTTGCAATGAATGAATGTTAAATAATAGTTCATTTGGAAAAATAATTCAGTTGCCAATATGAGATTATTTATAATGGGTAAAAACAATTTTGTTTAATCATTTTTGTATTATGTCTCACCTTGTCATCTTAGAATGCTGTTAGGCTAAAATAGTAAGATTAGCCTTGAGGCTGATTATTGTGTTGAATGTGGTGAATATATCCGTTTACAGTATGTTGGCTCTTGTTTTTTTTACTATTCCACTTTCTAGGTAGAATTTGTGACATTTTTCCTGAAAGGATTTGTTTGTGTTCTGTTTGCAAGCTTATAATGTTGTATAATTAAAGACAACAACCCAAGGTCCTACAGTATTTGAATACCACTGTACTATGAATTGTATACCCTTAGTTACCCTTGGCAGTTTTTTATAAATATTTGACTGATCTCTAACCTGTTACTAATTAACCGCATATATTTTTCTTATCTTGGTGTTGCCAGGCTTCTACCTCCACTTTGTTGTAAGGGAAGGCAAGCTGTTTTTCTTTATTACTGTCATTGTTTTGTTTTTCCTTTTTGATATAGCCTTGCTTGTTTCACAGTTTGTAGCTTGATCCACCACTGTGTTGATAAGAATGTCACAGATCAGACTGGAGTTCCTGTCACTATCCAGGAAGACATGATATGAAGTGCATCATTAAAAGGAAGAAATTGACTTATGTGTCTGATTTTTATACCTGATACTCTGACCGGTAGCACACATACATGATGTGCTGATCAGACAGATGAACCGGAGCGGACACCTGGCCAGTAATCAGTCATACCACACTCTGAAGAGCTGATGTGTGAGTTTTATTCATTTGTGTTGATCAGACATCCAGATAACACGGCCAGGTAACGTAGTGCAGTTTGACACTCACTAGACATTCTGTGTCTGCCAGGCATCTTCAGCATCTCAGCTGCTAATGAAAACATCCTCTCACACACACACACACACAAGCCTCCAAAACACCTGACCCTCATCAGTCCAGTCAAATTTGAGTGTGACTCACAATGCAGTGCACTGTCAGTGAATCAGAAATCACCACTGTGCTCAGTCTAAAACTCCGGACTCTGGTCAGGCTATAATTTAGAAACTGTGCACAAGATGGATGTTATTGTTGAATTCACCAATTTTAATCTAAATGTGTTTATTTCCCTTTAATATTATTGTTAATTGAATCTCTTTGGATTTGTACAGTTCTCAGGATACAGGGAACCTGACCACATCACTGAGCTTTGTGAAATCGTAGTTATACATTATATATATACATATATATATAGATATATACACATATGTATGTGTGTGTGCATGTATATATATGACGTAATAGCCAGATTAATCAAACAAAATCATTAGTTGCAGCCCCACAGAGTGTACACGGGCCCTTTGTCCAGAGCTTACCCTGGACATCCTGCATGAAAGCTAGAATTGAATTTCCATCAGCTACTCAGCTCGTCCAGATATCACACTTCATAGATGTTCTGCTTGTAATGTTTGCTGCAGATTGTTGCTGTAAAATTTGTGTAATGACAATAAAGACAATTTGGTACCACTTTATGATAAAATTTAAAAATTTTAGATTTTAAAGGCTTTATGAGTTGTGATTAACTACAGCTTTTTATGAATTTATGAATTTTATTGCTTTATAGGTCAGTTTTAAGTCATTGATAACAATAAGTTTTGGGTTGCCAGGTTGCGGAAAATCCTCCTCCAGCATGACACTTAAGTAGCCCTTAAATTCATAATGGAGGCCCCCCCAACCCATCAGTTCTGCAGTAATAAATATTAGGAATTAATTTTAAAAAGATTACCATTTTCTCACTTTCTAATAAATCATATTGAATGCAGTTATATATAGTTAGCCATTAATAAAGGCTAATGGGTTTTCGTAGTAAGCGATCAGCAACAGTTAGTCAGTCACCTGTAAATGTTAATAATTCATAATGTCTGTAGTAGATATTAATGAGATAAGATTTTGGAGAAAATACATTTATAAACCATGAACAACACCGAGCTAAAAAAGTGTCATGCTGGAGGAGGATTTTCCAACTGATCTATAAAATGTGGGCTAAATTATTTATTAATAAGTAATAGAGTCATTAATTATCTTTTATAAACCTTTGCTTATCAGGAAGTGGTAGACCCCCCTACAATTATTTTGCAACATTTTCAGACAGAAATTTGAATTTTGAATGATAGATAGATAGATAGATAGATAGATAGATAGATAGATAGATAGATAGATAGATAGATAGATAGATAGATAGATAGATACTTTATTTATTTATCCCCTTGGGTAAATTCATGTTTTCAACATCTCATTAGTAGGCTAATAATAATAATAGTAAATAATAAACAATAATAGTTCAATTAGTCCCGATGAAGGGTATGTCAGCTTTGATTTCCCAAACAGAGCCCTAAATTCAATCAAAACTCGTCACACCACCTCAATGAAACCCCTACAATATTGTAACATTATAAACGAAAGGCCCAGATTATTATGAAAATAGGGGAACTGAGGAACATCCTTCTTGGTCCGGTGCACACAGAGGAACAGACTGTTCCATTGAAGCACACTGCAGACAGGTCGGCTGTTGATGTGGCGTTATTTTGTACACAACATCCGCAGGCTGTGCAGTCTACGGTGCACGGCCACACCGTTACTTACACATCTTGGGTTTAGCCTCGGCAGCGAGCTTCGTGACGCGGGTGTGATGCGCGCGAACTGTCGGTGTCACCTCGTGAACGCGCAAGAGCAGCAATGGCCGCTTTGAATCGGCGAAATCCTAATCTCGACGATTTTGTCGGATTAAACTGGAGTTGTTGGGTAGATAGGGTGAATATTTTACCATCTGACGGTGAGTCGCACTCCCTGCCCCAGGTGTGGTTTCCATCATGTCATAGTGTCAATGTCCTGTGATTTATTTGTTGTTACATACACACACAGAGCGGCATAAAGCGCAACCCAAACAAAAGACCTACTGGGTCCTAGTGCAGGGTGGGTTTGCTAACAGTCTGTACTGGCACTAATCTAAACACAAATGTAAGTTATTGTTCCTTAGACGTGGAGTAATGTAGTGATAAAACACTTGCTAGTAAACACAAGGCGAACGTCTCACCTGTGGACAGGTAAATTCACCGTTAGCGTTAGCCCGTCAGCTAGTGTCACACTAAAAACAACACTACTTAAGAGGGATTTGTCCAGCCTGCGAACAGCGAAACTGGCCGGCAGACATTAGCAGCTGCCGGAGCAGATATGAGGGAAGCTGCAGCACAAGTCTGAAGAAGCACTGACTTTTAAATTCATGTATAAAACCCGTGGGAGCACCCAAACCTGGAACACCGGCTGATGTGAAAGACATGTTCCAGGTTTATCTCAGTAAACCTGCTTAGAGGCTACAGGAGTGACCCGTGCAGACATCTCATGCTGACTGTTTTTGCCTTGCATGCAGCTGGGTCTAATGAAGACAGCAGCATGTGTGGGGGGAACCGATGTGAGACCATGACCCTCAGGAAAGAAGGTGAGGACCATGAAACATTGACAGTATTCAGCATCATTTCACATAGATCAATCATAAAAATAATTTCATTCAAAACTCTGTTGTGTATTTTCCTCTACAGATATGCATATATATGGCCACTGCCCTGCACATGATGAGTTTTATTTGGTGGTGTGCAGCCACTGTGGCCAGGTGGTGAAGCCTGAAGCCTTTGAGAAGCACTGTGTGAGGCGTCACGGTGCGCTCACAAAGATGTGTGGCCAGTCATCTACTTTGGCACCACAGCAGCGACCTCGGCCTTGCCGGCCTCTTTCCAATCTGTCCTCCTCTAGAGAGAGACAGAAAGATGGCAGACATCATGAGGACGCCAACCCACCCTCAGCCGTGTTACCTGCCCACCAGTACAGGCCCAGTAAGGCCCAGAGGGAGGCAGTGAGGTACTGTTTAAGATTGTTCACTTCGTTTGATATTTTAGGAGATGCTCAGCATGATGGTTGGTTTGTGTTGAACTCAGTCCTCCTTGCGTCCTTGTTATTTATTTGTTGCTTTGTTGAATGATTACAATTGTGGGTGGGGGATCATAATGTTCATTAGAATCATGGAGAGAAAAATCTAAATTATTAACTAATTATAAAACTAAACGCTTTTAGTTTTATAATTAGTACTAAACGCCATAATTCTTTGCAATGTGGCTTTGTTTATATATAAGTTCAATATGTCACTGACCCAGCTGCAGAGCATCCACACACCCATGTACACATAGAATGACGTCTCACATACAGAACGCTGTGCACTCTGACCCACGTTCGAAGCTGTAGTTTTTATTCCATCTGGGTCATGTGCAAACCAGAATTTTGTCACTTACTGTATCTAAATTTCATGTGTGAATCTCATAAGTCCGTTCTGAAGTGTTGCTTCTCCCACCACCTCTTCAGTTTGCCTTCAGTGGAGAAGTTCCCTCAGGAGAACCCTCCCCACCCCCACCACTCCTCGTCCACACCTCGCCTCAGGGTTCCTCCGCGGCACGCGGGACCCCTGCCCCCTGGCCCCTGTTCCTCTTCCACTCCCCCGTCAGAGAGACCCTCTGTGCAGAAGTCCACAGCTGGACAGTCCAGTGAGTCTCACAGTCCTTCGCGGGGAACGAGAACCTACAGCCGGATTCATAAAAACATAGACAGTATGTCTGCCATTTATACAACTTCTGTTGTTGTTGTTTAACTATCAAGACTGTGTTAGAAGTATTTGCATTCTACTATAATTGTATCATATGCAGAATCATTTTCTATTATTTTGTTGTAAAAAAGAAAATGACCATATGTTGGTCTGTAATCTCCACCAGCATGGATCATGTTGACTGACTGTCTCCTGCTGTTACTCACCGACTACTGTGTTTGCTTTTTTCCCATAGAGAAAGAATGTGACCTGAACAAACACTGCAGAGTTCTGGATCCAGAAAGGAAGAAGCTGGGCAGCCAGGAGCTTATATGCAATGTAAACTCTCAGTGCCTTTTCCTTTTACCCAATACTGTTACCAGTATCTTTGTTGTTGCTCATTATTAACAGAGACGTGAGCGCTTTGTCTGCGTTTGTCATTTGATGCAGAAACATGAAAGGTTTTATCATTTGTTTGGGATGGGATGTCTCTCTTCTTTCTACACAGACTGATTGCATCCAGCAGCAGCAGAAAGCACTGGGAAGGGCTAAGAGCTTTGATCAGCTGGCAGCGGAGCAGAGAGCGGCCTCAGCAGGTCGAGATATGGAGCAGCTTCTTGTCAAATTAAAAGACAAAGAGCAACATTTGGAAGTTTTCGAAGAGAAAATAACAACTCAGGGCAACAGATACAACTTCAACAGCAACTGTCACATTCTCAGGTATGGAATACAATTCTTTACATATTAGCAAAGTTATGTTATTCACTCAAATGCCTCCTGCGCAACTATCAAAAATTGCCATTGGAGATGAAGTTCATAAATGTTATGCCTCCATGCTTGCAACAGTCAGAGCCAGAGGCATATTGTTTTCAGGTTGTCCGTCCAATTCTCCTGGACACGATATCTCAGTAAGGCCTGGACACAACTTCTTCAAATTTGGCACAAACGTTCACTTGGCCTCAAGCATGAACTGATTAGATTTTGGTGGTTAAAGGTCAAAGGTCAAGGTCAGTGTGACCTCACACAAAACTTTTTAGCCATTACTCAAGACGTCACACAGCAATTAACTAAAAAGTGATGTAACCTGAAACTAGTCTGAGCGGCGGAGGCATACAACCACGAGGCGGGAATTCTAGTTATTTTTGCGTTATTTTGCCTTCATGCAGGTCCAGGGATCCACAAGAAAGCTTTCCAGAAGAGGAAGGTGACAGCACTGTAGAAGTGGAGGTACAGCCTCCCTATCCCTTCAACCAGAGCCTGCTGTCAAGCGAGGAAAGTGAAGACGATGAGCAGGAGGAAACTACGGACCTGCCTGCCTCACCGTGGCACCCCAAACCTCTCGGGGTGAGTGGAGAAATACACGAGCACAGCAGCAGCCAGTAGACTGGGATTTTTTGTCAGAAGATGACTTCAGAAATGTTTGAAAATTTGTAGATTCGTTTTAAGAGGAAAAATGAATTGTAGGCTAAGCAGCTGTGATGTATTTGTGATGTATGTGAATTGTATTTGTCTCCAAAGGACACTGGAGTGTGTCTGTGTTAATGAAATCGTCTCTGTTCTGTAGCTATGCACTTTTGGATGCCGCACATTGGGTTGCAGCATCTTCACCTTCGACCGTCGTTTGCATCACCTGCAGTTTGCCCTCAGTGCCATGTTGGAGCACCATGTCAGCACACACCTGTGGAAGTGAGTATCATCGCTCCATATAGCAGACATGGCACCTATCTGTTTTCAGCAAGGTGAAGAAAAGAGTTGCTCAGTGAGCTGGGAGACATCCAGGCAGACTCCAGTGTGTGCATGTGTGTGTGTTTGAACTAGACACTGAAACCCCTGCAGGGCACTGTTCTGTTGCTCAATCTGGTTTCTTCTTTCCAGAGATTAAGGTGATATTACACATAAATAATCATTAGAAAATGCATCAGTTTATTATTGATTAAACATCTCTTAGACCTTTATGAAATTATTAATTATATGATCAGGAATGGCCAGACTTGATCTGATACCCTTACAGAAATAAAACATCTTAAGGAAGGATTGATGGCATTACCAGGTTTCACTACATCAGACAGATTCTAGAAAGACTAGTCCTCTCCTTCAAGTGTGTTTAGAGGAGGAAATTTCAGAACTTGAGCAAACAGTTGTCTGTTATACTCAGTTGCAGGGATCTTGGCTAACATCTGGGAGTTTCTGTCACTGGATTATCTATGTCATAATAAAATGATCCACCAGAACCCATCAGTGAAAGTGTTTTTATGCCTCCATGCCAAACATGATTTTGGCCTTGTGAACGCAATATCTCCAGAACTCCTCAAGGGAACTTCTTCAAATTTGGCACAAATGTTCACTTGGACTCAAGTGATTAGATTTTGGTGGTCAAAGGTCAAAGGTCAGTGTGACCTCATAAAACACTTTTTACTCAAAACTTCATCCAGCAATAATGACAAACTTTCACACAAATGGTTCATATTTTCTATGACTCTGGATAAACAGGGATGTGACCTGAGACTGGTCTGAGAGGTGGAGGGATACAACCACGAGGCGGTAATTCTAGTTCTTTTCTTTCATTCACATGAACTACAGGAACCTAATCAGCTTCATGTTTTTCCTTTAACTTACAGGAAAATGCCTCAAGTATCATCAGGTCTCAGGTCTTGTCATGTCACACCACCACCAACTGTCAGGACTGCGGCTAGACCCTCCCAGTCCACTGGCTCCCTCAGTCTCGAGTCTACCTCACTGGGACAACTGGAAACCAAAAGCAGTCAGCACAACTCTCAGAGTACCAAACCGCCTTCCTCCACCTCCTCTGCGAGCTTTGGGCCTGGCCGACGGGGCAACGCTGTCGGACGACCAAGCAAGGCTCAGCTGAAGGAGGTGGCCCTTATGCAAGATGCAAGTACAGCACAGAAAGCCACCAGGCTGCCACACAGCAGAGAGGATAAATCCTCCAGACACATCAGGGATCCCCCCCTCCAGGAGAAGGCCCAGCCACACATCCCCTCCTTTCAAGGACCAGCCACTGTTACCTTCTCGCGTGGAAAGAAGCCATGTCCTCCTCTGCCACTGCAGCCCTCAGAGAGACACTTGTCAGGTTTGGAGAAGCGTTCCCCTTTACCTGCGACAACCCACTGCTCCCCCCGCAGCAGAGGGAAGCCCCCAGGAATTCAGCAGAAGGTGGTGGGTTATGATCACAAGGGTCGTGGCCAAAAGCGCAAAGGCAGCAGTGAGCAGCCCCCCCTCAGCTCCTCAGTATCCAGAACCTCCAAGTGTAAGCGCTTGTCCTCTCCTTCCCGCTCCAGCCTCCTCACCTGGAAGGGAGAGAATATTGGTTCTTGCCTGGAGAAAAGATCAAACTCCTAAAGAGCGAGTAGACTCACTCACCCTGCAGGTAATAGGCTGCAAACAGTCAGTGTTTTTTTTTTTTTTTTTTAATGCAGATCTTGTCCTGTAAGCATGAAACGCCTGTCTGTAGTATGAATGTCTGAATATGTTTTGAGGAGTGTGTTTGTCCACATTTATTTATGTCTTCACATTTTTATGCACGGACATCAGGAATAAGTGTTTGTCTGCATTTTACTGTTACTGTTTACTGTTTATTTTTGCAAAATGTCTTCTTTTCTACATGACTAAATGTCTCACTTTATTACCTGTGTAAGAAAATAAAAATACCTCAAACTACTAATTATGCTGCTAAAATGAAAAGTCACTTCATGGCAAAACAAATAAAAATTCTTGAATCCTCATAGCCCTGTCTTATTATTTTACTGTGGGTCTGTACTGATGGTACAACGCCACTTTTGCTCAGTTTAGTTTACTCATTACTCATTTACCCAAAAGATGAAACTTTGATCTTTTTTTTCCAAACACCAGATGGTAAATATCAATTAAGTAACTGGGCAGAAATCTTTGTTTTGACCTATTAAATGTAAAATTTTTATGTACGTGAAAGAAAATCTACAGACCTTCTTGAATACTTCAGACAATCATCACAACGATTCCATATACACAGTATATGCGGCTTGGACACGGTGAATTATCCACTCGGAGGACCACAACAATTTGTTCATTTGGTGATAAAATTCACCCAAGTACCCTGGACCTCTGGCTAATTTACCCAGGATATATGTGTGTATTTGGAACTGTTGAGACATAAATAATTATATCAAAAGTCAATGAGCCTGTGCAGTATTTTTTCCACTTTTATACAACTTCTGCTGCACCTGCCATATATTTTTTCAAGCTCAGATTCCTACATCAAAAGTAGTTTCAGATTTTAAGAAACACAAACTCAACAATAATTTGTTTAAATTTCCAAACTCCTCTATTAATTATGAAAGCAATAACCACATTTCATCACTAGATGGCGTCACGTCTTTAATATTGTCCCTCACAAAGAGCAGGATGCTGAACCTTTAGTCATAAGTTACATAAGCACACATTGTATAGAAACCTACACAGACTGTTCTGTTCTGCTCATGTGACAGGTAATAAAAATGAAGTGAGGTATCTTATATCTGTATCTTACATAGGGTGTATATATGGCGCTCTCAGTGTCTGTGGATTAGATTTTCCATAAGGGGCTGTTTTTGCTATTCAGTCCATTAGTTATAAAGGAAACATATGGTGTTTTGCCTTGTGTTGTTGTGTTTATGGTGTTATCCCAAAATGGATAACTCCTTCACTTATTGTGATTACAGACAGCTTTGTCCTAATTGGATAATCTGTCAGATATCAGCCATAAAAATCTAGAAGCAAATAACTAGAGGAACATTTCCCTGAAGATTATTTCTGGTAAAAGTAAGAGGCGGCAGTAAAAATGGAGGCAGCACAGTGTGTAAATCTTAATCTTTTATTAAGTCAAATGATATATCAGCATTCTTTATTTCTAATGCCTACTATGTCGCACCTATCCTGCAGTCAGAAAAGCTCTTAAGCGTACCATGCAAAGCCATTCCACTAAGCTGCGAGACCTTTCAAGATTTTATGGCAGCGACTAACCAGCTCATCTTAGAAGCAGTGGTCAATAAACTCGGTGCTTTTAATGCTGTTAAAAGCTCCATTCTTGTCCTGCGGACACTTATATTAGCACATTGTAGAAGCAGTGAGCTTTTAGCTCCACCATCTCAACAATGTTCCCGTAACTGCTACCACATAGTTAGATGAGTGGAGATAGATGTTGGGCAGTGAGAGACCACTCCCTTTTCTAATCTGTGATAACTGATCATTAAGGGAACAGTTAAAGTGCCATTACTGAAAATAGCAAAGGGCCTGTAAACTGCACAGATCTCTAAAACCAAAGCTTTTATCTTATTGTTGCTGCAAATGTGAAAACCTTTAAAATGATGCTTTCACATCGTATTACATTAGAACTTAAAATAGTCCTGAGAAGATTTATTTACCCTCTGTCTTCAAATCCATTCAAAATCCACGGTGTTTCAGGAATTCGTTGCTGTGGGTGGACAGATCTCAATTTGCATTATTCATCATTACATCCTTGGCTTATTTATTATTGAATTCTTTGACTTTTCTTACAGATAGAAAGTTGTTGCTTTAATTGTTATAAAGTATCTGTTGGAGAACTCACCTCTCCACCTACAACATCCTAAAACACCATTCTCATAAAGCACTGCACTTCCTCCTTAAGTTCCTTATGGCTTTATGAGCGAAGTCAAACACTGACTGAAAAGAATTGGCGGCTACATACTCACTACCCAATGATTTCAAAACTGGAATCCTTCCTATGCAGTTCGTGATACACATTCAAACATATTTTCAGTTGAACCAAATTCTTCAGCAGAGTCAAGTGTAAAATAATCCTCTTTCAATAAAAAACTAAACCCCATCCCGCTTAAAAAATAAACATTTATGTCAAGACTTTGAATGTTGAAACAGCTAACAGTAGCACGGTGGCAGACGAAATGCAAAATGATCAACAACATCGGATTATACAAGAATACAGTCAGTACACTGGTAGAACATAGCAGTACACAGCTAATCAATACTGAACACAGAAAAGTGAATCTTAATACATATATATATACTGTATATATAGATATATATAGGAAGGCAGATTTGCTTTGGAGGGAACAAAGCCACTCTTCTCCTCTATGTTAGGACCTCCAATACCAAAATCACACAGTTTTTCTCTGTACATAACTGCAACTTGTATTTTGAGTGGCGTCCCACAGAAGAAGACCACCCATTAGCCACGGCAGATTGAACTGGTTTGACTCTGGGTTACTGCAGGGCAAACACAAGCTATTCCTCCATGGTCCGGCGGTTCAATGTGTGCTATCCAACGGCTGTAATATCTGTGTATGATTTTAGTTTTTAGCTATTTCTGATTCTGTGACTTACATTCAATAGCTTGTCTGGCCTTGAAATCCAAAGGGGGCTTAGATTGATCCCACTATATACATATTTCACTTCTAGAGGGTAAAACACGGAGCCTGGATCTCTTACAGTGTGGTGGTTTCTGCAGCCAGTCTGCAGTAGTTATAAATGTGGCTTTTTTTAAAAATGCGTCTTGTGGTATTTTTGCTGCTCTATATTTCTCCACCTGGTATTCCTATGTGTGAGAGAGTGGAATGATTCACACACCACCTCTCTGGTAAGTGTGACTTCCTTTTCTCACCCACACAGGAGATGCTGCGGTGCACACAGCAACTGTGAATATTTCACCAATTTTGCGTAAAAAACCGATTGAAATCAGAAATGCGTACATCTCAACATTTGAGAGCTGAATTGATATTTCTAGGCAAGATGTGTGTGATTTACATAACTGACACCTCTACTTTTTCTTATATATACTGTGGTACTCTCTGAACTGGAAAACTCAAATTCCTGTATTATACTGTACTGTGCTGTCGAGCCATATGAATCAGTGGGAGAGCAAATGTTCAGGAAAGCTCCAGGCGTTTCCCTCGTAAACAAATTACAGACTACTTAAAGGGCATCAGATTCATTGCCCGGTTGAATGATTGCTTTTGAACTTCAGTAAGGGCGACCTCGTAATGACAGAGGTACACAGACAAAGCAAACACATCTGGGCTGAATTGAGGCGGTCAGTGTACACGGAGCCAGAGAGAATGGCTTTGTGTTGCTGTGACTCATGATAACACACCTATCCTCTCATGCTCAGAGAGACAAAGACATGGAAAGCATGGGGGAAGCTACATCCCATCAAAAGATGCAATTAGCATTCGTGCAGGCCGAGCCTTGTTGTACTATGTCACGAACGCCACATAATTTAATGAAATCCCTCTTTCTGGTTTGTGTCAAGACACAGTCCTGTGTTTTAAACCTGGTTAATGAAATAAGCACAGCATATGATGTGTCTGGTAAATTCAATTCACAATAGATTCAATAATAGTTGTTGAGATGAAGGGATCCTCTGAAGGATAGTCCCCTGTGTTACAAGAGCTTTCCTGACAGCAGTTAGAAACAGTAAAATCAGCTCTCTCCTGTCAAATAATGTGCAGCCTCGTCAATATTATTCATAAGCCTGCTCTTCAGAAGGAACCCTGTAGGTTTTGTTGTGGCAGGCTCTAATGTTTACCTGCTAATACAACATACATAATTTCCTACCAACCAGAGGGCAAAACATCTCCACTTTTAATCAGTGTGACACTGGGAATCGTTCATCTCAGCAAAATGCAAGATTTAACACTTAAATCTGCGACATAATTCATGACGTAATGAAGGTTCATGGGTTGTTTGTTTTTCAAGCTAATTACATTAAAATATATCATGATTTTGTATAAGGTGCACACTTTACATACAGGGAAGAATAAAATGAATGAAAGCTGGCAGCTTTCAGCAGGGGCTGGGTATTTCGCTTCCTGCTAGAGCGACAGAGAGAAACAAATATAACTTGGAATTCTACTCTGCGGTAACAGTAAGTGGCACCTCAGTGGACAACAACCAGGAGCCTGTTTGTCCTTGTAAGGACCATGGTACCTGTCTGTATACAGGATTAAGACATGTTGATAATCAGTCAAGACAGAATACTTCCCTGCGCCTAATGTGAGTCTGCTGGAGGCCTTCCTTGTTGTAAATCGCGTAAGGCTTCAGAAGCTTCTTTTGGGTTACACTGTAGATGTGCAGTAACTAAGAGGCAATTATTTTTGATACGCAATTCATTCATACGCAGTGATCCGCCTCGAGCCGGTTAACAATTTGATACCATACATCCGTGGAAACTAAACCCTCAACATAGCAAAGAAAAAAAGGAGCTCTCTCCTACATCGCTATACATGTGACTATGAATACGACCAAGGATGAGCCTGATGGATTATATCTGAGCGTTGGCTATGAATCAGGATGAAAATGACCTGCGATGGTCTCTTAATATAATCTTTCTGTCACCACTTTCTCGATATAAATGACCAAACGTTTGATGAATCCACATTTCCTCGCTCACACTGATCAGTCTCATATAATGTGGGTTTACGGCATGCTGTTTCTCTAGGTTAATAACACGTGTGTTCACAGCCTGGTGACAGTCTATCTATCTACGTCTCCCTGTGTTGATAGAGAAGGGGAAAATGATTCTAAGCTCTAATGTTTATGTCAGATGCAATCTATTCTAGTCCTCGTAATAAATATAATTATGAGCCAGCCACGGTTTCAATATATACTGTATGTGAACTATTTTTTTTATCTAATTTCAGCCTGTGCATTGTATCATATGTATTTCCCACACTTAAGCAACTTAAACGATCACTTCCTGAGTGCTGATATCAACAACATATCTTCCTGTTATTCTTATAAGACTTCAGTAGTTTCCACTGTCCATGCACACTGCCATTCCTTCACAGTATGAATATTAAGTGCTACAGATTAAAATGCTGGAAATGTCCTGCTTATTGTCCTCGTCGACAACAAGACAGTTTGTATTTTACTCCCTTTGTGATCCTCATTCGCACCTGCCAGCAACTACAGATGAACATCCTGCCTCCGTTTTTCTCCCACAGGTTCACAGTCACAGTTTACAGTAACTAAAACATGGCTCATGTTGTACCATATACATCCAGTCGTGCGGCATCCATCTCATCTCCTCTCATCTCATCTCACACCACCATGGGCGTGTCTGAAAAGACGGAGCTAATGGACTCTGCTACTGACTTCTTCCTCTTCCCCTTCATAAGAGAACCAGCCTCTGCATCAAGGTCATCATCGTCCTCATCCCCATTGGGGTTCAGCTTGCCGTTCTGGCCCTGCAAGTCCTTTGAGTCTATGAATGCCACGTGCCTGTTCAGCTCAGCCTTGAGCGCTGGGTCCTCGTGGGTCGGCGTCACACTGAGCATGGACGAGTGGATGCTGTCCTCCCCCCGAGTCTTACCCTTGTTGGGGCAGCAGAAACAGCGACACGGCGTCAGGTAAAGGTACATGAGCACCAGCACCACGCTGGCCAGGCAGCCCACCAAGGTGGTGTACGCTGTGTTCAGGGTCTCTCCGCCGCCGTTCATGGTGAAGTTGTGAACCTTCAGCACCACATAGATGGTCTCATTGAAGCCCTCGCTCGTCGCAAAGCAAGTGTAGGTCCCAGAGTCCTCGGCCTTCACCGGACTAATCCGCAGACTTCCGTCTTGCAGGACTTTGGCAGTTTGGTTGCTTCCAGGTGTCACTTGCACGTTGCCAGGCATCGTCCAGGTCTTTAACATGTCCCTGTGTTTGGTGTCACAACCCAGCGTGAGCGTTTGCTCCAGAAAAGCCTCTTCATCTGCCTCTGTGAATGTGCTGCAGTTCATATTGTCACCGCTGAGGTCAAACACACCTACTTTTGTTTTTTGCGGGCCAGGCAGAATACATGTGTAGTCATCTTTGAAGTCCACGGCAGAGTTGAGTTTCCGAATGTACCAATGGGCTAGGAGTGTGTAGAGATCACAGTGACACAGCAGAGGGTTATTGTGGAAGTAGAGGCCGTTTTTAATCCAAGCAGGCAGAACCTGGAGCTCATCAATGGGCAATATCTTGATCTTGTTGGAGGACACATCCAGGAGGCTAAGTTTCTCCAGGCGGGTCTTTTCCTTGACCAGCTCCAGGGGGAAGCGGGAGATTTGGTTCTGGCTAAGGTAGAGCTTCTGAAGGTTGCCCATGGTAACAAAGGCTGAGCGGTCAATCTGTGAAATCTGGTTATGGTAGAGCAAGAGGACCTGCAGGTTGACCAAAGGCTCAAAGATGACCTCATCCAGCTGCTGCAGGTTGTTGGAGGACAGATCCAGGTAGCGCACGTACTTCACATTTACGAATGCCTCTGAAGACAGGAAGTGGAGACCATTGTGGCTGAGGAGGAGGTTATGGAGCTTCGGGAGCTTGATCGGGGTCCACTCGGATCGCAGCCGCGTTATCTCATTATAGCTGAGGTCCAGCACGACGGTGTAGAGCGGTATAGCAGTCGGGACGGTGGTCAGATTCATCTTGGAGCAGCTCACTATGTTTGAGGCGCAGATGCACGTCTTATGGCAGTTCAGGGCAGATCCCTCTGCCCCTGGAGGCCAAAGGAGGGCCACGCAGAGGGTGAGGAAGAGGCCCCATCTCGGACGCTTACTCCACTGAGGTAACGTTTCCAACAGGCTGTCACCTGTTCTGGCGGCAGGCTGCAACATTCTAGCAGTTGATCTAAATCCCGGAGAGGTTTACTACGATCCCATTCTCAGAAAACAGCACTGAAGAGCAGCTGGAGGATTCCCAGGCATTGCTGATTGGAGGCTGAAAAAAAAAAGCAGAAAAAAGGATGATAAAGAAATATTATTATTATTATATTATCATTAGATAGATAGATAGATAGATAGATAGATAGATAGATGTTTCGTAAACACAAATAGACAGATACAAACTGGGTGACAGATATTCAAATCAATACCCCAAAGGAAAAACCTGCATTTACAAATTTGTGTGTACAGAGATGTAAACAAAAGAGCTGCCCCACCACCACAACTCACATCACATGAACTTGCTGTCACTCCCACATGGATCAAGTCTTTCACTACAGGCACTAACATTAGACAATGATGCTGCTGTTAAATGTTGGTTTACATCAAAACAGTCATTAAACATCAATTATGTTCAATTATGATTCCTTGACAACAAACATTAATAATTGTTGTTGTTTTTTTTATTACTTATATGTAACATTGTTCCGAATGGACATGAAAAAACAGAGTTACAACTATCAGCTTATCTAAGTATTGAAACGACGTGTATTCATTGTGAAGGACGCTCTCTTTAGATTGTGCAACATCTCCATCTAAAACACCAAATCACATGTGAACATGCAGCATCACATCATGTACAGTAGCCACCGGTCCTGTCTGCCTCATCAGAGCCTCCTCACGCAGATACTGTAGCCTACATACAGTAGAAACTTTCCTCTGCTGCTTTGCACAGTGCGCGTCTTTCCCTAAAATAAATACACACGCACACACACGCACAGACACACACACACACACACACACGGTACTCACGCTAACCCATGTGCATTCACACTCCTGGAAGACATGCATTGATTTTCTTCTTCTTCCCATTTTCTCCTTTCTCTCTCTCTCTCTCTCTCTTTCTCTCCCTCGCTCTCTTTACCTCTTAGACACACACAAAATAATGTTGTGCGTAATAACATAAAGAGGAAGAGAGAAATAAAAGACATCAAAATGTGAAATCCTGCAAATATTTACGTGTATTCTGAAATGTCCTTGTCCGTTTGTGGAGGAGCGGTGCAAACGTTGCATTGCACCATTCTGTTGGGAAACAAACGAGCACAACATGGAAACGTGAGCCGAGAGACGGAAACCGACAGAGACACCTACCTTCAACCGCGGTGCAGCGTTGTTGGCTTTCTTTCATTAAAACGGCTCCTCGTCTGTTTACAGTGTTGCTGTCCCCGTCTGGCTGAGTCTGAGTCTGCTGCTGAGCACAACAACGGATGCAGGGAGGAGGGAGAGCACTGGAGATAACCTCGCCAAAATAATCCCACTCCACGCGGCAAACAGTACCCAGTGCAAAATTACGCAAAAAAAAAAAAAAAAAAAAAAAAAAAAAAGGTTACGTAAAGAGCAGACAACACACGTAACCTACTTTTAACTACTGATAACCACCGATAAGAGACTGTTTTAATCAGCTCTCTTTGATTTCAGCGGAACATACTGCTCTGTATACACACCGCCGCGCGTCCGTCTTCTGCAGATAATTGGCGCATTTGGAGCAGGTCCGGCTCCCGTCGGCTCTCATCAGCAGCCATGGAGATAATTAAGAGGGAGCAGTCTGTAACTGGCAAGCTTCCCTATAGGCCTGCTGGCGTGTCCGTGCAGTGCTGCTGCTGCTGCTGTTGCTGCTGCTGCTGCAGTAGTGGTGGTTGACGTGTTTTTCGGCAGAGGTCGTGCGTTCAAATCCAGAAGGCGCTGTTTATCTAAAAGTGATCGCATCAAAGATGCGCTGCGGAGACGCAACACTGAAAACCCATGAGAGCTGAAATGTACGAAAATGAAAAGTAATAGTGTCATTAATAGTAACAGATTTTAAAGGTTTAAGACACTCTTAAAGGTTTATAATAGCTGTACGGCTGCACGGCAAAAAAAACAAAAAAACAAAACAAAACACCACCATCATCATCATCATCATCATCATAATTTTTGGTCTGTTATCTTGTAATTATTTCAATCCAACAACCTCATGGTCTGATTCCTTTATGCTCCCAAGAGGAAAACAAATATCGATCATGTTGACCCTTTGACCTTTCACCTTTAGCACCATCATTACTGTAGGTCAAAACACCCTGACCCCTTCACTCATACAGACAGAACAGTTTATTTTTGTGCATATGCTCCAAATGTAAACGCTGGTGCTTTTAATGCCCTGTTAACCTGTCCCTTAGTACAGTCTCACTGTTAAACTGCTACAGTTAAAACACTGTTGAATTTCCTGAATGAATGCATAATGTATAATTTGGACATGACGAGGTGAGACAAACACCCAGGTGGCTGGATGTTCCTGTGTGCTTGCCTGGTAAAATAAGACAGATTTCACTCATGTGTGGCTGAATGTGGCCATACAAAGCTGTCACACATTTTTCTCTCCTCATTCCAGTCTATCATCACTTACCATCTGACAGCTGAATATGTTAACAGTAACTACACGCCCCTACTGGTGCCACTATTTTTATTTTGTAATCTTTGGCTGTTAATTATCCCAGTGCCCAGTGGTAGGCTATTTGTGTTGTTGTAGTTTGTCTGGGATTGATAAATTGGTGATTCAGCTCAGACTTCCTGCCTTTAGGCCGTGTAACTGGAGCACAAAAAGCAGCCGACATAAGAAAAATATGGAATAAGAAAAGCTGATTATTTTTCTCCACAAAATGCAACTTTTAAAACTGCTCTGTAGGGTATTTCATTGTTGATTCGCCCAGGTGCCGGTTTTGATATTTACATTAATTTTATGGATGGCCGCTTCAGGCGGGCAGGTGGCCGCAAACCTGTTCATCTTTCCAACAATGATTCCCTCACATAGCATGCCATTGTTGCTCAGTGTGCACACTCTGTTTCTGTATTTGATTAGGTCTCTTTATGAGTGCCGACTGAGCGGGGAAAACCTTGTCATTTTTTTTTTTTTTACTCAAGTGAATCCACCCACATGCTGCTTTTTGAGATTTTTTTTTTCTTTTTTGGGTTTTCCTCAATTCACAGATCTGCTGCAGCGAGCCTGGCTTTGGCAAAGCTGTGAGGGCCTGTGTGTTGCCAATAAGCTGCTACACCAATGTAGCCTCCTACTCAGAATGCCACCATAAATCATTTAATAAATGAAGATTATAGCAACAAGGGACACAGCATGGGACAATTACAATTATTACCTCATTATAACATGATATATGAATGGAAGAAATTAGACAGAGGCACCTCAGGATAATGCACCAGGTGGTCAGCTCAGTGGCATCCTGTAACTGGGATTATTTTGATATTGTTGAGACGTGGAAGTTAATTAATAATTAATACGGGAAATTACGACCTTTTGTGACTTACTGTGCATTTTAAAGTCACCTGGATTTCATCCATTTAGCAGCATGACAAGAATTGCGCAGTATATAACTGCAGAAACTCTGTTGGAGCTGGATCTGTCTTGAAAAGATGTGCTTTGGCAGGTGAAACAAACAGATTTGAAGCACACTGAGCAGCAGGCAGATATCTCTCATGATTTGTTTAAATAACATTCAGTGCCAAATTCATTCTCCGAGCACAGGTTTAACTTTAAAAAAAAGCAACTAGGGTTCAGACTGTAAACCTCCCCATATGGTGGGCTCAGACTTGAATTGAGACATGAAGTGGGAGAAATATGGACTGATATGATACTGATCCTCTGAAATGTATTCCATGAATTATGTCAACACACCTGGAGACGTTTCTGTCCCATCATGTTTCGAGTAAAATTCCAGGAAATGCAGGTATGAGCCAGGGTGACTGAGCATAGTGTGAAACCTCTGTCTGACCGGAGCGTTGTAGCACTCTGACTCTTGTGAGATGGAGCTGAAAGTGATTAATGTGCTGTTCGACTCCACTTCCTGCTGTGATACGGATAGTGTTGCCTGGCAACTGCATGCGGCCTTTCCTTGACTGTTTTGGCTCTGTGGTAAATCTGAGGTGGCCTTTCCTTCTCTTGTTCTTCTCCGTGTACTCAGATGGGGTTCAGATGGAGGGTCGATGTCTCGATCTGTGCAAAAATAAATAAATAAAATGAATCCTACAGAATCAATGCCTCTCTATGAACACGGGGACTGACAGACAAACACCAATTACAGAATTTACTTTACTATTCCATAATTCCTCAGCATAATCTTATATTTTTTAATGGGTAAAATGTGACAGAACCGGTGTATTTCTCTGCAAAGCTGAAACCCCAGATCCAACCACTATTAATCATTAAGTAGTGGCAGCATTGTTAAGTGACCAATGCTCTTGTCACCTGCACAAGCACTAGCACTAGCACTAACAAGGCTATTTTTTCACTCATTCAAAGTCATGCTTGTGTCCACCTGTTGTATATTCACTCTGTTTTAGCTCTGTTTTTGGTCTTTCCCCGCCAGTTTCTATAAATGCTCCAATGTGTTGTCTAGCTATTCACTGTGTCTACAGGTGGTTTATAGTGGATTTTTAGAGTTTCTTCGCTGTAAACAGCTGTCTGCTGTAGCTGAAAACTTATCATGAGAGCAGTGAGAGTGAAACAGAAAAGTAAAGTTGCCAAACACTGAGCTGAAACTCGCTTTAAAGCTCAATACGCTGGATGAAGCTGCTAGTTCAGGTGATAATTCTCTGTGGGTTTATTAGTATTCACACTGTTTTCACGTTGTCATTTTATAACATTGTTATTACAGAAATATAGATTATAGCTTAAGGTGACCAGATATTTCCAGTTTGACGGTCAATATATCATTAAGATATCCAATGTTTTTCCCTATGAAATAAAAAAGGGGACAGTCGTGTATTTTGACTATGGTAACTGCTGTCCTGCAAAAAACTATTGTGATAACATGACGATTCTCTACCTTTAAAGCAGTCATGAAATACTATTGCCTATCTATTCCTCAATTATTTATATTCCTTTAGTTTGTAAGGGTCCACAGATCAAAAGAATCAAAAGCCTTTTTTTTGTTGTGTGAAGTCCATTGAAGACAGTCGGCAAACTTCTTCTTCTTCACTTCTTCCAACATAAAAACAATTTTTTCTTTGGTTATGTTTGTTTTTGTTAGTTTACTGCCTGGTTATGAACTCCAGCCAATGAGTGAGCCAGGTAACATTTTCTCAGCCTAGAGAAAACAAAAAAAGAAAAAAAGAATCTGATTCGATAACTCTATTTTGATGGTTCTAGCCTCATTTCCGAAGCTGCAGTAGCTAGAAGCCAACCCCCTCTGTTGGCCAAAACAAGCGCAATGCTAGGCGTCTGTTTTTAATTACAAATGTTAAAAACTGGGTCATTTTTGGGGACAGCTCCAGCCGGGGACAGGCCACCAAAACAGTGACTGTCCCTGGAAAACGGGGACATCTGGTCACCCTATTATAGCTGCTTTGAAGCAACTGAAATGTTGAACAGTGAATGGTTTGTTAGCCCACATGATAATGAATCTCTGCCTGTTTGCTGCATATAAAAACTGCTACCAGATGAATAGATGGCTCATTTTGCCATTTAAAGGGGTTAATGGGTTGTGTCATGTTTTCTTCAGTCCATCATGCAACAAACACCAGGACAGCTTGCACCAAAGACATTGTTAATAATGCATTCGTTCTAAATAAATCAGTCCAATAGTATTGTGTCTGACACAGGTAACTGTAGCTAAATGAGGTCTTTAGCTTGTAAGGGGTCAAGTTGTCGTTCTTACAGTATCACTTCCCTCTGGCTCGAAAGAAATCGGAGACACACAGATGCAGGAACGGCCTCAAGAGGAGAGAGAGAAAAAAAATGCAACCTTAATCTTTGTTTAGCCTATGTCTGGCCTGCTCTTGGTTTCCATGGCAACATTTTTCGTTTGATCAGACGTGCGGGGACGAAACAAGGTCACTCAACAATCATATCTCAGAGGAAAAAGCCCACATGGCTGGCACATGTTTCAATAAAAGCAGCGCTGTTTGTAATCTTGGCACGTCTTCCTCTCCCATCGCTTAGCAACAGGCCGTGCTTCAGCCATGTGCACTATGATGGCTGAGACCACTACTCTAAATCATGGAGGAAGGGCTGCAGGTGTCAGCCTACACTGATGCACTGTGAGCACTAACAATGGATGTAATCAGGAGGCAGGGCAGACTTTGTTTTCACTCACTAATTAAAGCTGTCACTAATGCAGTTACAAGCTTTGCTGTAGTAAATGGGCATAATTACCTCTGTCAGGTGAAACTCAAGGACCCATTTCATATCTATTTAAAGCTGTATCTGGGAACTAATAAATCTGCAACAAAATGTACCGTAAATACAGACAACAAAAGGATATCATTTTGTTTTGTTGATATTCTGAATAGAGAGAGAAAAAGAGAGAGAGGAAGACAGTGTGATACTGGAAGACAAGGCATTTCCCAGTCTGTATCTCTAATACCTGTTAATCCGCTCCTCAGGGCAAAGATAAAGGAGTTGATGCATGCTGGCTGTTCCCAAAGGAATCAGATGATTCTCTACTAATTAACTATGTGGGAAAACAACTATAATCCTCTGTCTTTGCAATAAGAGCTGTGCCCCTGCACCCAGCCAATAAGATGAGCCCCCCCCCCGGAGAAGACAGGAAAAGACTCCAAATAGTCAGTGACTCACTGCTTTGAAAATGTTTGGCTTCCTGTGTCAGAAATAAGAATTCAAGTACGGCTTGTTGAACATGATAAGATGATGTGTGTGCTGCTGCTTAGGAATTATGGCAGCAGTTTTAGCCTGCAGCACATCTTGTGTGCTTCTGTGTTTTTGCCTCATGCTCAGTTTTTGACTCAGCGTCTCTCATAACTCCCTGCTCTGGAGCCATTTTGGGAGCGTGTCAGAGAGGTGCAGCAGCAGGCGAGGCAGCAGCAGTCAACACAGAGCCCATTACTTGGCAGAGAGGACTTCCTGTCCCTCACAAATGACTGAGACTGTGCACAACCTGGACTCCCTCTTGTTATCTTTGCTAAGAGCCCATCAAGCCAGAGTGGACAGGTTAAAACGCCGACCTGCACGGCTTGTTTGCTGAGCACTTGGCTTTTTGTTTTGTTTTTTTTTCTCACTTTTCGGTTCTCAGTGGCTGCGTCTGTGGCCACTAGTGGCACATCAAGCCTGGATGAAGAGGTCTTCTCTACAGCTCTCCAGTCAAACGGCAATGATTGTGCTCCAGGGGACTCAGAAAATTGCATCTGCGTTTTGGAGTACAGTAATGAGGCTGAGAGGAAGGCATGCATGGAAGTAACAGGGGTGCAGGCCGCAGTATCTATGACGCCAGGAGATTTGTTGAGATGTGCATTTTTGTTCATTTTAAAAATAAGAAACATTATTATCAATAAAAAGCAGCACAGAAACACAGTTTGTATTGTGAATATGAAGCTGCAACAACAAAATGGAACAGAGAAGCTTTTTACAGGAATGAAATCGTGCTTAATGTGGGATCATTTTCTTCAAACCCTCAGTGAGCTAAATGCGGAAACATTACATTATAATGGGCTGAGTGCCATATGATACAGGAGGGGAGTGTAATTGAGAGGCTGAGAGGCTCTACCTCAGAGAGATGAAGGAGCCTGAAAACATACTGTATAACTGCTGCACTTTCGCAGGAAATGCTGATGAAATGTTCAAACCGTAAAGCAAGGGGCTGGGTCGAGACGGAGGGCGGCATTTGTTGGGAACCGAAGGAGCAGGAAAAAAGAGAGGAGAGGATGCAGGGCTGAAAGGGGAGATGGGAGGAGAAGGGAGGGTGGCGGAGGAGAGAGCGCTGGACGGAATGTCCTTTGGCTTTTCTGAGACAAGTGTCCTGTTGCATCATTAGATCAGGAGTGTTTACTATGCGCCTTTATTTATTCAGCTCTGGGCTGTGAATAATGGAGCACACACTGAGGAGGTTCCTTGTCAGCGGGTGGTGAAGACACAGCGAGCTGAGGGGAATCAGTTTGCTATTTTTACTCACATGTGTGTGTATGTGTGTGTCTGCGCGTGTGTGTGTGTGTGTGTGTGTGTCTATGTGTGTGTACACTGGCCAGATAACTCACTTGTGTGTTTGCTAATGTAATTGAGAGTACACCTCTTCGATTGACGGACACGATGATGATCTCGGCTGCCTCTAAAATTAGGCGCACCTTCCCAATTCCCATCATTAGCCGGAACGTCATCAGATACTGGAAAGAGGTCATCCCCTCCGAGCATCGCTTCTCCTCATTCCCCCTGGACTCAGGCCTTCACAGTGGCAGCCAAAACAAAACCTGACTGCCCTGATTGCATAAGACACACCAGCCTCACGCACGAATGCACTGCAGTGACTCCGATATGAGTAAGAGGATTTTATTACCACAGGTTTTAGACTCTCCTCCTATCCTCAATCTTAGCTCTACCCTGCCAGTGTGTGTGGTTTGTTCAATCCCACGATGCACTAGTGCAAAGTCAGCCCAAAAAGCCATTGCGGTAGCACACGCACAGACCCAGCCCTGAGCTAGGCTAGAGCTGCCCTTTGCGGTAGTTATATAATGGCTGCTGATGCTGATAGCAGAGCATGATGAGGGAGTGAATGAGTCAGTTTCTTTGACGCTGGAGGACGTATCTATTATTCAGGCGCAGGTTCGCCCTCAGGTGCTCTCCCATGTGCCCATCTTTCAGCCAAGACTGGACACTCACTCAGCAGGTAGTGAGATACAGCCTGAGAATGAGCATCAGGGGTGAAAGAGCTCAGAGTGGCGGTGTAGCACGCCTCCAGTGGTGCACAGTTCAGGCTCCAGGAGCAGAAACTGTTTCTGTAGAGAGAGAAAAAAATCACAAAATTGAAGAGATTTGAAAGTTCATGATGTCAGATTTACTAGAAATACAGAACAGGTGTTTCTAACAACATCAACAAAGGCCGTGTCACCACCAGGACCCCGACACTGAATCAGCTAAAGTGAGTAATGTAAAAACCCATAATGCTGATTAAATCATCTTGGGCATTAACTCTAAGAAAGCTGAAAGTGTGTGTGTGTGTGTGTGTGTGTGTGTGTGTGTGTGTGTGTGTGTGTGTATTGTTACAGCTAACTCAGACTCTTGTAGCCATGGACTAGCTTAACTTACAGCTAACAGCTAAAACATTAGCACTGACAACTAGCATGAAAAATATTTACATGGACTCACAATAAACATGACATAAGTTTGAAGAGTTAAATAAATACTTTCTTACCTCAAAATGATTTTCTTTCCCTCTGAAACAGTCTGTATCTGCCACAGGGTGCTACTTTCTCACATGTGGAATAAAGACTAAATGGAGCAGGTATAGAGTGAATCAGGTGATTCACAACTTGTTCCTGTTGGAGAAATTGGAAGAGTTACACTGACCCATGTTACAACCATCCCTGGTCTCCCCTACTCCATTCAGATCTGTTACCAAGTCAAAGAAGCAAGTCCACAGTGTAAAATATTCTGTTACAATAACAAGTCCCACATTCAAAATTCTTAAATTTCAAAGTTAACACTGCTCTAATCAATATAATCAATATGTTAATGCCAACAATAGATCAGATGACTACCTGTACTGCGCATGGTGGCAACTGTAGAGGTAAATGCACAGAGAATTGTCATATGACTGCAAAGTTCCTCTCTGCTCAGCGGTGACTTGTTACATTTTTTGACTGCATGTTAGTTGCACCACATGGTCCACACAGATTAGCAGCTAGCTGGTGAACATGGTGGAGAATTTAGCAGCTAAAGGGCCAGATATTATCCTCAGGAGACGGTGCTGTAACTTTCTAAAACTGACACTCCATCATTCACACACACACTTCACACTGTGATTGGTCAGCTGTTCAGCTCTCTGTTTTCATTCCTTACACAACTATTTGTGGCACCTTTCATGTGAACAACCCAGTGCAACATTCTGAATGTAACCCTGGAGCGACTATCTGAAAATGTGCACTGTTATGAACCCTTTTTGTCTGCCCCCTCTGTAAGACAACATGTCATACGAACCCCTTCGTTTCTAGTACAACCCGGCCCTGACTCATTTCAGCTTTATAAGGTAATAATACTGCTGCCCTCAAGAGGCCAAAAATAAGTGAATACAGGTTTAAGTAAAGGTAAAGTATTATTGAATTATGACATATTTTATATTATTGGATTACTATCAATGCAATAACATTTTAATGCTTGATTACTTGATCACAATGTGTCATCTTTTAAAAGTTGATCGTTCATGTAAATTCTTAATCTCCAGAGTAACATCTGTCTCCTGCTGCCAAATGGATACAACTGAGTAGAATGTATAAAATATACTCCTGAAATGATTTGAGTTAACAGTTAATGTGTGTATTGTGTAGTTGTTTAGGTTCCACCACAGAGCACTGGGATAAAAATGAGTCAAAATCACAGTCTCTTAGAATGACAAGACCACAACAGGAAAAGACTACACAACACACAGAATGAGTGACACTAATTGTCTTATGTAACCTCTGTCTTTGGTCATCTGGATAATCCCAACACTTGCATTCACACACACACACACACACACACACACCAACACACACAGCACACATGCACACACACACACACACACACACACACACTAATTATGTTAGGGTATATTATGATGTTACATGTAACCAGGACTATGGGGTGAATTGTAACATTCCATTCCTTGTGTTTGAGACTAAACCTTGCCATTTTTTGTTTGTGTTGCAGAGATAACACCGACACCATTTAACAGCAGACATCTAGCTTGTATTACATTTTGAAAGCACTGGCTTAAATGAGGTCCGAAATACATAACAGAAATGTCAAAAATGTTACAGCCTTCCCTGGTCTCCCTTACTTATTTCACTACTGCCAGTGTCTTTTGTTTCACTTTCTTTTTTCTACTTTTCCCATTCAGATTTCTTCATCTTTGAGATTCACTGGACGACTCATTCACCGAGCCCAACTGCTACTGCTACCCTGGTGCCATTAGATTTGCTGCCTGTCATCCATATCAAGATAATGGCTATTCAAGGTCCGGGGATGTCCTACACACTGCAACCAAAACAACCACAATCAAGAGAAACAGCTTGGCGCTCCGGGGATCACGGAAGGGAGAGCGCTGCTGTAAATTAAACAGATTTGTTTTGTGTCTGTGTGAGTCTGTAATAATCTTCTGCTTTGGGAAGAGCCTTGTGTCGAGCTTTAAAGGATTTAAAGGGCTCTGCTTCTCTGCTTCCCTCTCCTCTGTAGTGTGTGGATGTTTCCGGGAAACAGGGTTTAATGCAGGGTGATTATTACGGTTCCGTCCTGTCACAGAGCTGTGGGCTCAGTGACAAGTAAGAATAAAACTCTTCCTCTTACACAAAACACAGTTAAAAAAAAAAAAAAAAAAAAAATCTGGATTCTTTGAAGATTTTCTTCCCTATTTATAACCTTGTTAATGGATTTCTACGTCTGAATTCATTTTTTACATCTGATTCAGCACAGAAGGAAAGATCCTTTAGTTTGCGGTCATAAATAGAAAACCTCTTGTTTTCTGTCCTCTGCCTAATGAACACGCAAAAAATGCACAATAATTATTTTCCAATCCCTAAACACGGTATTACTTGGTTATTATTTTGTAATCTGTGCTCTGTCTTGAATCACATCTGAAAGGCTTTGAGTTAAGCTCCTTATTTTTTTCTTTCTTTAAATATTGAGTATAATACACATGGAGTCCTTGAGGGATAAAACTGGCTAATTAAGAAAAATCATATAGCAATTTTATTTTATTTTGATAAAACATTACATTATTTAAAACCTGACTCACATAAAACGACCATATTGTGAGTCAAAGCTCAGTGAAGACATAATGTTGTCAAACATGTCCAATAAATGAGAATAAAGCCAGAGGAAAGCAGTTGTTTTTACACAGTAGTCACTTCTCCCAGGTTGACCTGTTTGAAGTGAAGTCTGTCTTTTACTTTTACTGAAACATGATGAAAAGAGCAATTCTCAGTTCTTTGATACGTGATGGTCGGTGGCCAGTTCTGTGTTCAGATAATAGGAGCGGGCAAATTTGTAGATTATATAAATGACCTCAGGAACAGAATTTGTGGTAAAAACATGATCATGTCTGTGTAGAATAAAAGAGGATTTGAGAACAAGAAAGTGTGTGTGCAGAGGTATTTTTTTTTTTCTTATTGTGTGGATTAGTGTTGCCCAGAAGATTTTGAGAATTTGTGGATTACATGAACAGACAGCGCTGAGTTGGAGGAATAATTTGACATTTTGGGAAACATAATACTCATCTTTTTTTTTTCCAGAGAGTTTGATCAGAAGATTAATACCACTCACATATCTGACTGTTAACAGACATGAGAACAGTCTCGCCTCTCATTTAAGTTTGAGCAAGAAAGCAAATAAACGTATTTCATAAAAAATATCAAACTGTTTTTTATTCAGGTAAATATTACATTTTGGCCCTGACTGAATAATGACATAAGCTTTGTGCATGTGTTGCTGTGGCAGAAGTAAAAATATCTTTTAGTTTGTTGAACCACTGTGTCTCAGTGCTTGACTAGCTTGAAGGCTGCTTGGTTGATTTTCAATTTCTCACCCTTGTGAATGCTGACAGCTGGCTTGCATTATTAACTGTGCAGCATCTGTCTGGATTTCACAACATCACCCCCTCCTCCACTACCTCTTCCTTCTACTCCTCCTCCTCCTCCTCCTCCTCCTCCTCCTCCTCCCCATCCCGCCTGCAGGACTCAGCTCTCTCTGGCTCTAATGAGGACAGAAGATGTGCAAGTGCAGAGAGAAGACTGACGTAAGGGCTGAGAACAAAAACAGCACTGTGATGGTTTTGATTCCAGTTTTCTCATATGAGCTTATATAGATCGGTTTATAGAGAGAGAGAGAGAGAGAGACCGCCAACACACACTGATGGAACCACATTGGATCTATCTGACTGAGTGAGAAATGCACAAACTGAGCTAAAGACAAGTTGCTGCGTCAATGTTTCACTTTGGCAGACTTCTGGCATTTGTAATCTGCTTATAAATATGTATGTCATGACTATTTCTGTCACCTAATGTTCATTAGAGTGAGCAATGCTTTTTCATCAGCTGGCAAACCACAGAGAATGGGTTGTGCAGTTTGAGCCAGTGTGATATTACACGCCATAACTTTTTATTTCACCAATCATTCTGTGCCCTCTTAACATTTTAAAACTCACTAACCTCATTTAACAGCTTTGTATGAAAAGATATGACCATTAAAAATCCTGTCTTAACATGCCATTTAGCCCCATTAGTCACAGCGTTTTATTTTCTCCAAAACAAGTGGAAAATGTGTCACTGATTCAGAAATAATGGAAGTCTCACAGATGTGCGGAAGAAAGGGTAGATTGTTTCTAGGGAAACTTTATTTAATATAATATTATTTTTGAAAATTGAAGAAATATACAATTTTAAACATCAATTCTAGATTAATCCATCTATAAAAAATACTTTTTTGTGCTACATGTTGGGAACACAATTCACAGTTTGTGACTCCTGACTTTTAGTTTTAGCCACACTAGCAGCATGACTGAATTTCCATGAAATTCTGTACAGATATAAGAGGATGAATCTTTCTGACTCTGGCTGAATGTTCCATGAAGTTGACAGTTGTGGTTTTGAGTGAAATATGTCCAATATCTCTTTATTGTACTACTGTTGGCTGTATTCTCATGAAATTGGGTTCAGACACTCAAGTTGTCTACAGTAATCACTTTGATGATTCACTTTGATGATTCCCTGATTTTTCCTCTCGAGCCATCGTCAAGTCAAAACTAATGACATTCCCATCAGCCTCAGCTTACTAGTGCTAGTAAGCAAATGATAGCATGCTAATGCTCTAATCTAAAATGGTAAACATGGTAACCTAAACATTACCTAACAGGCTAACATGCACACAATGACGTTCACAAGCCTAAATTAGCATTTAGCTCAAAACACTACAGTGACTAAGTGCAACCTGCTCTAGACTCATGTCTCATCTCGTCTTGTCTTAATCATTACACTCACTGTTATTATTACTTTTAAAAATATTCTGTTCAGGCTGACAACTAGAAGTACAAACTCACACATAACCTGCTGTAACTTTAACTTACAGTACAATAAGACTTTCTATTTAAAGAGTAACTTAACACCAGGCTAAAAATCTGTGTATTGCTGCCTTCCCTGGTTGAGAGTTGTTTCATCAACAAACAAACCCACAAATTTGCAGCAGATTTTTAAGGGGGGTTAAGTTAATTTTGTCCGTGCTATGAAGATGCTGGTCTCCCAGGCATTTCATAAGTATCACATCCACCCCAACATCCACCCTGAGCACTAAGCCCCCATGTTCGTCACTCCCCAGTCTCTGTAGGCTGAGCCTTAGTGTTTGCTTTGTCGGGAATGACAAGGTCATAGTCGACACACAAACATTAACTCAGTACAGTCCGTGTTCACATAATAAATTGGCTGATTGAAATGGATTCATTATTTTTGTTGAATATCCACTTTTAAAAATATTTACTAGTTTCAGCATGCATACATGATAATATAATCTAATATAAAACAAGAGACATTAGGCCCTTTAAAAAAAACTAAAACAATCAGCTCATTCGTTATGTAACTATACCTTTTCTCTGAAGACAGAGAGAATAATCCTCTTTATGAAAAATAAAAAGATGCAGATTAAACCCACCCCCAAAATATCAAAGTGGATAAAGCAAAAAAGATAAGAACAAAAAGATACATGAGGCTCTGCTGTGCTTAGATGCTCACTGAGAGGAAATACACTTCCATGAAAAGGCTCTGAGTGCTAATATTTATGGTGGATATTGATGTTACATCTAATACCGGAAGTTGAAGCTTGCTAATGTGAGAAAGGAAGGGAAAGTGGGTCCAGAATATGAATGCACATGCTGTCCTTACCAACAGAGAAGAGACTTATGATGGGGAAGCCACAGAGGGGAGGAGATGTGATGGTCTTAGTCTTCTAAGTTCTGCCTGATGATACAGCAATTAATCAACTGACTGACCGCACTGTTTGGTTTCTGTGAAAACTGCAGCTATAGGATGTCCTTTGAATTTTCCATGTAAATTTTGAATTATGCAAGTGTTGTTATCCTCTCACAAGGGGTCGTTCTAGGCAGAGACTGCCAACAGCCAAACACGGAACATTTGTCACTGCATGAAGAAGTGTTATGATCTTATGCAACTAAACTACAACAACAAATATTTGCTGTAGGAAGCAGAATTGCAGCTGGATTACTAATCTGTTAATGTAATGAGGATATGTCATTCATTTATGTGTTTCACAAACATGTTGATAGTGAACATATCACAGGCAACATATTCATACACCACAATATCCAATCTTGCAGAACAATGTTCAGTTCTAGTGGCAACAGCATTTTTAAAAATAAAAAAAATGTATGGTTATGTTTATATAATCAGAGCACTTGAAAAGGTTTGGGAAAGATTGTGGTCTGGTTTAATACAGAAAAATTTCACTGACTTCAGACTAATGTTTATTTACATTTAACCAAAACCACAGTCTTTTCCTAAACCTCAACCATAGTTGTTTTTGCCTATAACCACAGACGCGACTGTGGTTGCAAACTCTGGTGTCTGGTGTGACAGTCGTGCGCTTTGTCCGGCCATCCACCCCAACCACCTCCAGGCGACTTTTCTGCTGTTAACAAAAGTAGCACATTCATTGAAATACTTTCCCTCTGAAGATAATCCAGCCAGCGATTACGTCTCCTACAAAACCTATTTAGCTGTATATGATTTCTAGGAAACGGTTGAAATGAGACGTAGAGATGTCTGTACAGTAAAACTGAAGCTACAGCTAGCAGTTAGCATTGTTTAGAATAAAGACTGGAAACAGGGGAACAGGGAAGTACTAACACAAAAACTAAAGTTTACGCTGTTGTGAGCTTTAGAGGTGCTGGTGGGAGTTTTTTTTTTTTTTTTTTTTACCAGTGGACAGAGCCATGTTGGCTGTTTCCCCCTTATCTGTTTCCTGTCTTTGAGCTCAGCTAAGCTAACTGGATGCTAGCTGTAGTTTCATACTTACCGCACAGATAGTAGAGTGATTATATGTTTACCTATTCTAACTCAGCAATGAAGAAAATAAGCAAATTTAATTTCTGATGAAGACTCGACTTTAAATCTTAACACCCTGCTTCACGAATAATAATAAATAATAAATGAAGGGTCGCTGATGTTGTCCCCAAATTTCACTGCTCCTAATTATTTCAAAGATAAAGCGAGTAACCCCCAGCAACACAACACTAGAGAAAAACAACTTGCTGGAGAAAGCGTGTGTGAAATTGTGGTCAGTTTGCTAGAGGGACATCCCATTCAGTGTTCAATTCATTCAGAGTGCAACAGCCAATTGGGAAACTTCATCAGTCAGTCAGTCAGCGACAAACATTCGTGTTTGTAGGGCTGTTGTGCAAAAACAGCTCTTGGATAGGAAAGGAGTCATAAGACCTGACTCCCTTCAAAGAGCTCTAATTCTCATCATCGCTTTGAAAGACTCGAGTGTCTTGAGATTTTTTTTCTTTCCAAACATATTTGAAACTTTGAATGTTTGTAACGCACCTGAAATGCTTCAATGGCACCACACTGTTCAGGTTTCATGATTTAGTTTTATAATGTACAAAAAATTGTGTAGGTTAAAGATATATATATATATATATTAAATAAACATAGGTGGGTTTAACGAGTATTTATTTAAAGGCTTAATCTTTAAAAGCAAAAGAGTCCCACTGTGTACTGGGGATGGACAAAATAACACAAACACTTTATAAAGTGCAATCACGCAGCACAACATCAAAAATCTCTGCAGAGATTAATCCCACCTCTCCAATAAGGTTTTAACAAAAACAAAGGGAAGGTTTATACCAGCCTGATACATTTGATTGAATTACATTGAACAGATGTTCATGTCATTGTATTTTTGGTCCACTAGGTCCATTTTTGTGCTTCAGAGCTGTGTGTCCTCCTAACAGATGAAGGTCATGTTTTGCTGCAGCGTAAAGCAGCAAAGTCCCTGTAGGCTATGTGTGACTCAACCAAGGACATCTCAGCCCACTGCACCACCAGACCGATACTACGTTCTTATTCATGGATCCTGTCATCTCTTAAGAGTCCCAAAATGTTTTGGGAGGGATCTTGGGAATAGTTTTTTTTTTTATCTTTCCTGATAAGCTGATGCCAGAATACAAACCTGTGTTTTTACATATATTTATTAATTCAATGTGGGATTTCACTCAAAAAACACTTTCTTATGATAATCAGAAATCAACAAATGAATCAGTCGAATGACATGACATTACTCAGTCGATAAGTGAAAACAGAGCAGTAACTCGAAGTGGAGTCATGATGTTCTCACAATAAAAAGTGCGACACTGAAAAGAGTCACCGGGCATCTGTGTGTGTGCTGGAAATGTACATTTTACTAGAACACGCTGAAAAATAAAAAAATAAAATATGGTATAACATCACTGCAGCGACAACAAAATGATTCTGTAGAATCAGCAGCAGGAGCTTAGACTCAAATGCCTGCAAGAGGCTGTACTGCCCTCCTTTTTTTTTATTTTTCTCACAGTCTTGGCTCCTTTTCTGAGGTTCAGTGTTATTATGCTTCCCCAGACAGGCAGCCCAGAGCGTCAGCTCTCATCAGTGACTCAGTGTGTGCAGAGGATGACAGTGCCAACCTGGAGCCAACAGAGAGTGCTAATTGTGTCTATTTGGACTCTGATGCATGACTCTGGGAAATCAAACAGCACAAACCAGTTACCATCACTGGGTAGTGTATTCTCTGGCTGCCTACGGAGGGCAGGTTGTCCCAGGACTCCCAGCAAGCTATCCCACATTGTACTTATGATCTTTATTGTTTGAGTCAGTTCTAAAATAAAAGGTGGGTTTCAGTCATGCAGTGTATCCATCAAACTCAAATCTTTGCTGTAAAATATGTATTTCTTTAAATACAAGTGTTATTGGGTAGTAATGTGTGCGATGTGTTGTTTCCTCAGTGCTGCAGAATTTAAAACCAGGTAGGATTAAGATGTTATGTTACATGCTCTAATAACGCTGATGGAGTAAGTGGAGCATGTAGATAAACATTTACTGACATGCACTCTCTCTCGCTCTCTCTCTCTCTCTAGATTTAAACAGACTGTGAGAGACTCAACACACCCTCAAAAATCCAGTTTGGATCACTGCTCCTCTCTAAAGGCCTCGTAGCTGCACTTAACAGCATCAAATGTTTCATAACTTGTGACTAGCAGCAGAGCTTAAATATGTGAGGATGCACAGTGTCACTCTGAGTGCGTGCAGCCTCCTCCATCTGCTCAGGTGCATTATGGGGTGTTAGTAATCAGTCTGATGTGACCGCTCAGGTGGATGTTGTTCTCTGGGGTGCTGTGGGAGGATGAAACTGGAGCACAGCTGATTTAACTCTGGTCAGATACTGGCAGCCCACATGATTTGTAAATGTATTGACGACTAATAGGCATCGCAGACGCTGATGTAAGAATTTGAACGTATATGAAAAATATGTGACCGTAATCATTTTTGCCATTAACTTGCTTTTAATGAAAATATGCATACTCAGTTCAACATGATCTCTTCTTTATAGAAAAGTGCACTAATATGTGCACACTGCTTGAATGAATCCTGCATTAAACTGCTGACCTGAAATGCACTGGCAGAAACACAGATGCACCCAAAAATTTCATTTTCTCCACAACATCTCACTTTATATCTTTTACCTTCTGACAAATTCATCTTAAAAATGTTTGTAATTCCCCTCGACTATCAAGAAGTCGGGCGTGATGGCGAAACAGTGTGAAACCAGAATTTAATGGCTGGTCAGATGTACAACTCTATGAATAACTAAATGTCATGAAAAGTCCTGCTCCATGAGCGTGAATCTGTGGTTGTGGAGAATCACAGGGACATTTTCTGGGATTTCAGGTGTTGCAGTTACTTGTTAAATGTGAGAGCTCCCCCTACTGATGAGATCTGAGATCACATTGCAGAACAACATTGGATCAGCAGCTGTAATTGAGCATGAATCAGTCCACCTGTGTCAGGTTAAATGGGGGGAAAAAAATAAATCACTGACCCAACATGGATGCAAAACACGATGAACACAACACCAAATAGCTGGTAATGTGTGTGTGTATGAGGGGTCGGGGTGGGGGGTTAGGTGGTGGGGTTGGAGAGTGGGGGAGGGGAAGCTGAAGCTGGGGTTGCCATTGAAACCATTGTGTTGCCCTCCCCCTGTGAATGGTGCTGCTGGTATGAACAAATATCTGCTATTTCTGTGATTACACCTCAGACACGAGCACAGTCACAGGACACACACACACACACACACACACACACACACACACACACACACACTTGAAGAGCGCAGCATTAACAAACACAAACAAAGACCCTTCTATGTTCAGCTCCCGTCTTCAAAACGCCTCAACAGTATCGCTATCATCACATCTTGGCTTATGATACATAAAAACTCTCAGGGCGTTTATTATTTTGTGCCTCACTCGCCTTAACACAGTTCACTACTAAAACACATCTCAGGGAAAAATGAATTTCTGATTCTGTTTTTATTTCCTATGAGTCACATGAGCGACCGCAGCCGCTCAGCAGCAGCAGCACACAGCCTGACCCCCCCCCCCCCCCCCCCCCATGCTACAAAATCAACAGTGAGCAAGACAAAACAGGTTCATGCCTTTGTGGATATTAACAGTACCACAGCAACTGGATCAATACATGAGCATGTGTCCAATTTACCTACTGATTTATCCGTGAAAAGACGCGATGACTCATGCACTAATCAGGGTTTGTGGAGCTCCCCTTCCACTGATGAATGAATTCCTCAGGAAGTACACTGCCTGAAAGAGAGATGTCACAGACTGATGTGTGTCGACAGTCCATTCATGCAAATCCAGAGGGAGGAGTAAGTCATTTTCAGAGCACTACTGAAAAAAAAGCCCATACCCTGTAAGTTGGGCGACAAAGGCGATATGCACAGTAAAATACTGTAACTTATTAAATCATTTTAAAGTCTAATTCGATATGAGCCAGAAGCAGCAACAGCGGGCCAATGAGACAAACAGAAATAAACACAAAATCATTGTCTGTCACAATCTCAAGATATTAAAGTTCCTCTGTAGCAGTGTCTACTGTAAAAGCTCTCCAACACCCTCATATCTCTCCTCTCATTGAAATGGTTGGGCTGGGATCCAAATGTTACTTAACCTTAGATATTTTTGTCTGATATATTGTTGATGCCAAATAAGTTGTGTGTTGTAACAAGAGTAGGCGTAATAAGCCGTACAGCTTCAGCCCGCTGTAGAAAACCTTCGATCTTGTGTTATTGTTTCTACAGTGTGGTTTTGTGGTAGGTGTTGCATATTTTCTTTGCAACATTTTTGTTTTTGTGATTATAGATTAAAAAGTGTGTGAAATTTCAAGACACCCCACACGAACACATGGAAAGACTATTCACTATTCACTATTCACCTTTTTAATTAAAAATCTAATTGTAAACAGTTTGCAACCTTGATTCTATCAGTCCAGTTGAGGCTTTTAAAGCTTTGTTATGTTGTTGTGACACTTATTTACATTGTCACATAATATGTTGATTATTTTTCAACTATTCAATTAGTCTATGACATATCCAAAAACCAAAGTTTCACCCTTCTTGTGTCTAACCGCCCAAAACCCAAAGACATTCTATCTAAAATAATATGAACACAAACATTTGCTTGTTTTGCTCGATTAAACACTTGTAACGATTCCAGTCAATTTTCTGCCACGAATCAACTAATTGATTGATGGACTGATTGTTTCAGCTCTACTGTGTTTTTATTCTTCTCTGTAGCCTGCGTGACTTTACATTGTGTGCTGCTTGTTTGTGTTGTTCTCAGGTCTAACAGGTTAAATATGCAGCTGGAGTCAAGACATAGTAGAGATCTAAACCTCTGAATTGCACAATCCATAGGATCCTTCATCTCACACACCCCAGTGGTAAACAAACTCATTCCTCTCGGCAGGACTAAGTAAGTGTAATATGTATGTTGTGTGGGCCGTGCTTTAGTAAATGTTAATCTCAGCTCATTAACATTAACCACTGGGATTCATTTCCTCTCCTTGAATCAACAATCCAGCCTCGTGAGAGGGCTTTTGCCGGATTGTGCATCGGGGGGAGATCTTGGCGAGCTGAGCATGAGGAGACAGAGAATTAGAGAAATGCTGATCCTGAGGCTGAAGGTGATTTTCTCTCCTAACTGTCGAGTACTCCTGCGCCTGTTAGTGGCACCTGATGTGACCTGCGGTGAGATTAGCTGAACGTGTGAAAAAGCAGCACGGTCCCTCCATGTGGAGCCCAAGAGGCTGCGAGGCACTAAGACCCAGTGGAGAGCAGGGGAGGCTGGGTGCCGCCTGTTCACCCGCCGCCTGCCTGTCTGCGCTGCACGGCTCTGCAGTTGCCCTGGGCACATGTCGGAGCCGGTGTGTATGAAAGTGTGTGAGGTGGGAGAGCGTGTGTGTGTGTGTGTGTGTGCGTGTGTGTGTGTGTGTGCGCGTGTGTGTGTGTGTGTGTATGTGTGTGTGTGCACCACTTGTGCATCACAAGCTGGAAGACAGGACCCCTGTTTTCTCTTTTTATTTTTGGTTCACCCTCCTGCTCCTGCTCTGCCTCTCCACCTGGATCGAAGACCTGGCTAGAGGAGAGCTGAGAGGAGGGAGGTGCGTGTCGTGTGTTTGAAGGGATGGGGAGGTGGGCGGTCGGCGTGATGACGAGATGAAAGGGGCCAGGTGAGGAGGAGACACAGGAGCGCCCCTCTTCTCTCTCCCCTTTCTCTCTCTCCTCCCTCTCTCTCCCTGTGACGTAGTCAGTGTGCGTGTGTGTGTGTGTGTGTGTTTGCTGTGTGTGTGGTAGAGAGAGAGAGAGAGAGAGAGAGAGAGAGAGAGAGAGAGAGCGAAACAGGTCGGCTTTCCTTCAGCAGACTGTGAACCTGCACAGGAGGAAGCAGCCCTCTCCAGACTGAGGTATGTCACCGACTTATCATCACAGACATCTCCACTCATACCTGCCCTGTTACCGGACTGTGGGGACAAGTTGTGTGTTTGTTTTGTTTTTTTTATTTGTTTTGTTTTTTGTTTGTTTTTTTTTTTTTGGGGGGGGGGGGGGGAGAAGGGAGGGGGACGGGTGGGGGTGGGGTGGGTTGGGGGAGTTGAAGTTAGGATGCTGGAAAGGTGGCACAGGGTAAAATCTGACTCAAGGGGTAGTGTCTTTTTCTCATCACAACACACATCACATTATCTTTGCGTAAGTGCAGACTTCTCTGGAAACAGATGCCTCAGTTTATGTGTTAATCACTTGCATGTTGCTGCCGAGGAGTGAAAGTGCTTTGTAATGAAAGGGACACTTGAACAACAGGCTAGTTTTCTCCACGCAGTAAACACCGTGTCATGTGCATATGATAGGGTCATATGGTTTCCAGCTGGCAGCCGGAGAGAGATTCTGCCGCAACCTTATATCCTAGCTTTGTGTGAATTCTTTGGGCTTTTTCTGAGGCAGCGTTCGACTAGAAACTGTACTACTTTCATTGATTTGATTGCATTAAATAGTCTGTGCAGCATGTGAGCACCCCCTCCCCTTTTACTGTTTAAATTGTTCTGTTTATCTGGTTTTGACAGGATAAAATTGACCATTTTAAAACAGCTACCGGGCACATTTATCTAATTTAGTTGATAAAACATCCTGTGAGAGATTAAACTATTTCACTTCAGGGACTTGTGGTGATAATGTGTTTCATTTGCAGCACATTTTTGAATTTCGGTGGTCCTTGGAGTGCTACAGTCCGCGCTGAATCAGAGTAAGAATCACCTGAGGGTCGCCCCGCAGTTGTTGCTACATCACAGCTCAGGCGTCGTTTACAGATTATTTAATTGGGCTGAAGGTGACTGTAACCCTTTGACCTATTCGGCAAAGGCCACCTACTTACGCCTGCGTCTGTCAGGTGATTGTTGTGCTTGATGTGCGTATGTGGGCAGGAAAAAAAGAACAGGTGTCTTGCAGGGACGAAGCCTGTCACACTTGTGAAATGGAAAACTTGCCCATGCAGGTGTGCAGCATATGGAAATGTACCAAAGGCTTAGTGCTCGCTCCACGGCTTTTACAGTGTGTGGGGTTGTGTCCAGGTGAGGTTATGACAGTAAACAGCGCAGGACCTCTTGACTACTCCTCTGGCCACACAAATACCTTTTTACACTGCTGAAGGAGCTCCGCCACCATTCATCAGAAATGGAGCTACATTAAGAAGATATCCATATCTGCACCATCATTCAGTTTTTAAAAATGTGTTTTCTTATAAATTATTAAAGTCATAGGAAGCTTCACATTTTATATTTTTCATTTTAAGATTCTAATCATATGAAAAATGTTTATTGATCTTTTCCTCCCATCACTCCAGACAGCAGGAAGCTCTGTAGTGCTGAGTTTCGCAGTTTGTTCACTTCTTGACTCTGTAAAGGGGGGGGGGGGGGGGACATATGGTCCACTCTGTGCTCTTAGCTTCTCCCTGGGGCACCGGCTGCCCTCAAATCACACATCTGAGGATGCAGATGTCAAATATGTGGTAAATTATGACCCTAGCTACAAGTGAGCGCAGACTCAAGTCAAGTCCGACAGCCATGGCACACGAGTAATACGACCCAGCTTGTACGTGTCAGATCACAGACAGAGACTTGCTTTTGAATAGACTGATGGTTTTTAAGGATTTCCTCTCCAACATTTGCAGAATTTAACTGCGGTTGGACGACAGATGTATGAAGCTGTCAAATTTCCAGATGACATTATTCTAGCCTATCTTTTAGCAAGGTTGTATGTAATGTTCTGTCATGTAATATTCTTTAAAATGTAACCTGTAGTAATGTCATGAACTAACATTAGAAAACTAGTATCAGTATTAATATTAAGTGCATGTTGTGAGTCTGTTTTGAAATGTTCATCTTCACCAGTGTCTGCTTTTAAAACAGGACTCTCTCCTTTATTTCAGGTATTTTCAACTGAAGGTCATACTGGAGAGAGACTCTTCGAGGAATCGAGTGAAAGCTCCTGTGACTGTCTGCAGAGCTCTGGGCTGAAGTCTCCAGGGGTCAGGGCTTGCACAGCTCCTGCTGCCATGACAGACACCACCGCCTGAGCTTCTCAGTGACACCCTACGACAGGGGAGGATGGGTGATGGGCCCGTGAAATTCAGCAGACTCTCTCCTCCTTATGCCATCCTCTCATGGAGCATCCTGTCACACCGAGCCCCTCCTGGAACACTTCTCTCTCCGGCCTCCCCACTTTTCCGGCCTCACTGCATCCGAATATCTCTAACGTGACCCTGCCCATCACGAGCAGCCGAGGTGGGGTGAATCTGAACCAGTCCCTGGCGCTGTGTGCTATGCTCATCATGGATGTGCTGGCAGTGGTGGGGAATTTGGCCGTGATGATTGTCATCACCAAAACGCCGCAGCTGCACAAATTTGCCTTCGTGTTCCACCTCTGTCTGGTGGACCTGCTGGCAGCGCTAGTGTTGATGCCTCTGGGGATGCTGTCAGACCGAATCCTGGTGGACGAGGCGCTGTGTCGGAGCTACCTCTGCTTGAGTGTGTGTCTAGTGAGTGCCGCCATCCTCACCATCTGTGCCATCAACGTGGAGCGCTACTACTACATCGTCCATCCCATGCGTCACGAGGTGAAGATGACGGTGCGGGTGGTGGTGATGGTAGTGGTGGGAATCTGGATTAAAGCTGTTGTCATGTCAGTGCTACCTCTCCTGGGATGGCTGCTCCAGGGGAACCAGGGTCCGGGGACTCCTTCTGTCCTCATTCCCGGGCAGAGACAGTGCTCTCTCCACTGGACGGGAGGCAGGACCACACGCCTGCTTTTCATGGTCTTCTTTACATTTATTTATTTTCTGTGCCCTGTGATGATCATTCTGGTGGTCTACTGCAACATGTTCAAGGTGGCGCGAGTAGCGGCCATGCAGCACGGTCCCCTCCCCACCTGGATGGACACGCCACGACAACGTTCAGAGTCCATCAGCAGCCACTCCACCATGGCAGCCAGCCTCGGAGGAACTGGTGCCCGCGCCACCCCTCAGAGGACCTTCAGCGGCGGGAAGGCCGCAGTGGTCCTGGTGGCAGTGGGGGGCCAGTTCCTCTGCTGCTGGCTGCCATATTTCTCCTTCCACCTCTACTCGGCTGTGGTGTCTACCTCTCCCGCCTCGCTGGCCCAGCTGGAGGACGTGGTCACGTGGATTGGCTATTTCTGCTTCACCTCCAACCCCTTCTTCTACGGCTGCCTGAACCGGCAGATTCGCCAGGAGCTGGGCCGCCACCTGGCTTGCCTCTTTAAGCGGGCAGGGCCCAGTGAAGGGGAGCAGCTGCCCAGCCGCGAGGCCTCTATTGAGGAGAACTTTTTGCAGTTCCTTCAAGGCACTGGATGCAATCTGGAGCCCTGCAACTCTCACAGCAGAGCCAGCCCGGAGGCAGCAGAGACTGAGGCCCTTCAGGAGTCAGCTGTTCAGCAGAACATGCCAGCTGACTTCCACATCCCAGGGCAGATCCTTGAGGAGACCTCAGAGTTCATACAGCGGCAACAGCTGAAGAATGAGCTACATGTATCAGAGAACGAGAACTGCTACAAAACTGTACCAGAGCTGTAGCTGCCTCTCACGTACTGTCTCTTTTACCATCCAATAATCCAAGAAATATACTTAGTTTTATTCATATTTTCTAAAATGTGTTGAATTAAAACATCTCTGTTTGTGCTACAACAGTGCTTTTAAGCTAAAAATCCAGTGAACTGCAAAACATGGTACGGTTATGTAGCTTTTCAGAGAAGGACAGAGCTGAATATATTGTGTGCATCATCTCATTCATATCCCCAATGGCCATAATGCTGCAGCATTACATGTTGCGAGAGACATACAGTATCAGGCTGTTTTCTGTGTGATGTCAGCAGATGGACACTAAACCCTTGCTGCGTTAACCACGGTTCAGTGAAGTGACAAAGATCTCATAGACAGAAGTGGTGAAACTCTGAGGGAGAAAAGCTTCAGGGGGAACAAAGTTTTCACAGTTAATGAGAAAACTATAAGAGCCAAGATTTTAAAACGTTCAGCGAAACGCATTCCGTCATTCATTCACTTCTCATTAAAATTCGGGTTCCTCATCAGACATAAGGCAATAATGTACACATTATGACATATCATCACTTCTCCATCAGACATATTGTCTTTCCTTCTGCATTCTCCTCCTCTGGGTTCAGTTTTAATTCAACTAAAGCGCTAAACATGGCCTCACTTTAGTTCTTTAAGCCCCTTGACAATCAGTTCATATTACAACAGGTTCTCTTTGACCAAACAGATGTGTTATCACTCATTTAACTTACAATCTACTCATAAAAAAAACCATCCTGCCGCCCGTCTACTTAGGTCCTAGTTCATCTCCAACAAAGTGTTATTTTACAGAAGTGAAATGAAGAAAATGACGAGGTGGTAAAAGGATGTCATTATTGTAGCTCTCGCTGCCAGTTGCTCATGAATTTGTTTGTTAAAGTAAAGGATCTGTTCTCATCATGTGTTCCTCAGTATAAAGGAGAGAATATTCAGAGCCATTAAAAAAAAAAAAAAAAAAAAAGTCTCTCCATTTGAAATATTCATTGTGTTGAAAAGGATCATTTCACAGCTGGCTCTGCTGGTGGTATTTATAATAAACAGGCTGACACACCAGTGTATTTTTAACCATTTTCCAGGAAAATTATTATCATGTTTATCTGTTCTTAGTCTTGTGATTATCACCTCCTCACCAAAATCATCTCACATTGCTAGACTCGTGATTACACACCCCCCCACCCCCCCACCCCTTCCGCTCAAAGAAAAACATTGTGACTGGTTTGATTTGTACGACGGTGACGGTGTTAAGGATTAATCTTTGTAAAAACATCGGCTACAGCACATTAAAACTGTCAGTTTGTTGAAACAAGGCTGGATGCGGACAGTTTCGGACGCCTCGACCGGTCCACACTTTACCCCCGTGGTGCCTGCGCTGTTTACAGGAAAACACAGGAGCAGTGTGAGTGCTCTTGTGTTTGTGCTATAAACAACCAGGCTTGTTGTGGCTACAACAGCGGGCAGGTGTGACAGTGCTTACATATGGCAAGATTTGCCTTTGGCCTCATTTAGCGACAAATGGAAGACACTGGTGATACTTCCTCTGATCTCAGGTGGAATACAGTTTGCACAAGTCACACAAGCAGTGACAAAACGTTCCAAAGAAAATAATTACAAGGCACGGATCTCTTACAAAACTCTCTTTTTATACTTGCTCTTTCTTGCTGCCTTCATCTATTTTGGACTGCCTCACACTGGACTGTTGGTATGATCACAAGACACTCGACACAAGGCGTACAGGGGAGGTTCATATTTTGCTGGGAGTCAGAACAAAAAAAGGTCCCTTTGTCAGGGGGAGACATAACGTTCTTAATTTTCCTGCGATATGACTTTGTTACTGACTGTTTTTCCAGAAGGGGTCGTCGTGTCATCTTGATTTCAAAAATGTTTCTTTTGTGTCAAAAGTAGGTGCAGTAATGTTCGGCCCCACATTTAGTTGTACGTTAAGTCAAGCAAAACAAGGAGCACAAGACAAAATCACTGCCATAATCATCAATGTTCTACAGTATGTATATATTTTTAATTCATTATTAGTAGTAGTATTTAAACTACAAAATATAAAACCATAACAATTATTCATATACAATGTTTTATAACGAAATAACATAAAACTGCCCTGATTTATTTCACCAGCGTCCATGAACAAAGGGTTTAATTTCTTTACAGAATCTGAGATCTTCCTCATTGAGCATTGTTGATCAGCTCCTCTTTATGGTACAATGTTGTGATAAATTCAGTGACATTTCACACAGTCCGGGGTCTTTACAAAGCGTACATCAATCCACCATTCAATCAGCTGGATTTCCGTTTCCGTAGCAGCGAAATTGCCCCGACCAATCTGATTACACACTTAAAAGCTGTTTTCTTTCTGTTGCCATCTGTTGATGACCAGGACAGAGAAATAAGCCGTGTTGAAGGTGAATGGAGGATGATATTCCCAGCTTCAGGAATATTCGTGGAAATGCAGTTTTGTTTGTCGTAACTCATGGTTGATATGTTCATTTTCCTCTCTGTATCTCTTTTTGTACCTGAGCTGAAGAGACTGTTCGGATTCTTCGTTATTAGGGTCTGTTTTTTCCCTCCTTGTTAAGATTTCCCTGTGTATCAGTTACACATCAGTTGAAATGATTAAAAACGCTGCAAGAAGATTAACTTGAGTGTGTCGTGGCTGCTGTCTGTCGAACTCACCAGACATTTTCAGATCAATAACCCCATCACATGATCAGTCCCGTCAATCATCTCTTTCCCTCTCATGCCCTCTAGCTGCCTCCTCCTCCCAGCCTCTGTGTGTGTGTGTGTGTGTGTGTGTGTGTGTGTGTGTGTGTGTGTGTGGTGCTGCATCACAGAGGTGAAATGAAGCACTAAGAACAGGATAAAAGAGGAGTGACATTTGGAGGAAGGCAGGATGCTGGAGCCCGTCATCTGGGAGACGTTGTGAACAACACTGTGAGACCCGAGAACCAAACTAACCTACACCCACTGACACTGACCAGACTCACGTTTCAATGAGTGTACTGATGAGGTGAATCCAAGCTATTATCCTGTATTGCTTTTCAAATATAAATCTTAAATCTAGTGATGGGAAAAGATGAAATATGAATAAAGACAAACAGTTGAGCAAAGAGGAAATTTTGTGGCTATTTGTGTTTGGACTGTGCAAATGAATACACAAAAATCCCCTTAATCTTTTCTATATCATAGATTATAATGTGTATCTGACGTGTTTTTGTAGGTAAAGTTTCAGTTGTGGCATGTACTAGCAGCTGTTTTTTTCACCAGAAACATCCAAACAGATTCCACCATCAACCAGCATCACCCCCCCGAGGCTCTTCCACTGTTTTTTTTCTGATCATCCTAATTTTCGTACCCTCTCCTGTGCTGCTCCCCATCGGACAGAGTGACTCATAGCTTTCATGTCGAGCCGGGGAGAGCACCTCCCACAGCGCAGGGAAACGGCTGAAACAGCCTGACCTTTGTGATAGGCTACAACACACGCAATGAAGAGTGCTCAAGGGACAGATCCCAGCGTCATGTCACTCCAGAGGGTCACTGGGTGCACGGCGCATTCATTTGGCAGACAGGTTGGGGTGTGTATTGTTTTTTTGTTTTTTTTATTTAGCTGTGATCATCTCAGATGCCACTTGCAGCAGCAAAAACAAGAACACAAATGTTTATCTGTGAGTTTATGAGGCCGTCTGCAGTGAAAAGTCACCGGATCACAGATGAACCCAATAACATGAATTTCTCACTTACTTCCAAATCCCGTCTTCTCTGAAATCAGCTGTTTCCTTGGTAACCTGAGCGGTTGACAGTGGTGAGGGGTTTGTTTGGCAGGAGGAGCAGGAGGAGCAGGAGGAGCAGGAGAGCTGTTTGGAAAAAGGAGCAAACTTACAGATTACTGAATTTAATGACAAGCACTCTGTGGACTTTCAGGAGGTTTTGATCAGCCTATTGATTAATTAGCCAGCCACAATTTGCAATGCGATTTTGAAATAACTTTCCTGGTGTTGGAGTTCAATTTCTAAATCTCCACCTCAGATATTATATGTTGTTTTTCTTATGTACATTTACCTCATGTATAATATAATTTTACCACTTTCAAATAAGGCACCCGTGTAAAGGGTTTATAAGATGTAACTAATGGCTTTAATAATGCTTAAGAGAAAATTCACTAATGCTTTCTGGATCAGTTATAAAAATATTTTGGGTTTCTCTCTGTTGGTCATAAAGCATTACGGCCGCGTGCTTGTATGTCTCCACAAACCAGTCCAGTTGCAGTTTACATGCATGTTTGCAGAACATTATGATGTCTCAGTTGACCTTTGACCTTTTGAACATAAACTTTGATCACTTCATAATTTTATCCCGTTAGACATTGGTGTAAAATTATGTCATTATCATCTTGTGATTTCTTGAGTTATGGCTAATAACGTGTTTTGTGCAGTCACAGTGACCTTTGACCTTTCACAACGAAATTCTTAATTTTATTGTGTTCATTTCCTCTGTGCTCTTCTATTAGTATTAATAAATTATTAGTTCAGGTGAATATTTGTGAACATCTCAGGCTACGGCTGTAGCTGGTGCAGAGGCATAAAAATGCTTAAAAAGTTGTAATAGAGCATAAAATAAGTACATAAATATGAAAAGAGTACATAGTACATTGAGTTTGATCTGGAAGATAAGTGGTCATACAGTCCAATGAGTCCTTTTGATAACTTGACAGTTTCAATGAAAGGCTTATAAACTATCTATAAAGCATCTGTTTTCATGATTAAGAAAGGCCGTCCAGTAGTTACAACATATAAACCCTTAATGGGGAGTGGTAGCAATATGATTTATAGCTGTATTATCTTTGGTTGTCATCAAACAGAAAGATGTAACAGCTGTACAAATAAGATATATTTTATATTATATATATGTATTTAAACCTGACGTTAAAGCAAATGCAGAAACAAGAGAGTCTATATTTCACTGCCGTTAGGTTTCCTTAGCACTATGATGTTAAATCTAGAGGTCAAACAATTAGTGGATCAATCAATTAGTCGATCAACAGAAAATTTATCTGTAACTATTCTGATAATTGATTAATCATTTTGTAATTTTTCATGCAAAATACCAACTATTCTCTGGATCAATCTGCTCAAGTCTGAGGGATTCACCTGTTTTTTCTTTCTTGTCATATATGATCATCCTTGATGTGTTGAAGCCATCTGAAGACAGAAGACAGCACCTTGGGCTTGGAAACTGTAATGTTTTTCACTATTTTCTAACGTTTTAAACACAAACGGTCAATCACCAATCAATAATCAATATTCAAGATTAATCAATAAAGAAAATAATTGGAAGTTGCTTCCTTAGTTAAATTGTGACTGTATTATTATCACAATCAACCTTTTACCCTGCAGCAGAATTTTCAGTCTGACATAAATGTTGATGAGGTAAAGTTTGGGTGGGCTGTTTGTAGGGTGGCTTTTTGTTCATAGTGCTAGATGTTAGCATCAACACAATGGAGTACAGTTCTGTTCACCCACCTCCACGCTGCCACTTGATCCAATATGAGTTGTGAGTTTTAACTTAAAGGTGACAAACAGTAAAACCTGTGTAAAACTAAAGGAATAAAAATCGATATCTGTCCTCTTGGCTGGAGAAATGCGTCGTTTTGTGTCTTTGTCTGCAGCCATATGAGGGTCAAAAATGTATTGCAGGATGAGATCCACAGCTGCAGTCCAGCTGTGAATCCACTGGGGGCGCTCTCATACCACACAAAACTGCTGCTCCGGTCACAGTTACTGCACATGAGAGTGAACTGCAGAAAAAAGCCTCAGCTTGTTTTAAACTACTTGAAACTTCCTTTCAGGAAGGCTTGAGAGAAGTATATCGATGTGTGGACGACTTTTTATGTTTTATGCTACACTTGCAGAAAGTGTCACATATCTGGTGGTTTAGAGGCGACTACATTTCCCATCAGCCCTGTGGGGCGCATCAATTTTCCTTTTTCAGTGCCGTTTTCTTGGTTTGCAGCTGGATCAGCTGAATGAACGCGCGACTGCGCAGCTGCTTTCATTCTTATGGGAAAAAACCTGGTGTTTATCGTTGTGTTTTTTCTTGGAAAACACTGAGTTTTTCAGACACATTTCTACATGAAGTATTTTTCATTCTTCCTTTTTTAATTTTTATTTTCTTCTGTGAGTCTAAACTTCGGATAAGTTAGATTTTTTTTTTTAAAAAAGAGCTCAAAACATCAATTTGTGGATTTTTTTGTCGCAGGTATTTAAGCAGCTGTTTATGGACTGAAACTGTGGCTGTGCGTTTAGTTGGACTGACGAACCTCCGCTGCCAACGCCTTTTCCCCTCTCTCCGCTTCTCTCCGCTTCTCCCCGGCTGGGAAAGTTCAGCTCTCATCGACCCAAGCGCGTTTCCCTTCAACTCATGAACTGCTGAGACCACAACGCGACACTAAGAAGTGCTTCGAGAGCAAACATGGGCTGCACGATCAGCGCCGAGGACAAAGCTGCAGTGGAGAGGAGTAAAATGATTGATAAAAACCTGCGGGAGGACAGAGAGAAATCCTCCAGAGAAGTGAAACTGCTTCTGCTCGGTATGAATTATATGTTACTGGCTGTCTTTAATGCATTGAATCAGTTAATTTTCACTCTTTCACAGCACATATGACTCCACTCCTTCTCCTGCTGCTGCTGCTGCTGCTGTTGGTTTAATGCAGCTGTGGCTCATCATCTCACTGACAGAACTTGCAGAAGTAAACCAGATGTTGATGGTAGGGGGGAAGATGCTTCGCTGTGTCGGTGCTTTTCTTTATGAATTGTTGAAAAGTGGGGAGTGCGCGCTCAGAGACGACTACTTGTTGACATGTATAGTCACTTGTCATAAAGCACGTTGTAACTCATGCAGGCCTGTTTAACTTCAGACTTTACAGCTGCTGGGAAATGCTGACCCTGGTCAGACTGTTCTGGGTCAACAGCTTCAAGGATCTGAGCACCAACAAATGAAAAGGAAACGCTTGTATCTGTGTCAGAGCAAATTCTCCCAACTCAGAAAATGGAACTAAGTAATGTTTGAAATTTTTAGCCAGACTGCAACAGCCAGATCTATAATCACAAATGTTCCTGACTGACTGACTGAGTGATCATATTGTCACCAATGATTAGCCGAATGACTAAGTTGGAGTTTCCCCATTGGGCATTGCGTTGCTCTTTCAAAATTAATTGGTGCAGTTTGTATAGAGTGCTGCAGTTGCATTGTAGCACTTCCAGTCCCCTCCTGCTGAAGTCTGTGGGTTTTTTGAATGGGGTTGTGTCTGAAACCACTCACTCGTTCCCCCCTCCCTCCTCACTATCCAGGGAGTTCAATGTAGAGGACGATACAGTGAGCTCATCGGGAAAACGAAAAAACACTTTGGGACACTACTCTGTCTGTCTGTCTGTTTTTCTGTCTGTCAGTGCGAGCCGTTGCATGATGATATATATTGCTTGGTTAGTGACCATCGGTTGTATACTTTTCATGATGCATTGTGGGATACTATGAGTCCACTATATAGGGTATAATAATTGTCACTATACATCCGGACAGCACTACAAAATGGGGAACTGACTATATAGTGGACGTTGTAGGGAGTAGTGAGTGATTTCAGACACAACCTGGGTTTTTGGTTAGACACCGAAGTTAAAGACAAGCTCAAGACATTTTCCTGTTTTATTCTACAACATGAAACATGTCAGTAACATGTTATGGACATTAAATCATGCCAAGCGCGTAAACCGATCCACTCACCAGCCTGCCTTTACATCCTCTTTGTGTTTACAATCACGATCTCGCAAACGATTACTTTCTAAGAGCAAAGGCCTTTGTAGAAGAGGTAAGAGCATTAAATCAAACTACAAGTTCGCATTAGCTTTTTCCTTCTGGCGATTGTATTTAGGCTTCAAATATCATAAAGGTGGTGATTACCTTGCTCCACATTTCTTGTATGTATCATTAACTTTTGTTTGTCACAGAGTTTATTTTCTGCAATAATCCAAAAACCAATGGAAAAATCCCATTGGATTTTTTTCGAGGGAACCAGAGTACTGCTAACTTCAGCGTTGGTCTACAAAGATACTTCATCCCTGCAACACTTTATTCGGTCGCCTGCAGCACATTTGTTGCTAGATTTTTGAGACTTTTTTCAAATAAAACTAGGTATAAACCTAGTATTTAGGCTGGAGCGTGTATGGGGGCCAACTGTGGGCCTAGGGCTACGGGCAGTCACCTTGCTGCCCTGGTTTCATTGCAGAACAGAGTAGCACTTCCAGTTCACTGAGCCTTACCTCCATTAAGGCAAATAAACTACATTTATTACATGTACCATTATTAAGCTGTGACAAACCGAGCGGAGAGAGCAGGAGAGTGGGAGAAAGAGCGAAGCCATTGGTAACTGCTAAGCTAAAGAAACTAGCGGATCTGAATAGCATGTGAACAACAGAAAAGCAGTGACTGGAAATTAGACGCTTACTGTAGCACATCAGCACAGCCGTAAAAGTCCTGTTAAGAAATGAAGGGTTTCTGTCCTAATGCTAGATGGGTTTTAATTTGAATCGATTACAGGAAGTGTTGAGTTTGTATGAACACGTAATGCAGTAACTTTAACACGGCAAACGGTAGCAACTGAAAACAAGACTTTGTACTAAAATACTGGTACGACCAATAATACATATCACACAGAGGGAATTTGAAATAAAGACTTCCTTTATTTGGTAATAACACAAGTCTGCAAATAAAGGCCTGTTACCTTTTGCAGTTGAGGTAAATAAAGGCCCCAATCACTTTTTGAGGAAATACAGTGGTTGAAAACTATTGTGGATCCCAGACGGAGGCTGTGAAGAAGAAAGCTATTCTGTTCTACTGATTTTGATTTGAGTTTTCAGGTTGCTGTGATATGTATTACTCTTCATTGGCCCTAGTAGCAGTTATTAGTCAGTCCTTTAATTGAACTTATTTTAGACTTTGTTTGCCATTAAGCACTGCGCTGGTTAATTTGAGGGAGTTCAGTCTCCCTGAAACAAAACTACAGTTGCTTGACACCTGTGTCTTCCAGGTTCAGTGTCGTGACCTCTCTTTTGTCCAAATTTCAGCGTCCACTCATGACGAACACTGACTGTCTGTAAATGCACTGCCTGCTGTTAGATCTTAGTGAAACACACTCAGTGGTAATAACACTCTGGGTGTGGACAGCATAGACGTGCCCAAGGGAGTAAATGCCCCCGGTCCAGCAGAACTCAACACTTTTATGCTCCCTGCCAATTAGCAGTAACTTTGCTCCAACTGAAAATTTCATGTGCCAGTTTTCAAAAAGTATTTTAACTCCGCATCCTGTTTTACAGCTGCAAATGTGTTTGTTTATCCACTAGAGCAGTAGTTCTCAGCAATGTCTACATTTGACCCCTCATCACATGTTATGGCCTTAGTGTGCACGTGGTTTGTGAGTTTATGAGCAGTGACTTTTCCTTATCACTTTCATCTAATTTTCATCAGAAAAAAAGGGAGATTTTCTGCAACATTTTTTTTCTCTTTCCCCTTAATCATGTGATGACCCCTCAAATTGATGCAGACCAGACTATATAAAACATATGACACATATCTGGCACAATTATAACATGAAAAAGCTTCACTAAAACTGTCACAGTGCCTCCCCGACCCAACCCTGGTTTGAAATATTTGAGAACTCTGTCAGAGGAACTGCACCCATGTGTTGAATTTGAAAGTTTCAGACTTTAGAAAGACTAATGAAACAAAAATGGTGTTACCCTTCCTGTAGTGTTGAGAGGCCACTATCAAAATCTTCATACTGATCGAGAAAAAAACAGTCATATTTTGTGATGAAACATATAAAGACGACAATATCTAGACCTTTCTAAATACATTTTGCTAGAGTTTGCTAAAAAAAATAAAATAATTAATTGTCGTTAACCATAAAATCTACAAACCAGTGTCAGATGTTGTTGGCTGCACGTACCGTTAGCATCATTAGCACAGCTGGGCGTCTGGCATGGATGTATTAATACATCCTTGGCGTCTCGGGGCATCTTGCTCGAAGGCCCCTAGGCTAATTTATTTGTTGGCTAATTAGCTAGTTAATGAGCTAAGCTAACAAGCCATGTATGGTGAGCACAGACGCTACAGATACCTGCTAATTTGTTCTAATACATAAATAGAATAATACTAGAATTTCAGTCATCTCTGGAAACAGGGGTTAAGACTTCCTTGCGTTCTGTTGGTCAATTAATTGACAATGCTTCAGAAGGCACCAACACCACATACAAAAGTGACTTGAGTTAGCTGAGGTGATGCCTAACAGACAGCTAGCGGCTAGGCACAGAGTGGCTAGTCAACTGTGACGGCCCCCACATGTCACTCAAAGCGGCCACACCCTCAATTGTGTATAACTTTGAGCCTTAAAGTGATAGTTTGGGTTATTGGGGTTGTGTCAGGTACTGATCCATAGTCAGTGTATTACCTGCAGCTGATTCGGACTCAGCACACTCCCAGTTTGGAGAAGCAGCCGGGAGCACAAGCACAGACGCTGAATGACGTGCTGCTGTGGATGAGGCTATCTGCAAAAAAGTTTGTTCATCACTTTAAAAAATGGCCACAGAAAAAAAAGCTAATAACAATTTAAATACTCAAAAGAATTATCTTTTGATTATTTTCTGTAAAACCACCCTGTCAGTGTTGATACTGTTTAAGAGAGGTGAGAGGTTATTTATTTATTTGATAGGGACAATGCAGTTTACCATAGTTTCAAAACAGGGTATGGGTATGGAACACAAGTAGTTTTGCTAATTGCTAATTGATAATTCTCGACTCCTGCCCCTAGTTGGGTTTTTACTTATGTAATGGAATTAAAACAGTCAATGGCAAAAACAACACCAAACATACAACACAATTGATAATTATCTACAATTAGCTAAAATATACACATGTACAGTCTAAAAAGAGACAACAGAACAACAAGCTACAAATAGTCAAACAAAAACAATTAACAATAGATACAATTGCCTAGACATGAATACATGTAATACTAACCATGAATACATCTGGTTAGCTTTTAGCCAGCACAGAATTTTTGCTGTAAAGGAATCTATGTCTGGAGTTAATTTGATTTCAGTTGGTCATGTGTTCCAGAGCCGACAGCCCTTCATGGAGAAAGCTGATTGTCCAAATTTAGATCTACAATGTGATATTTTACAGTTGCCACTCACTACACACCTAGTTACTCTGTAACTGTGAAGCAAAACAGTAAAGTTACAAGCTGAAAGATGTTAGAGCGCTCTGTAGAGCTGAGGGGGACTGCAGAGATTATTCTCTGTTCACCACTACTACTATCCATTAATATAAAAATATTGTCATCAAGCTATCAAGCTTTAACTAAAGCTGCCCTCTGAGCACCTTGGACTAACAGATTGTCCTAAAATAAAAAAAGTGAATAATTACATACCCACATCAGCTAAGTGAAGTACAGAAAGGTACTGAAGATAGAATAATAATATGTAATAATAGAAATAGTCTAAACAGCTTGGGCAGCATCAGCAATGTGTTTCCTCCAAAGAGTTTTTGGTGTGAACTACATGTTTGTTCTGATGTACTGTTGTAATACTCTTCCTTTTGGTTGAGACATACTTTTTTTGTCATATGATATGTTACGCAAGGCTCTTAAAAATAAAAATTTCCAAATGAAGCTACTCAGACATCTGGTGCTATAGAGATAGGTTACTCAGACCAGCAGCTGAAAATAAACTGTGCATCGATCGACCTGAACCTTTCACTGTGTTGAGTCCTCACTCACATGTTTTCATTTTTCCTATAACCTGACATTGTCATATAACCTGATTAGAGATAACCTGAAACATGTTACCAGAATTAATGAGAGTTCAGAGTATTTAATTAAATGGATGATTCCGAGCACAGATGCAGCTATTAAATTAGTTGTTGAAATGAAATCATCATTATAAAGCATGTAGCCGCTCTTTCTGAAGAGATTGCAACATATTGGTGGCACACAGTATAATGCACAGAAGGCTGTGCCTCAACAAGTTGCATCATCGTAACTGACCATGAAGGATTTCCACATTGCAGACATGTTTGCTCACAGTGGAGGGTGTTTATTGCCCCTAATCTCTTATTATTAAAAGAATCAGTCATGGTATGTCCAATGCTGACAATGGCAATTTGCTGATTTGCTGATTTTGACTGATGAGCTGTATCTGTGTGACACAGATGGTATTCGTGATTTGTTATGGAGAGATGAGTGCTGTGTTAGGTAGGACTCACATCACAGAAACGCATTGAACTGCCATGTTGGTAAATCTTATAAAAGTTTAAAATTCAGTAAAGAGATTCAAAAATAGTCTCCCAAAGAAATCCCATGTAACTGATTTATGTCTCAACGGTAATCACTAGAACCGGAACTACAGTATATTAACAATTCCATGTTTTGCAGATCTCCAGATAATGTGATTTATTTATTTATCCTTTAACTGTTTTCCTGTTTTTTTTCTTGTTGTTTGTGTTCTGGCTCACATTCCTGATATAAGCATTAATCTCACAATGAAAGGCATCTTTCCCATCAGAGGGTTTATGCTTGCAGGGATTTTTGCACCTTAATCGAGAAGATATGGCAAAACAAAACCCTGTCAGTAAATCTGCTTGCTACCATTTCAGAGCCACTAGTGTCCATAACTCTGAGGTGATTTTTATCAAACTGTTTGGACAGTTTCCACAGGATTTCATTGTTTGTTGTGGGGAAGATGAGCTATTTTAAGTAGTTTAGCCCTGAGCAAAATGACAGAAGTGAAAACTTAAATAGATTTTACATGAAGTCACAAAGATGTGGTTGCTGGATCATTTCAGCAAGGATACAGATGAACCCTGATCTGTGAGGAGTCGCTTCAGGCTGGTTCGTGTGGTGGTGCAACATCACAATGCAGGCTAAAATCTCATGGTATGGAAACATTCATTTTCAAATCCTGACCACAGAGTTGAGGGGGGAAGCGATTTTTCCAGGCAGTGCCCACCACTCCCTGTCTGTGCTGGAACAAGAGAGTTATAGGGGAAAAACAAAGAGGAGTTCGGCTGCTGTTCTTTATACAGAACCACAAAGCTGGAGAGCCAGCGCACCCTTCCAATGGAAATGCTCCCCTGTTTGACCACAAACAGTGATTCATAAAAAATCTGCATTTGAGATTCTTGTTAAATGAGGCTTGGTTTGGAGTCCGACTCCTGCATGGGTTTGGACGACTCTGTGAATGCTTGTGCAAAGTTGGTTTGTGAACTGGCAGCAGGATACAGTTGATAATCAGCCAAAAAATGCCATGAATGAGAGAGTTGGTGACTGACAGAACTGAGGAGAGGGATCAACACGATTTGTCCTCTCCTCCCTGTCTGTGCGAGCGGGCGTAAATCTCTTTTACTGGTGACAGCTTAACCGAAGAATTCATGGAATTAATTCTTGTTGGCCAGCCATCTGAACACATTACTCTACTGTAAGCCTCCTTGACAAAATTCATCTGCTAAAGATTCCTGCCTGGCAGTGGGAATGTGTCCCGCCACCTTTTCTGGGGAAAAAAACAATGCTAAGAAAAGGAATATGTGTATTTTGAAATATTCTTCCATTCAGACTTGTTCCTGGCTGTTTTGAAAAAAAGAAGCAAGTATCCATATTGCAAATATGAGGGGTTCCTGCTAATTACTGTGGTTATATTAAGCAAAAGGAGGCTCTACTTCCAAACTCAACCCAAATGTTTATGGAAATAATTTCTCACCGTTAGTCTGTTTGACATCTAACGTTTCATGTGCATACATGCTTTAATGCCTCTTTAATTAAACTCCAGCTATGAAAAATATGATGATTCCAGAGTGAGCCAACTAGTGGCAAAGTGTCAAAACACAAAAATCAGTTGTGCTGACGATTTGTCCCAGAGGCCGACTGTGGTACTGCAGCCCAAAAAGCATTTTCCTCCAGGCCACCATTAGTCTGTAAACTGTTGACAGGATGCCTCTAATGACTGTCAAGATTATGGACTTTTAAACAATGAAGACTAAAGGGAATAGTCAGACAGTTTGGAAATACACTTATTCCTTTTGTCTTTGACAAAAATTAAATGAGAACATGAAATGCAGAAAATATGAAACTGGAGCCAGAAGATGGTTAGCTATCTAAGACCGGAAAACCATAGACTGAAAATGAAGATGTCGGCTTGTGGCAAGGGTACGCTCATCCACCTGTCACTCAAAGCGGCCACGCCCTCAATTATGTAGAACTTTAAGCCTTAATATAATTTAAACAGGTGAGTTATATAAAAATTCACCCCCTGTACAGTTATCATGAAGGAGGAAATTAACCGTAGAGACCAAAACTGTTTTTGTACCAGGCTGTAAACATGTTTATTTCTGCTGTGAAGTTGGACATTTTAACTATGGAGTCTATGAAGATTGACTCACTGTTGGAGCCGGACTCAAGCGGAAATTCAAACAACTGCCTTGGAGGTTGCTGCTTGGTTGAAACAGATGTGTAACAAAAATGAAATGCACTTTGGTTTTAGTTTGGATTAAACAAACGATATAACCTGTTAATCAGAGACCTTTAGAGGTGCTGGTAGGCAGATATCTTTACGTTTGGACCGAGCCTGGCTAGCTGTTTGCCCTTATTTCCAGTCTTTAGGCTAAGCTAAGCTAACCAACTGCAGGCTCCCGCTTCATATTGAAGTAACACATATGAGAATGATAGCAATCGTTTATGAATAAGGAAGTGAATGAGTGTATTTCCTTAAATGTCAAACCGCTGCTTTAATATTTATAGACCTTCCCCAGAGCCCAGACATTTTGATGTGCTGATGCCATCTCAGTGTAACGCTTATGGTACGGTGGAAACACAGGCCAAGTAATGCAGAAGAAAACCCGAGAGAGAGAATACTTTTGTGTCAGTGATTTTAATGTTAATGGAAATGAATAGGTGCAGTATCCAGTTCTTGTAGTATACCCATGTAGAGCAGAACTATTCATTGATTAGTTGCTCTAATGTCGTTCTTCTGTTCAGTGGGTGTTCTCTTGGGGGCCACAAACAAAGACTTTGAAGACGTCACATTTAACAAGTTACACTTACAGACCAAACAATTAATAAGGAAACTAATTAAAACTATTGTTAATTAGCTCTTTGCATCCATGGTTCCAATTAACACCATTGGCAGTGTTGGAGAAGGTATCTGCGTCACTCCTGCTGTGAATGCTAATGGTTGTTTAAGATGCTTTGTTGAAACGGCTGAGATAGCAGGAAGCGACGGATCCTTCATTTGATGTTCCAATACCTTTGATAGAAGGGAAGTAAAGGCAAAATGAAGAATCTTTCTCACCAACGAAATCTGCAGGTGGCACATATCCACATATTTCAATGAGGTGGTGAATTTGAGTATTAATATTACACTTGGGTGTTTTCTGATATTTGCTTCTCTGCGCAGGTTGACAACACTGAATGTTGTGTTGATGAGGTGCAGGTTTGTGGTGTTTTTATGTCTCCTCTGCTATCTGTCGCCCAGAGCAGCGTGATGTCTGGGATTGTCTCTCCGGTGGAAAAACACAGGCCCAGCCAGAAGCGTGACAACTGTTTCCTGTTTGGCTGACTGTCACAGAAATACTGTAAAGCTTCCTCATGTGAAGTCATTTTCCCACTCAGTACCAGTTTTGCTAACGGGAGCTTTTTGAGACTTTAATTGTACTCTCACTTCCTTAAGAGGTGTCCCCGCCCATCACTATTTCCCATGATGCTCTCTTTGACTCTTGCACCTCTTGGTATAGTATATACACAGTGGTTTAGGTGGGCAGATGAGAAGTGTTCATACACGCAACCTGCTGACTGGTGCATCAGATCATCATGCATCACTGCAGCATGCAAGGAAGTACTTCATCACTGTATACATTCCCTGACGCTGCACAGTTGCCATTGAGATTCATCACAATGCCGCTTTTTCTTGGGTGTTTTGACGTAAATATACTGAACACTCTATGATGCGATGATTAAATTACCATTAGGAAAAGCTGATCCGTTGCCCATGTGACAGGAGTCTGAAACTGTGATTTTATGTGCTAGCGTTTCTGCCGCTGCTGTCATTCCTGGCTTGTGGCCTCATATAATTACTGTCCCTCTTTTTCAGGCGCAGGGGAATCTGGGAAAAGCACAATAGTGAAGCAGATGAAGTAAGTTACATCCATGATAACAGTGCACATAACATTATATCAAACCCATACATCCTGTAAGAAACGTTTTTAAAAACATATTTTTGCATGATGCATTTTGCATGACAGGCTCACTCCCTCTTTCCCAGTTTGGGAAGCAGAGTAGGAGCCTCATTTTGCTCCGCTCAGGCAGAGGAGTAAGCACCCTTTTTCATAACATGTTAAACAATGGGCACAGAGGCCAGTCGTAGCCTGGCAGGACCTGAATAGACTTTCCCAGTTCCCACATTAGGCATGCTGCATGCTCACTGAAGCTCAAATTCCAGCACTAATGACAGTGAAATGTTTCAAATCTGTAATTTGTCCCACATTTGTTAAAGCCATTGTCCACACTGTCAAATATTTATCTGGACTCTAAAAGCCTGTTTGGATTTTGTTTCTGTGTCAGAATCATTCATGAGGATGGCTACTCAGAAGAGGAGTGCAAGCAGTACAAAGTGGTGGTGTACAGTAACACCATCCAGTCCATCATGGCCATCATCAGGGCAATGGGAAGGTTAAAGATAGATTTTGGAGACGCTCCACGGGCGGTAGGCGAGCTCCACTCAGTCTAAATTGAAATGTGACTTTCAAAGAGCCACATCCTCATTCATGATATGAATCACCACAGGAACAATTTTATATAATGACAGCAATTATCGTCCTTTGTTTGCCAGGACGATGCCCGCCAGCTGTTTGCCCTGGCGAGCTCGGCGGAGGAAGGAGTGATGTCGGCAGAGCTGGCCGGTGTGATTCAGAGGCTGTGGAGCGATGGCGGAGTTCAGGCCTGCTTCGATCGATCACGAGAGTATCAGCTCAACGACTCTGCTGCATAGTGAGGCCCACGTTCCCTTCTCTGCATACAGACCCCTACACACTTAACCAAGTACCAGCTACGGGCTTATTAAACAAGCCAATTTACAGATGACAGCGTTGAAGGAAAAACATGGGCAGACATTTAATATAGTATTCATATTAAATGCTAGTATTTATTTTGACTTAAAGGGGAACACTGCTGATTTTAAATGGGTAGTTCGGGTTATCTGACGTAGGGTCGTGTGAGGTAGTCATGCATAGTCAGTGTGTTACCTGCAGTAGATTCAGGTCAGAGAGAGGCAGCAGGGAATACAGTGCACCAGCAGAGCGATGTGCTGCTGTGCACGGGGCCAGCAGAAAAAACGTGTTTCAGACACTTTTAAAAGACGCCCACCGAAACAATCCAATATCCGTTTAAATGTACGCTTCATGTAGAATATTTCCAGCGTGTTATCTTCCCATAAACAGACCTTTCCTTTGGTACTACATTTATCTCAACCGCCGAACTACCGTATTCCTACGCACAAGTGCACCAACGGCGCGCACTGTATTAGGCCACAGCCGCAGGTCAGCTGAGTGAATCAGAAAGAGACAAACTTCACTGTGTTTTGATGAGAAAATAAACCACTGAAAATATTCTACATGAAGCGTACATTTAAACAGACATTGGATTGTTTCTGTGGGCTTATATTAAAAGTGTCTAAAACATATTTTTTCTGCTGGCCCCGTGCACAGCAGCACATCGCTCCACCTCTGTACCGGTGCTCCTGGTCGCCTCTCGTAACTGGCAGGGCTCTGATCTGAATCTACTGCAGGTAACACACTGACGATGCATGACTACCTCATACAACCCCACGTCAAATAACCTGAACTATCCCTTTAAACGTCGCAGTGTGTTCATAGGTGTTGGGGTGTACTACTGCATATGTGAAAAAAGCCTGTTGTATCTCCAGAGGGAGCTGTGAGAGGAAAAATGAAATGAAGCACAGTGTGAAGCTTCTTTGCGGCAACATTTACATTTGAGTCGACTCAAGATCTACGGTCCTGGCTTCACCTTTGTGCTCGGTCAGAATCAGCTTTATTGGCAACACAAACAAGGAATATGACTCTGTTCTGTTTCTCTTAATGAACGTACACTCTAATGCAGCAGACATACAGCAGAACAAGAGCAAACACAGCTTAACAAAGTCACGTCAACTTTATTTTATTAAATTCCTTCACGACATATATTACATGAGTTTGGACAGACATGGATGTAAACTGTAACTTCACTGGTTTGTGATGTAATTTTAGTTTTTAAGTGCGACTTTAAATCAGTGGAGTACTGTTTTAAAACCAAAGTGTGATGTGATCATTTCACCACCTGATTCTACGTCAGCTTTCGTGAGGATTTCCAATGAACCAGGTGCCATTTTCTGGATAATAAACACAGGGTACTACTCTAAGCTAATTACCACAGAAAAATCCTGAGGGAAATGAAACTGCTTTGACAATTTATAGTGAAGTTTGAAATTGCATCATCCATCAAGCTCTAACTCACACACTGATGTATATTCGTGTGACGTAAGACTATTCTTGTAATATTCTTTTCCCCCGTCACAAGGAGGGTGACATCTTTGAGCACTTCTCCTCCTTCATGTCTGTGATATTTCCACCAGAACAAAAAGGGAGGCAAGATGTGTCTTGTTCTTCACAATCCTGTGTCAGCTTGTAGTACAGCTTGTTGCATTCCTGAAAAAGGAGAAACTTAAAACTGCTAAATATTTCTGTCCACTTTCTGCTGTTTAGATCTCACTTTATTTCACAGAATGGTTTCAGTTACTAAATATAGTCCAGTCTTTCATAACCAATTAGCCATGGATAAAGCCCAAGGTTTTCTGTGTGTAGCGTTTATATCACACTCCTCCTGACAGAAAAAGTAGCTTAGTGTGAAGGACATGTTCTTTGTTTTGAAAACAGCCGAGCTGTCATGGCTCTTTGTGCACCTTGTCCACACTATAAGACAAGAGGAACCAGTGGAGTTAGTCTGTTTTTACTCAACCCACAAGGAGCCAGTGTTTATCATTCACCAAAGTATAAGCCCATATTTAGTATCATTCTGTGGAGTCCTTGGGTGTCTGAGTGCAGAACAAGCCCTCCACATCACCAGAAATAAGTGTCCAAAAAACATTTTGTTGCTTTGCAATATTTAGTTGTTTGTTGTACCGTCAGTCTGCCGGATAATTTTACCACGTGCTGTTAAAAACACCACCTGTGCTATTCTCTGTTATCTGCGATGTTCAGTCGTATGTCAGTGTGGACATTTGCTCTGGGATCACCTTCATATGTCCATGTTCTCTGTCTCTCAGTTACCTGAACGACTTGGACCGGATCTGCGAGCTGAACTACGTCCCGACTCAGCAGGACGTGTTGCGCACGCGCGTGAAGACCACTGGCATCGTGGAAACTCACTTCACCTTCAAAGATCTCTACTTCAAGTTAGTACAGCTGCAGTCTCTCTGCTCATGAACGGCCCCGGCCTCAGGTGGGCTGTTTGTGCCATAAAAAGAAGCTTATAAAGCTTTTATGAGCAGCGAGGGCCTGAGCTGCATTGGTATCATATGGTGTCATATTTATTTTCATTATAAATGTAACACAGTGATTCCCAATTTGGCGGGAATTAAGGTGAGATTATTACTGGGAGCACTAAACAGCTTAATTCTGCTTCACAAAATTATGTTTATTAGTTTTTAATTTTTTGCTTGTCTGTTTATCTGTTCTTGTGAAATATTGGGTAGATTTACCTCATCACATGGAAAATTGTGATAAGGGACAGTTTTCCATGTTTTTTTCATTAACTAACAGCTGATAATCATGACAGCTATAGTCACGACTGATGTAATCAGATCTTAATTGCACAGACAGGTACGGCAGCAGGTCATACTCGGTTGTCTTCATACTGTATGCTTGGCTGTATCCATGTTGGTTATTCTCCCGCTTGTCTGTGAAGCCATAATCTTCCCCTCATCATATTAATTAATCTTGTCGTATATTTCTTGACTGATGCACGTGCATTTTGGTCGCACAGGATTTGGCTTCGTTACTTATCTCATGTTGCTTTAAAAATCCTGATTATCAAACCTCTTTTATAACTCACGAATGCTGCTGACTGGCATTCAGCCTAATGTGACCTGCCTTTGTGGCAGTTAATATAATTACACCGCTTCAGTCCTTTATCATTACTTTGTCTAGCTCCTGTACTTATAAATATTGGTGAAACATTAACTGTAATAGCCTCCCTGCCCTGCCTTTGTACCCCCATAAGAATTGCCCAGGATCTGGACTTGTGTAATCACTGAATTGGTGCTGAAGCACACGGCGTTCTTTCATTTCATTTCTGTGTCAGTTAAACGGCTCAGTATAGATTCAGTTCACCTCTGCGGGCCTCAGGTGGAGACACAAACATGAGATTACAGAGTGACGTCACCAGCATACTCCGTGTGTGTGTGTGTGTGTGTGGGTGTGTGTGTGTGTGGGTGTGTGTGTGTGTGGGTGTGTGTGTGTGTGGGTGTGTGTGTGTGTGGGTGTGTGTGTGTGTGGGTGTGTGTGTGTGTGGGTGTGTGTGTGTGTGGGTGTGTGTGTGTGTGGGTGTGTGTGTGTGTGGGTGTGTGTGTGTGTGGGTGTGTGTGTGTGTGGGTGTGTGTGTGTGTGGGTGTGTGTGTGTGTGGGTGTGTGTGTGTGTGGGTGTGTGTGTGTGTGTGTGTGCGCCCTGGATTTAAAAGGACAAAATAACACTACAATTAAAATGACATCAAAATTGAATACATTCACTGTGCATTTGTTTACATAGTCACTGTGTGTGTGTGTGTGTGTGTGTGTGTGTTGTGTGTGTGTGTGTGTGTGTGTGTGTGTGTGGTCCTAGGATGTTTGATGTCGGGGGTCAGCGCTCCGAGAGGAAGAAGTGGATCCATTGTTTTGAGGGAGTCACTGCCATCATTTTCTGTGTCGCGCTCAGTGACTACGACCTGGTCTTGGCTGAGGATGAAGAGATGGTAAATGAAGGAAACTTTTTTTATTTTTTTTTGTTTTTATGAATAACTAATACCAGATTGTATATTTTCTATTGAAAAGTATTTAGTTTTTCACAGCAGACATTTTGACTTGAAATAACAGCACAGGTGTTACTAATAACAATAATGATGGCTCTGTATTGTTTGTGTCCCAGTAAAATATGTGAATACAGCCTGAAGGTGTTGACAAAGACACTACAGTACTTTTTATGTCTCTGTGCCGGCGACAGCCAGAGCCGGAGGCATATTGTGTTTGTGTAATGTTGTCTGTCCGTCCGTCCCGTTCTCGTGGACACGATAACTCAGTAACGCCTTGACGGAACTTCTTCAAATTTGGCGCAAACATTCACTAGGACTCAAGGGCACGGTGACCTCACAATACACGATTTGGCCATAACTCAAGAATTCATGTTAATTGTGACAAAATTTAACACAAATGTCTAATAGGAAAAAAAATGTATGAAGTAATTAGTAAGTAAGTAAGTTAGTAATTTTACATCCAAAATGTCAGAGGTTATCTTCACTGTGGTGTCATAATGTTCTACAAAAACACTTTTCTAGCCATTATTCAAAGCCATAACTCAGGATCGGAAATCCTTAGATTTTGGTGGTCAAAGGTCAAAGGTCATGGTGAACCACACAAAGCACGGTTTTGGCCTTGTGAATGCAACATCTCTGTAACTCCTTGAGGGAATTTTTTTCAAATTTTGTGAAAACATTCACCTGGCCTCAAGGACGAACTGATTACATTTTGGTGGCTAAAGGTCAAAGGTCACAGTGATCGGGTAAAACATGATTTTGGTCTTGTGAAGGCAATCTCTCAACAACTCAAGGACAAACTGATTAGATTTTGATGGTCAGAAGTCACGGTGACCTCAGAAAACACTTTTTAGCCATTACCCAAGACTTCACGCAATAATTATGACAAAATTTGACACGAATGATTAATAATTTATATGACTCTGGATAAACAGGGATGTAACCTGAAACTAGAGTGGTGGAGGCAGGCAACCACGAGGCGGCAATTCTAGTTTGTATTTGGATTCACCCACCCCAAGCTGTGTAAAATATATTTTTATTCATCTGTATCCTGTACAGTCCCGTCCTGATACACATGGTGTTTCATTTAAAGAGAGCCTTTTAAAGCACCATGTGTTGTTCTATATCCCAAATTCACATGGATTAAAAACCACAACCCACTAAACAGCACCACACTGGTCAGGTTTTGGAGCGCACCCCAGGACCCTGAGGTCAAAGCAGCTAAATGGAATCCAGTGTTCATTATATTATTGATTACTTTGATTGGTTTCTGTGAAAAAGGCCCATTATGGGTAAGTTCACACCTGATCTCTTCCTCAGAACCGTATGCATGAGAGCATGAAGCTTTTTGACTCCATCTGCAACAACAAGTGGTTCACGCTCACCTCCATCATCCTCTTCCTCAACAAGAAGGACTTATTCGAAGAGAAGGTCAGCAGGAGTCCGCTCACTATCTGCTACCCCGAGTACTCCGGTGAGACAAACTGGTGTTTTAACGATTTAATGAAGCGTTTCTGTGATACTGTCAGATTTTGTGCAGTCGCTCCGTGGGTGTTGTGTGCAGTATTTATTTATCTATCTGCTGTATCTGAGCATCGACTCCTTGAAACTGTGTAATCATGCTCTCAGTTTATTTTACATAGGATTTAGTTTCACTAGTTGTTCCAGTTGGACAAAGTAAAGACAAAGTAAATCCTTTTATACTCAAATACACTCTCTGCAAAGTAAGGAAGGTGCAGCCTAACAAACCATCATTTTCAGTTTAATAATAATATACTTGTTAACAGGCTTTTCTAATCTCCATGGTGGGTCCTGACAGTAATATCTATACAAAAATCTGCAACACGAGAGATTGTGTCACGCTTCATCGTCTTTAACATATCAGTGATTATCGCTGTCGGTGTTTCTACGCAATAGTCACACACAGAATGAAAAATCATTAATAAAGAGAGTCTCTGTTTGTTTTGCTGACAGTTTTTTTTCCACTTTTGATTTAAAAAATAAAACAAAAAAAAACAAGCCTGAAGCACCATCCATCAGTAGCGTGAAGAAAAACCTGCATCAAGGAGAATAACAAATATTGTTAAAAACTGAACACTTGAGATAAAAATGCCTTCTTTAAGGACTGCTATTAATTGTAGCCACAGGAAATGTGCTACAGCTTGTCACAGATTAATTACATCAGTGTATTAAATACACATTGTTAAAAATAAGACGAGCTGAACTGTTTTCCAGAGATCACAAGGGATTGCTTCATATAAATTACTTTTTTTTAATTTTTTTATTTATAACAGATGCTGCTCATAAGAAAACTAACAAGCTAAGCTTTTTAATTATTTTTTTCCTGTAGGTGGGCACGCATATGAAGAGGCAGCCGCTTATATCCAGTGCCAGTTTGAAGACTTAAATAAACGAAAGGACACCAAGGAGATCTACACCCACTTCACTTGTGCCACAGACACCAAGAATGTGCAGTTTGTGTTCGATGCTGTCACCGACGTCATCATCAAGATCAACCTGAGGGAGATCGGGCTCTACTAAAGCCTCAGGCCCTGCAGGTCAGCACGCCGACTTTTCATCTGCGGTTTAGAGTTAGACTGTTGCATCACCCCAGAGACAAAAATCAAGTCTATTAAGTGAGTGACTCTTGGGACGACAGTGTCAGCCTGTTGGGTCCACTTTGGTCCAGAGTGGTAGTTTTGCAATAACAATAACTGTGATTATATGATAAAATACAGAAAAATACTTCAGACAGACATACTTCCAGCTTACAACAGCTGTTAAGCCTCTGCGCTGGCGACAGCCAGAGCTGGAGGCGGTTTCAGGTTTCAGGTCTGTCCGTTCCATTCTCATGGACACAATATCTCAGTAACGCCTTGAAGGAACTTCTTCACATTTGGCGCAAACATTCACTGGGACTCAAGGATGAATTGATTAGATTTTGGGGTTCAGAGGTCAAAGGTCAAGGTCAGTGTGACCTCACAAAACACTTTTTAGCCATTACTCAAGACTTCACACAGCAATTATGACAAAATCTCACACTAATGGTTAATATTATATATGATTCTACATGAAATGGCATGTAACCTGAAACTAGTCTGAGTGGCGGAGGAATACAAGCGTGAGGCGATAACTCTAGTTTTCTTTTTTGGAACCAAATCAATCCTCTACAGCAGCATTATTCATATTTTTTACCCTGCCGGTTTCTGCTGTACGTACTCATATCAATACATACAGTAGCAATATTGTTAATATCATGATATGACAAATTTCTATTATTATTTATTATATATATTAAAGATTATACTGATTATCATCACCGTTATAAAATGGAATGAAATGTCCATAGCAACTTATGATTAAACATTTTATGACATTTTTAGGGGCACTGTATTCACAGTGATGGTGTCGTGTGAGTTTGTTAATTTCCTGTAGCCATAGATATTAATGATCATTTTCCTTTACCCTGCAGGTGTCAGGAGAAATATCAGGACTTCTGGGCTGGCATGTTTTGTCTGCAGAGAGCGAATAGGAAAGTATATGTTACTAAGGACTGAGTTGTCGGCCGTGCAGCACGCAGGACCTCAATTCCAATTCCAATCTGGGGACTTGCTACTATGATTCTTTTTGTCTTAATATATTTTATGATGCAGAGCATACTGGGAGGAAGTGATAAGTGGGGGAGGCTTGTGAAGTGATCGCTGTGAGTTCATGTGGAGTCCTGTCATATTTAAGACCTTTGACATCAGAGGGGCTGGCAGGTAAAGCCCCTCTGATGTCTCTGACACATTTATAGTTTGTCTGTCATCTGCACAAGGACCAAAACAGACGACTCATTACTGCATTACACAGTTCCACAGCTGATATGGAAATTCTATTCACTTTTTTGTGTTGCATATTCTCTTAGCTGTACGTCTGTATCACATTGCTTTTATTGAATATTTGCATTTGTAATATTTTATTTTAATTTTGAGCTGCAATTATTTAGTGTTTCCACTTTTGGATGTGTGAGTAGCTTTCATGTATATAACGTTACATTTTGAGTCTGGGATTAGTTAGCAAGAGTCTAATGAACTCAGTAGCAACATTGCTGTCTGCACAGTTATTTTAATTTTAACTAAACCACATTGTGTTAAACAATATTTTTTTTATACTTGAGACACATCAGTGCAAATCAATTTGTGAAGGGAGATCTTCATTTCTGTTTTTGAATATGACTAATTTTATTCACTCACTGTAGGTCAATGTAGAACTCCTTTTTTTCAAAGTAATTTTTTAATCTTGTGGATTCAGTGAAGAAACATAAACATTTAAAACATAAAAAAGTGGAATAGTTTGATATGGCCAGAGGCTTTATTTGGGTTCTTTGGCTGTAGCCCTCACATTATACTGAGGAAGTCCGTTGCTGATATGCTATGTGCTATGCTATATGCTGGAGTAGAGCACAGTTCGGGTTAGATCAGTCACTTCCTGCACAGAAAAGTCCTGATCGCAAACTTTCCCGAAGGTTATGAAGGTTGAGAGTTTAAATGTATAGCTCACTTTAAGTTTCTGCAGTTGTACTGGTTCATTTAACATCATTAAATGATGGCACAAAGCTGTCTGGCCTGTGTTCTGATTACAAGAATAAACCAACACCAAAATCTTGACTACAGGCAACACCAATCAGATGTTATCTACTGTGAAGATTTATAGAGGCTTATGTCTCACCTAAACAGTGCAAAGAAGTTGGTCATGCAAATTGGAAACAGTATTTTTAGACTCAGCCAAAGACTAAGTGTCTTCCAGCTGCTGCACACACCACAGCTGTCCAACATGTCCTTATTGTTTTACCTTGTATGGGTTCTGTGTAAAGTATGAAACTCCATGGAAGTTCATTAATGAAAAGAGTGATTACAAAATAAATTTTAAAACTGTAATTAATCTGCAACATCAGAGCAGACAAAAAAAACAAAAAAAAAGTTTATATTGCCAGTGATATTGTGTGTTTTTTCTCCTGTCAACAAATTTCATGAAAAGACCATAACCAACAGTGTGTTAGTCTGTTAGTGTGTCTACTGAAGGTGTAAAACTTTTTAAAACAGGTCACAAATGTGTAGGTTCTTTTTATTTTGAAAGTTTTTAGCGAATGTTACTCAAACAGGAATAAAAAGTGAATTTTTTTTGTTTCCAGCTACAGATTTGGTCCAGTGAGTATTTATGGCAGCAGAACAGTGTATCTAGGATCAAGTCAAAATAAACTACAACAGTGTGGCTCACTGATGTGTTTTTAATAGTTTTTTGACAACAATGGAGCTCTATGACACAGAGGAATAAGCTAAACCAGGCTTTGTCTATACAGGCAATAGTTGGATCAACTCATTGTTGATTTTGCTCTTTCCATGGGGTTTGTTGACACTAACTATTATGTGAACTTATGAGACTTATCCTTTAAAATTAGCTGGCAGTTCACTCTGTGGTTGAGAATTTTAAAAGCTACTCTCTGGTTCTGAAGCCTCGACAGTACACAATCATACTTACTGTGAACAAGGGCAGACTGGAACAATTTGACTCAATCCCAGGCCACCTGGTTCATGTAAAACACCAGACCACTGATTTTGTAGGCTAACCCTATTTGTTGATGTAATGGCTACCAGACTAGTTATAAACTTTACCACTATTTTCATCTAGGAGGATAAATATCCACAGTACAAAACACAAAAATTTGGGCCTGACCAACAAATGTGAATACATTTTCAAATATTAATGTTTTTTAACCTTTTTAGCAACTGCTTGTTGTAGCAGCTCCTCTGAATAAGGGGCTAATTAAAATCACATGACTGCTCTCTGGTCTTCACTGTTTGGATAATGATTCTTTTCTTTGACTGACGGCCATTATCAAAAGCTGGCAGTGAGGCCGCACACACCTGTTAGCCTCTGCAGTTCAGCCAGTCAGCCTCGTGCTCAGGTGAGGCGCGTCAGCTCAGTCCTGCCCGCTGTATTATCGCTGGGGAAGTTGACTGTTCGTGGCCACAACGACCCAGGCCACCGGGACATGCGGACGGGCTGTGCAGCACTGCTTGTGACGGTAATACTGCATCTTTTCACAGTTAAAATCTTGATGGACAGACGGAAATGCTAATAAACCGCACGAAGAACTAGCTTAATCTGACGAGCTGTGTTTTAACAGAGATACACTTTATGTCAAGGAGTTATTTTTGTCGGCGACCGCCAGAGGTAGGTTGTTTCCTGTCCGTCTGTATGTCGGTCCGTCCATTTCTCCTGGAAACGATATTTCAATAAGCCTTGACAGAGATTCTTCAAATTTTGGCACAAACATTCACTTGGACTCAAGAACGAACTGATTAGACTTTGGTGGTCAAAGGTCAAAGGTCACGGTGACCCCAGAAAACACCTTTTAGCCATTACTCGAGACACTCAGCAATTATGATATAATTTCACATTATTGGTTAATATTTTACGTGACTCTGGATAAATAGGGATGTAACCTGAAAGTAGTCTTGAGTGGCAGAGGCAGACACAGTGAGGCGGTAAATCTAGTTGCCCTATTTTGCCCTTAAGTTTGGAGCATACCAAAACCAAGGACATCTGCAACTTTAAACGGGACTAAAAGAAGCTCTACTGCTCACTCAAATCTGCGGTATAGTTCCTCCTGTCAGCTCCACGCACAGTTAACACTCAGTTTTGTCCTTGCTTCCTATGAAATTGGTCCATGTGGACATACATAGTCCATATCCCACCAATCTGTCCCTGCACAATCTTTCAGTAAATCTCAACAGATACATCACTGCTTTAATTTGTTTTGCTTTCTCAATAGGTTTATTGTTGATGAACTTCCATACGCTGCCATTTCCCCTCTGACTAGAACAGGGAAATAAAACAACAGAAGTATTGTCCCCAGCAAGCACCAGCCAGGGGCAATCTGTCAGTGTTGACAGCCCTGTTTCTCTAATTCAATGCACATTATTAACTGAATGACAGTGCGATTCTGCAGAAAAGAAACAGAGGCATAAGTGAAGTTAATGCATCTTTATTTCATGCTTCTACTTTTCATAAGAAAGGACAAACTCAGTAGATTTTCATTCCCTTTTCATAATAAAGCATCATTCCTCTAGTGTTTCCTTCTTTCTCTCATTTACTTTCATATAGATTTATCTTTCAAAATATAATGAATCATCTACTCTTATGTACAAAGTTTCTCTACCATGTTTGACCTTCTGAAAATTATTCATCACATTAAAATGTTAAGTGAATTGAATACATTAACACTATTTAGATAAGATACATGTACAATTTGGTTTGTAATCTGGATATACTGCAAGCACTGGGAATATCTGCGATATTTGCTCAGCAACTTTTTACAGTTTAAATATCAAGACCACAGAGACTAGTGTACTCAAAAACAAAAACAAGGTTGCAATGTTGCTATTTAAAATATTAATATTTTCCCCAGTTTTTTTAAAATTGTTTTAATTATTTCACAGAGCTTGGTTTTAATAATAAATATAACTCACAACACAGTAGTCAAAAGGAAGCAATGAGGATCGAACAAGCAACCATTTCATCTTCATACCTTCAAACCAGCAGCTTCTGGTGTTAAATAAATACTGTACTTTAGAAAAACCCAAGAATCTTAGCTGTATGTCCACAATCAACGATATATAGTGACTTGATAGTTGTTTCAACCCAGCTGGACGTGCACTGTGTTGCAGGGATGTACTGTTGGAGTTGGTGAGGTGCTAGGAGCAGTCAAGGACCAGGACTGGGAGTTGGCGTGGAAGCGATGGCATGAACACAACAAACTGAGGATCCTCTGTGCTCCATCAGTAAACTTCCAGGTTAATGCCAATATGTGAGGGGTTAAGGTAGGAAAGGAAGTTCTGCAGCATAGATGAAAATAAGAAATATCAATCAGACATGCCGAAACCACCTTAAATACATAAATGAATATATTATACAGTCTTTATATGTAGATGTTTTGCTACATTCACGACTCCAGGGTTAACTAATCTGCAGGTTGCAAGGTTCAATGTATTTCTGAAATGAAAAGTTAACTTATTCTGCTGCTTGGGGATTAACTAACTTCAATGACAAATCACTACAGGGATTGCCTTTTGTGCTTCTCATTATCTTCCTCATCCTCAGCGGTCCCAAAGGGTCTAAATTGTTTGAGTTTGTGTCGCTTATGTTGTGGCCAGAAGTTGTTGCTTGGCAACACCGGGTGGCCTCATATGATTTGCTGTATGAGTGTTAAATTGAATTGCCGGGGGTCTGCCTCATCTGGACCCTGTTACTCTGTATCAACAAAGTCCCCAGGAGTGATGTATTGTGGTCACCGCTCACCTCTTTTTATTCTGGAGCTGCTTAGAAAAGACCGCAATCCTTAAGGTTTTCTTTGATGATGATGTCTGTCACAGCGTTGAACACAATCTCGACGTTCTTTGTGTCTGTGGCACAGGTCAAGTGGGAGTAGATTTCTTTGACACCCTTCTTCATGTTCAGTTCCAAGAACTGCGTCTTGATGTAGTTGCTGGCGTCGTCGTACGTGTTGGGGCCTGAGGACGAGATGCAAAGGTTCATGAATTTCGTTACAAAGAAAAACCCTGGTCCTTATATCAGTCCGTCTGTACGTGAAGCACTTTTGTCCTTCGGCTGACATGATGTAAGATTAATATAATTACTTGCGTCACATAATTGAATTAAGGGAACCACGCTGAGGCTCCCACAGTAAGCAGTTTGAATCTTACTTGAGCCATTTCATCTCAATCTTTCATTTTGACTGAGCAGTTTTGGTCACAAGTAAATTTGAATGTGTTGTTTATGTTTGCATCATAGTGACGTTCACTAGTTGGTTTGTTTTTAACACATTATCCTGTAATCGATAAGATAAGATATTCCTTTTATTAGTCCCACAGTTGGGAGATTTGACAGTACAAAGAAAGAAAAAACTGCAAAATGTCAGTACCAAGTGCGTAAAAAAAGATAAATAATATGTTCAATATAAAAAATGTAATAATATAATATGTACAATAACCTGGTTTAATCAGAACCTGACCTCCGTGTGGTCATTCCCTGCGCGTAGCCTGAGATTCCTACAGTGTGCAGCAGGTTTAACTCCTGTTGGTCTTACCATCATAGTCTGGGAAGCAGATACTCAGATGGACTTTCTTGATCTTCTCTTCAAAGAGATCCTTCTTGTTGAGGAAAAGCACGATGGAGGTCAGTGCAAAGAATCTGTGGTTGCAGATACTGTTGAATAGATGGAGGGACTCGTGCATGCGGTTCTGACAAGGACAGAAATGAACAGGGTGAGCGTCTAGCTGACAAGTCTTTTAAAAAAAAAAAAATCATGATCAGATAGTCGGGTCCCAACTCACCACTTCGTCGTCCTCTACGAGCACCATGTCGTATGCACTGAGAGCTCCGCAGAAGATGATGCAGGTCACACCCTCAAAACAATGGATCCACTTCTTTCTCTCTGACCTCTGGCCACCCACGTCAAACATCCTGTTCACCACAGAAAGTCAGAACAAGTTCAGCCAGGCAGCGTCCCCCAGGTGTCACGGTGCTGTAAGGTTCGGTTAGTTTTTTTTACTGGTGTCAGACTTTTGTTTAGTGTCTACCTGTGACTCACCTGAAGTGCAGCTCTTTGCAGGAGAACTGTTCTTCAATGATACCAGTTGTTTTGACTCGAGATCGCAGCACGTCCTGCTCAGTGGGGAGGTATTCAGGCTTGCAGATTCTGTCCATTTCATTGAGGTAGCTGAAGATGGCAGAACAAACAGCACACCAATCAGACTTCAGATGTGACATCCTCTTTATGTACATACACTAAGCTAGCTACATCTTTAGTTTGACATGTAACCCCGCTATTGCATCAGTTCCAGCAGTAGACGTGGACTCACTAGCCAGCAGAGTCGTTCAGTTGGTACTCAGCAGCTCTATCGAAGCCGGCCTGCACGCCAGAGTCTTTCCACAGCTTCTGGATGACGTCAGCCAACTCAGTGGGCATTGTGCCTTCCTCAATGGAGTCTGACAAGTTCTGCAGCTTCTGTGCATCTTCCTGTGGTTTCATGCAAACAGAGCAAAGGTCCATCAGATTACAGCGTGATTTTATGTTGTGAATATTAATCATTCAACAAGTTAATCATGTCTGATGTTCAGCTTTAAGTGTAACATGAGACCTGTCCAGTGGCTGAGCCAAAGCCAACGCCCAGCATCTCCATGCCTCTGATGATAGCCAGAGCAGACTGCAGGATGTTGCCGTAGATGATCGCTCTGAACTCCAACTGTTCCTCTTTTGTGTAACCACCTTGATGCAGAATCCTGTGCACAAGTAGAAGTGCAGAGGGAAAAGAGTTTCAGTTTCAGGAAAAAGCTTTGTCAAACTTTGTTGCATTAATCCTCTCCTAGGCTGAGCTGGTGGGCATTTTTTATTTAGAATACAGATTGCCCTTCATGTAAAAAGTCTTGGTCATACACTGTAGAAAATGACCTGAATATCCAGTGGCTCTGGGGCTCACAGTGCCACCATGTGGTGTGTTTCTGACCTCACTCAGCTCCTGTTGCCAGAGTGAAACTAACTGCACAAAACAAGTGCTGACAAATCAGAGTAAGCGGATGTTTGCACTGTTGACCTTTTGTAAAAGGCATCACCGCAAGTGAACAGACAGAGATGAGCAAGGCTTTGGCCTGCTGGCTTTACGTCTGACCAATGAGATTAAATGACCCTTAATCTGCACTGTGATTCCTCAGCGGTGACATGGTGTGTGGATGACACAAAATAGGTATTTTAGCAGCCGTTTGAATACTTACTTCATTTGTTTTACAATGGTGCTTTTCCCTGACTCACCAGCACCTGGAAGAGAAGGCAAAGTTTAGCACCAACACTGCACCTGCTGTGTTTCTCTGTCATGCCATCGAGTAAAGACACATTGTGGTTATAGGCAGCCAAAGAATGTGCTTTGATGATACAAACAATTTAAAGGAGCAGTCTGGCCAAAATAGAAAATAATAGTCTTTCATTTGACTCAGAGTTGCATAGTTTCTTCTTTTTTTTTTCTGAGCTTTTGAGATTTTTTGCCTTCACCACAAGAGAATAAAATCACATTTGGTTTGTGCAACACAAAGGGCCAAAGAGCTGCAACAGAACAACTCATCAGTAACATCATGACAAAGCTATTCAACAAAATCCACTGTAAAGCAACTGTCCACGCATCTCCATGCAAATGGATGTGTGTCAACGTAAGACTTCCTCTTTCCTGTCCTGGCCAAATCTAAATGGACATAAAATATCACCTGTGACAAAGAGACATAAAAAGACAGAAAACAGACAAAATATATGTGAGAGAGTGAGATGTGCAGCAGATGTCAGCAGCTACAGTCCAGGAGACGTGTTGTCTGTGGAGGTGGAGAGGACAGATTCAAATAACATGCACATTCATTTCTGTTAATAAGCCACAGTTTCAGCTGGTCGTGAAATGATGGTGTTCATGAAGTTCTCTGAAGTGTTATGGTTCCTGGTTTACTGTGAAGCCTTGTGTTACTTCATTAGAGGACACTAAACTGGCTCAAGAGGAACAACAAACTCTAACAAAACTATGTTTATCATTTCTGAGCAACAAAGCTTTCAAATTCGGTTTTCTGTAAATGATGTCAGATGATTTACATTTTTTTTTTTATACACAAATTCCACAAATGAGCTCCAGTGTTTTTGGTAAACATCTCCAACCTTTGGCTAATCACAATCCAGATAGGAGGAGAAACATGTTTTATTTTTAGGGGAACAGCTCTTCTGAATGAAATTACCATTGTACAGATATATGTGTATATGTAATGTGGATCGTCCTTAAATGTACAGTTGAGGTGACACAATTGGATGTTCTGGCTAAAGCTTGCAGGCAGATCAGGCTCTGTGCAGCACTGTAAGCTAACTGAGGCCAGAAGGAATTTATCACGTCACAGAGCAACCAAAGCTGGTGTCCTGCTCACTGGAGCTACATTAAGCTCCAGCCTTAGACTTACTGCTGAGCATTTAAAGACTTCAAGCCGTCACTCATGTGGCCCCGTCCAACCCTCTCAGCAGTCATTAGTGAGTCATTAACAGGTTTGTTTTCCTAATTTGTGATGAGGTAGTGAAGGTGGTATCGTGCCTGTTTTAAAATTGGTTTCCCTCAGCTGTGACGATGAAAGGAAGCGCGCCTTCATCCCCTCTGAGAGTTACTCTTTCACCCAGTGCTCATTAGCGAGTGGGTCTTTAGCCTTTGCAGTGACATTAAATCTGGGTTTTAAAGGCGAGCCCTATATCCGTGTTTATCCTGCACAGGATACAGGAGATACTGTAGAAGTTACAGGTTACAACATCATATTTAAAAACATTTGATGAACTTTTATACATGTGGTTTTATAGGCTAACCTTCTGAGTTATTTTAGGTGAGTGAGCATTGAGTAACATTGAGTGTAATCACATTTATTTCACTTTAGCACATATTTTATGCTGATATTTGATATTTAGCTCCTCTTTTACTCCATATTCACATAATATTTATACTGCATGAGCAGCTCTGCAAACATAAACTCTGACAGGAATAAATAAGACTTTGATGACTTGGTATGGAGCTCTCATCAGCAAGGAAAAATGCCTACCTATGAAAATGCGGAATTTAACTCACTGAGACGGTGCATTTTGCAGACAGAACCAATTTTTCATTTATAATATGCAAACACCAGCAAAAAATATTATTTGAGCCACACACTCACACTCTCAGGTAACACAGTGAGAACAGTGAAGGACTGCGCTTTTTTCACTTGCGATCTAATTGTCAGATTTCATAGAGACATAAAGGGGGAGACTCGCAGGCCAGCAGTTGTGTATACATTTAGGCCTCTCTGCTATATTTTCTTGAAGGAGAGCTGTTTGCATATTGAATAAATATTCTGAGAAGTGTGACACTTATGAAGAGACGTTGAATGTTTTCACATCTGCGCTCACGGAGCAAACCACTAAAACCAGCTGCAAACATGCTGCTTTCACATAAGCACCTGCAGATTATTTTTTTCACTGTTTCCTTCAGAGCCCCCAAGATGGCGCTCTTCTTGTTTATTTACTGATTCACTTTGATTTGATTTGATTCACTGGTTACTGCTGGAGGATCAACTCTGTAAATCTAATGGAAGTAGATTTGACATCTGTGAAAAGTGTTTTAGACACTAGTTTCATAGATGAGACTTTCAAAATTCAATAAGTGCTTTTATAAGCTGCAGTCATTTATGTTTTTTGTAGTAAACAGTTTTATGCATTAAATACTTGATTTACATCCATCACCAGTGCAACAGCACAGATTGATTATTTACATACAAACTTATTTTCTTGTTTTTCCCGGACTTTCATCTGACAATAATTTTCTGTTTTCTCATTTCTCTTTATGTTTATAACGACACAAATCTGACTCTTACATAAATTCAACACTCACTTTTAATTCTCTTTGTTTAACATAGTCTCCTGGAGTCTCATCAAAATGTCCACTGTTCTGTGACAATAAAACACATTTTATAGTTTATTCGCAAGTTGAGGGATCAACAAAGACCTCACCAAGTGGATCTGCACTAAACCAGTTAGCTAATCGGATTGACATATCGCTGCTGTGCTGTGATTCATTTAGACCAAAGGTTATGATCTTTTAAGCACAGGTGTCCTTCCATTGAAATTGAAAAGTAACTCTTGATTTTAAGATGCGGCCAAGAAAATATCGGTACATCTTGTCACAATTTTTTTTTTTTCAAATTTAGTATATTTGTCACATATTAAAAACAAGTTTCCACTGCCTTCATGTTTGCAGCCTTTGAGTACCTTTTAAGTTTGGCAGTTTTAGAAATAACTCAAAAACAAAAACACAACCTCAAGCTAAACAAGCTCACGTCTGTGCAGTATAAATATTGTGCACAAGTCCTTCACATGAAAGTCTCCTACTAAAGTTTAGCTTTTAGCACACTTTGCGGATTAGCAAAATAATTCTTATAATGTTCTATATTGTAAACATATATTCTCACAAAATATTCCTTTATCTCCATCTCAGATTTGTGTAACTGCTCAACCTGCCAACGTGTCTCTTAGCGCTCCCTCTGCTCTCTATCTCACTAATGCCCTTTGACTTTTGCACAAGCTTAAACAGTCCTCCCATGTTTCTAATGAACTAATGCAGGTTTCATCCAGAAACAAATCATCTGCTCAGCCTGTAAATCCTGTGAGCATGCCATATCTTAAATCTAACTAAGGAGTGAGCAGATGTGCCAGAGCAGCTGAACACCACTTCAGATGGCTTATATCCAAGATTTAAGGAGCATGTAGCAAATGAGCCACTAAAAACTCAGAATGAGACATGCATCCATTACCTGAGGATTACAAGGTTATTCATTTTTTTTTCCAAGTTGGTAAAGATTTGTAACATAAATTAACTCTCATCCTGAAAGCAGTTGCTCACATTTCAGGGAGCAATGAAAGGTGATGCTCTTCCCTAGATATGAGTCATGTTTTTTTTACCTGTGCATCTTAACCATCAGTTACACTTGTTGACTGTTGGCAGACGTCAAAATTCCTGTTCTAATTTGCAGACCTGAACCTCCACAGAAGGTTTTGTTCAGTCAGAGTTTGTTCAGTAGAGTTTGCAAACTACTGAATCTTTTCAAAGTAAAACCTGTCACTCTGAGCTCTTTGCATCAAACTTGGTGCAACAAGAATATTCACAAGTCTACTTACCAAGCAATAATAGCTTGACAGTTTTAGAGTCCTTATCAGCATCTTCTTGGAGTTGTTTTTCCAACTCCTTAGACTTTTTGTCCTCGGCGCTTGCTCCCGCACCCATGCTTTCTTCCTCCGCAAACTCAAGATCCTCAAGGATGGAAATTTTGACGGTTCTCTGTGAGTAGCCGCTGAGAATCTGTGTCCAGCACTAATCGTGCTGAAAGGAGATTTCCGAGCGGAAGGGGATTGGGAGGGAGGTGCTTGAGCCTTCCTGGCTACGTTGGCCTCTTTCGATTAGATGATCAGATGGGAACCTCTCAAGGATCAAATCAATGCAGCAGCTCTGTTAAAGAGCCACACTTTAATTCCCTCTGCTTAAACCCCTGACTTAGGAGGTGCCTCTTCCTGATTGGCCAGCCAATCCAATTAGCTTAACAAGGGCAATAGTGAATGATGTAAAGAAAAGGAGAAAATAAACACACTCACAAACGTGGGCACAGTGAGAGTCATTGATATCAATCGCTTTTCCATTTGGAATTAATTGATAGGATTTGGCTGTGTGTATGCATATACATAAAATGTGTGTATGTGTGTACATAGTATCCACTCTAGTGTGTGTGTGTGTGTGTGTAAATAAATATATACAGGCACTGTATATATATGTGCAGTGCCTGGAGTCAAAACTTTGTCCATTTTAATACATCTGTGGTTTGGGCTCAGGAGCTGCCACTCTGTTTGCTGCCTACTGGACTCTTGACTTCAGTGTCAGTCACATGGACGAAGCATGGAGGGAGGAATTAAGGTCTCATAAACTTCTTATAGTTAAGACGTTTAAATCCCAGGTGGTGTGTTGCCTGCTAAATAAAGCAACTGTCACTGCACTGCAGTGTGCAGCAGGGGGGGGGGGGGTCTCAGTGATGACATGACCTAAATGTGTTTCCTAAGTTACATCATCTTGGAGGAGTTTGAAAACCTGATCTAAAAAATATTCCTGTTTTCAGTCAGACTAGGTTTAATGACATGAAGCATGTTGTTGCAGGATTGGACAACATGCTTGATGGGTGGCGGTCAGTGGGCCTTGTGTCCAGGACGTTCCTGCCCTGCATGTTGGAGGACTTAAACTGAGATTTGACTGTATCTGATGTTGCTATTTCAGTCAGAATACAGCTTACTGCTCTATATTTTAGGAAACTAACTGCGTCAGAGTCTTTACAAAGTGCAGTTTGGTTCAGTTTAGAAACTTTAATGTCCAAAAAAAGCATTTGCATTTTCTGCATTTGGAGCATCACTTTCAGGTGGTTTTCATGCAACGTAGTAATTAGGCTTTGTGATATTACATTGTTTGTGTATTTATTGCTTTGCAGATGCGTGAGGACATGACTGATCATTTGTGGTTACTGAACATTTACAGTAATTCAAAAACATTTTATTTCAGGGACGAGTTTTACGTATTTTAGGAGAAAAATGTGTTAAATACTCAGCATGGTTAACTGTTGTTGCAAGCTTTATTTCAGTAATAATCCTGAATGATTCCAAACTCTGATACCAGTTTCTCTTGAAGTCTGTTAGATGATTTCAGTAAAGTTCAGAATAAGATATTTCAGCCTGGTCGGTAGTGCTGGTCCAGTCTTCATTTTATTCACAGATTACACTAATGTTGGTCAGACTGTTTCCCCAAAATAAAGACTGACTCATTTTAAGACCAAAACATCAGACGCCTTACCCCCAGGCTAACTCAGGTCTTCGTCCAATGTTACCATGGAAACAATCAATGACACCTGCGCTGACCAGTAGCACCCAGAAACAAAAAACAGGAAAGCATGGCTCATAATTTGTGGTTTGCTTCCAAAAGACAAACATTTTCTGCTGGAGTAAATGGAGCTGAGCGGTTGGATGCAGCTCCTTGGTGGGCCTTTTCTTTTATTTTGAAAAAAGTCTTAATTTACCCAGAATACTGCTTTGTCTATCTGAAGTCTGACAATTTGCTCTATCTAAGCCACAGTCGAAGTCTGTCTTCGTGAAACCGGCTCCAGTAGATTAAAGGGACAGGACTTTAAAATAACAATGTATGCTTTATTTCTACAAGTGCTCTGTTGCCTACAGGTGTAGCTTCACCTTGAAAATAGGCACATGAGCTTGATACAGAGATAAATGTCAACTCATGACGCTCCAGTCAAGTTTCTTCCAGCAAAATATCCTCATGTTTTTATGGAGTGAGGCTAGTACAGCTAATGGTACATCCACATGTGAGCATAAATTGCTAAAAAAAAATAGGCTGTGGAAATGCAGATGACACAGTTTTAAACCTGTATCATGGTGTACGATGTGACTTCAACACAATGTGATTTTATTTCAACTACGACAAGTCTTTATAGTTTCAACATATGGAATTGTGTTGTGTGAGTTTATGGCTCCAAGCGTGTTGACATAAAAGTACCTGCTAATGATGATATGAATCAGTGTAATTGTTTCATGTGTCATGGTGATTGTGGTGGAAATTCGGTAGCTGCCTCACGTCCAAATGAAGCAGTTGTGTTCATCTCGTGCAGTACATCAGTGGCGGTGTAGTGGTACAGGGTCTTCACCCAGCAGCTGTGGGACCGCACAGTCATCTACACCCATAATGCTTTTTCCTCAAATAAAACTCTTGTAAAGACAAACCAGCACTGCTCCACCTAATCTAGACATGAATACTTGGACATTTAAAGTTTTTTGTAAACGTTGTATAATGGTACGGTCTGTGTGTGTGTGTTGTGGATGGAACAGGTTAAACAGAACTTGGATCTGCCCTTCAACCAGCCAGACAGTCCAAGATCATGTTTAGTGACGTCAGGGTCAAATAGGCTCAGCGGGAAGCTAAAGGATTGACAGACTGGAACCTCTGAGGAAGAAAAAGTGTGACACGTGGATGATGGTGAAAATCTGGTGGGGGGCTATTTTAAGGAAGTTTAACACAGGCATGATTAAATTAAAAAATTAAACAGCCTAACAAACTTAAAAAATTAAAGAGGAACTCTAATCATGAACTTGGCTTATTAGTCATGTATACTACATCTACAATCAATGCATTAAAAAAAAAAAAAAATCATCACTTTCACTTTCATACTGCCTCATAGCACCGAGTCAGAGCCCAGTTCTGTCCTGAGATAACTAGCGTCACAATCAAGTCACTCTGCCTACATGTGGTGCTAATGGCCTGGGGCAGAGGGCTCCAGGTCTAAATCCCAGAACACTTCCAAGCAGGCTAATCACAGCAGCACATCTAGCGGTGGCAGCCAATCCCATTAGGGGGTGGATGGCGTAGCCCCGCTTTGTGCTCAGCCCCTGCGTCTCTGATCTGTTGACGAGATTAACCACAGAGCCTCAGATCAGCCCGAGAGGCAGGGGCTTAGCATGTCATCTTTTTGGGTGATGGGTGCAGTGGAGAGCAGGAGACCGAACATGGACGACTCACTTTTCTACATAATGGTGTAGAGGATGAAACAAAAATACAGCTTTACTTTACTACTACATTATTTTGTCAAGATGGAGGCTCACTTATGTTTCATCAGCAACATCAGCTAAACACCAGCTGTTTTTGACCAGTCAGCAGTTGTTTATGAGTCATGAATACACTAGATGGGGCTTTATACACAAGATCCTGCTTTCATTTCAGTCTTGTAGCAAATCTTTGCACAAACGTGCAAACAAACCATGACAGGAGCGAACTAAGGTCATTTGTGTTTGATAGATAAAGATGAATCGTCTGGACTTTCTTGAGTGTGATTTGTGGTGGTGTGTAGCTCTAAATCCTCCGCAGACTCAGTTACAGCAGGTTCCCACTCACTGATGAGCTCATGTGCTTTAGGCTGCAAGCTTTTCCACATGTCTGCAAAATAAATAAAGTGTCCTCCCACTGATGATGCATGGGGGAACCTTGGTAACACCATACTGCAGCGTCTTACACAAAACATCTTGTAACTCCATCACACATCTACCATTATCTAATTATAAAGAATGACTTTTATATAAAAAAAAAATCCTTCCTTATATTTCTGATGCATTGATTTATCTACTAATTTGTGTATCAGTCGATTCTAAATATGTATCACCCACTTTAGATATAATAAAGTCAACGCAAATAATCAATTTATATGTGTACGTAAAATGTGAACTGTGTAAATATAACCTTCCCTGAAAGACAACAGATAAATGGTTGATTTTGAGCATTTTTAATTCTAGTTTTCTGTAATTTTCTTTCAATTATGCATCATATGTGGCAACAGAGACTTTTCTAATACATTATCTATCTTTATTTGGAGTGAATTCCCTCGGGATTCCTGAGCTAAAATCAGGGAATAAAATCCAAAACGTAAGAAGAATTGGGATCTGAAAAAAAATACAAATATAGAAAAAGCACTTAAAAGCAGTTAAAAATAGATTTATACTCTTTTACCTTATTTATGTAAAACAAAATCTTAAGCTTTTGTTTGCATTATTTCTGGGTGAAAATCAGGGGACAAAAGTCAAAAATGAAGAAGAATGGAGATGAGACAAATTGCTGATATTGGGGAATAAAGAAACCAGAAACTAAAAGTTTGCCATAAAAGGAAAATGAAAAGCTGAAAATACACACATTTATTTATTTGCGATTTTTGTGTGTGTGTTATTCAGCATAAACTGGTGGCGTCAGATCACACCTTCCAAATGTCAAATCCTCACTTGAACTTTCCATCATGTTTCTTTTTTTTCAACTCCCTGTGTTCCTCCATGGTCCTCCCACAAGCCCAAACATGTCGTCAGTGTAGTGTGTGTGTGTGTGTGTGTGTGTGTGTGTGTGTGTGTGTCCTGTGCTGACTTGACCTATACGAAGTGTCCACCCCCACCGTGAAAGTAAAAGCAAGATAATCTGAATTGTCTCCTGATACTCTCGTCAGTGGCTGCTTGTATAGAGGTGTCGCATATTTTTCTGCAGTTGACGAAGGATTAACCACAAACAGATTAACTTTAGAGTCAGTGAGTATAAAAAACTTCAGGGGAATTTATTCATGGATACAGAACGCCACGTTCCAAGTTTCCATTCATCTGTTTAGTCCTCCATTACCTGTCTGATACAGCAGCGGTTTACTCATCCTTAGCTGTCTGCGGCCACAGCACCTGTTCTGTTCACCTGCACATCCGTCTCCCATCTGCTCCAAAAATCTCCTCAGGGAGGAGACGCTGTCACTCGTCATCAGCGTCAGCGCTCCTGCAAAACACCACCACCACCACCAGCACCACCTGCCTCACTCTCACTGACCATGCTTTTCATTTTAACAAACATTCGACTGGTACATCTGTTTGTCTTGTTGAATGGAGGTTCCACATATCCACAGTTTGTGCCTCTCGTTTGTTATCATGACATTTGAATCTCAGAGCAGAGCATCTGATTTTCAGCCAGTGTTTGAAGGTAATGAATGAGTAATGGTCTGAATATGGAGGAATGCATTTAAGACATTTGCACAGATTGTATGACTATAAATAAACCAAAACCAAACCAAACCAAACCAAATATTATATGGCTTAGATTGTCCCACTATAGGTTTGCATGTGGGGTGAGTGTTTAATGTTTCAAGGGATTTACAAAGCTGACATGAACAATAATTCTCAGAGAAAATACTGAAGTCCTTGAATGTGTTCATTATTTATCATTATTTTATAGTGACAAGGATTGTTTAGAGTCAGGCTTTTAGCTGGATAAACATTTTTCCATCTCCTGTTAAGACTTTGGAACCGCACTGACTTTCACTTTTCTATAAAACCCTTTTCCTTGTCATTCTGGTTCTGACCATGTGAGGCATAGTCACAGCATCACTCATTACTCCATATGCTATGACTGTGTTAACTGTGTTCACGGGGAAATCGTTATCTTTTCTCTTTTTAAAACCATTAGGATCAATGCATTTCTCGGGCTTCCTTGAACACTTTGCACACTTTAATCTTTGCTGTGGTTTATTGCGTTATTGTGTCCCGCCCATGTAGACACTAAAGACATAGTTGCAGTGGTGAAGCGTGTGTCAGAATAGATTCTTCCTGTAACCCTGGTTTCATGGTTGGGAGCGTTCTCCAGTCTCTCTGGGCTGTGGGTGACAAGCGGGCTACAATTTTCTTTAAACTGTCTTCTTTAATCACCAACAACACGGCAGGACAGTTGACCCAACTTTATTCTGCTCTCTTACCAAGACATGTGCAACTCATAGACTGTCACACTCACACCTGTCCCCCTGAAACAATGGCAGGTGGGAACCAGAAGTGCTCCACACTAAAGGGGTTGTTAATAACCAACTTAAATGTTACACTTACAAATGATATATATGAAATAATAAGGTACTGCAAATGATAATGAAATCATATAATAAACTCAATGAAGTCATATTAACTAACGATATAATAAACTCAAATGATATTGCACCACTTAATATACAACACAAATTAATATGGTAAACTTATAATTAAAATAACGTAACAACAATTAAGGTTACATTACATTACACTGCAAACAAAACTGTCCAAAGCTCAACAAATAAGAATGCTAAAAAAAAGAAAAAAAAGTTCCTTTCTGAAAAACAGCAAATCATCCATCATCATCACTTAATGAACAACAAACCACAGTAAATAACATCACATCACAAAGTCCTTTCTCTTCAGGGGGACCTTTAAAGCTGCCTGTTTCTATAGCTCACTGTAATGTGCAGGAACATAACTGCACACAGATCTCTGAGTAAAGTCTGCTTCACACGGACACTCTACTCTTTTGTTTGTATTGTTTTACTATAACCTGTTTTTAAAAATGAAATAAATTCATTCATGCAGTGTACCCTACAGTACACACTCTGTGCTCTTACAATGCTTTTTATAGGGTTTGTGTATCGTTGATGTAAACATGTTTATTTACCTCCGTTAGCTTTATGCCGCCATCTTCATGATGTCACTGAACGGCTTATCACTGAGATTTACAGGCTTCAGTGTGGTGCCGTGCTGCAGTCACTTTCACTACTTCCCCAAAATTACCACAAGAGGGCGTCGGCTGCACAGTGTACACACCTCTGCCAGGGCCATCTGTTTACAACCAGTTTAGCATTTTACATATTCAAAAGTTGAGGGTGGCACATGGTACGTGCTCCTGCTGTGCCCTTCTACTGTAGCCGGCCCAACCAAAGAAAACATTTCATGACAATCTATTAGATTGATTTATTTCAGGAGCCTAATTCCTGGTTTATGAGGAGGGACGTTCAGGCACTGATTTGATGATAAATCACATCCATTCTGCAGAAACTGACATACAGCAGCAACGCGGCTCAGAGTCATCCAGAGTACCCGTTTTCCCGATGGATAAATTGACTTGTGTTTTTTGTTGTTGTGCTCTGTTGGTACTGTCTCAATAAAAGTCAGATGAGGAGGATAGGTCGTTGTAGTTCTAGTGACCAAAGTTTCACTAGTTTTCCTTGCAAAGACTGTGATTGCTCCCTAAATCACAAAAAGATGGTAATAACATACATTTATGAAACCAGATGAACAGATATCCTCCATCATTTAAATGAATTCAGACAATTATTAAGACCAAGAGTGTTTATGGGCCCTGTCAGAAAAAGCAGGCTCTCCTTTAACCTTTTAAAGCCTGCTGGTTTGAACCTGATCTTCAACCATTTGCATATGTACATATAATAAGCTTATAACAGAAGAACTGTAAGGCTAAAATTCACTTATGAGACCTCATTTGAAAGGTAACGTATTCTAGTTTCTGAAAATGTGCTTGTTTTGCATGTGACTACAATCCAACCTAAACTACATCAGCTCACACATGTTTTTTTTTTTTTCAGTCCTCGACTGTAAAAGAAAACAAAGTCATATTTGATAACTACCAACAGGATATACTTTATACAAGAACAATGAAAAGCTCCAAATTACTTCTACATCTTGTCAAAAGCTCCTCTGTGAAGCTTCGAGGCTTCTAGGCCTAATAGTTTAGTTTAAGAAGTTTTGACTTAATACTGAACATTGCAAAATAAAACCAGTGCCTCTTAATCTGTGCCTCAGTAACGTATCTTTAAATGTAAGGTAGCTATCAAAAGTGTCGGACAGATTTTTTATTTTTTTTTAAATGATCTACTTGAAAGATATGTCAGAAAATAGTTTTTCCTTTCACTAGTGTCCGCCACTGATCATTCAGAGGTCAGGGTCAACTACACATCAGGTGTAAACAGTGGTTTAAAGGATGACCTTGCATTTAAAGGCATCTATGGTCAACATGCCTCCCTGCTTGAATCACAAACACCACACAAACATTTGATTCTGTAAATGCAAAAAATGACATTTTACAACTGCACCTGGCACTGAAAGTATTTGATTGGTTATTTGAGTTAACATCTGCAACACTGCATGAGGGCTGGTCCTCTCCATGGTCTCACCTCGCTCAAATAGAGTTAGCATACCTGCACTTACCGAGGTGGCCCAGCAGCATTTTGATAAATGGCACATAAATGTAATATTATGACTTGATTAAAATTTTATGAAATGTTATATCTGTTTACAGCTACATCTATTGTGTGTTATAAACCATTTATTAAATGTTTGCATGCAGCTAATAAATGCTAGATGTAAAGATATTTTAGTGTTTTTGTATTTAAACTTTTTAGTTTATGCAGTAGACTTGATTACTATTATTATTATTATTATTATTATTATTATTATTATCTTTATTATTACGTAACCACAACTTCTCTCCCCTCTGGTTTGCCCACACAGATTTGTGGTTGTCATGGCAACAGCAGAACTGTGCGCTGCTGCTGCTGTGTGTTTTGCACCCTGTGTGTATGTGTGTTTTTGTGTCTTTTGCATGTGTGTTTGTGCGTGGCACGAGCCTCTACATAACCCCCCCGCCCCCCCCCCATACCTCCATCAGCGCTGCAGCTCAGGCACGGGAGCCTTTGGGAGGGGGCGGGGCTTGTTTCGCTGCAGAGGGATGCTCTGCAGCCCCACGCTGGACCAACCACTTTGGAAATCTCTGCTCACAGGCACGTAGCACACACACACACACATATACACACATATATACACACATACACAGATTTACGCTGACTGCAATCAAACCCCCTCAAGCTCCGGTCATCTGTGCTACATCCTCCCTCTCCTTTCTGTCGTTTATCTTCTCTTTTCTCCTCCTTCTCCTCCTCCTCCTCCTCCTCCTCCTCCTCCTCTCTCACTCTGTCCCTCTCCGACGCTCTGTCGTCTGCAGCTCTGACTCACTCAGCTCTCCTTGACCCATCCGAGCCAAGCTGAACCACACAACCTGGGAACATGTCCTCCAACCTGCCCCCTGGGACCACAGCCGGGGCCAAAAACAAGCCCCTCTCCCCCTTCAGGAAGCGGGGCAGCCTGCAGTACACAGCCAGCACAGGTGAGTGGAGGGAGACAGTTAGAGTGTAACAGGAGGAAGAATCTCACATGAACTGAGCCTGGGGCAGTTAAGCTGAGGAATGTGCATCTTTAACTGAATTGTGACTTTTTGAACTATGTCATATTTTGAGTGATTTCATATTTCACTCCTGAGAAGAGAAGACATGGGGTGCAGCACTTTTTGTCTGCGAGTAGTTTGGGGAAATGCAAACCTGTTGATTAAGGAGGTGCAGCAGAGGATGCGCTCAGTGGATGATTTCAACATTCATACCCTGCAGTTTCATGTCAGTGTGCCAGCTTCGGGCTTTTCCTTTCATCCTTCGTTCTCAGGCTTATTTTTTGGAAAATGCATACTGTACGTTCTCGAGCATCAGCCACATCCTCAAAGCCAAAAGATTAGCCAGAGCTGTATGAAACCATTTTCATGCTGCCGAAATGTTGCAAAACTCATATTTCATCGGTTGTCATGTTGTAACTTAAAGGATTATATGCTCTTCCATGAGACGGTGATCCTTTGGCTTCTGACAGTTTTTTAAAACATGTTGCATATGGTGAAAAAAAAATGCAAGCTCAACCTAAAACATCAGTTTTTATTGTGTACTATATAGAGACTTTTCCCTTGACGACAGAGATGTGTTGCTTAGATAAATATGATGAATATTATTATGATGGTGTTTTCCACTCAGCCTGATAGCAGTATGTGGCCTGGAGAGAATAATATGTAGGTTGGTACCTCAGGACTTGATCCCCCGCTGAATGAAAGGATTAGCTTCCTCTCTGATGTATGCACTCACTGATCAGCCTTTCATCCAAACTACAAAGAGTGTAGAATGACCATAGGACAGAATACCAGCCATTTAAACCCCCCTCCCTCTGTTCATTCACTATCATCTCTCAATCCAAAAACATTTTCTGTGAAATGTAAAAAAGGGCTCACTCAGCTGAGATTAATATCATGCACACGACCGTCAGTGTCTTCACATCATGTTATTGGTTACAAATTACTCTGTGAGACGTATTCAGTCTGTGAGGATTAGCTTTCATTAAGCAAGACAAAAAAAAAGGAAATGTGGTGAGATGATTTCCCTTGTTCCCACCGCACGTTCTGTCCTTTAAGATGTTCCAGACCTGAATGTTAATATCCTGAAACAAAGCTGAATGAGAAAGACGTGACCCCTGATTCTTGACATCTCGAAGTTGTTGATATAATCTCCACCTAATGGTGAATTTTAAAAACATTAGAATTACATAATGCATGCACAACATTGTCCTAAAAATAGACTGTATCTTTAAAGAAAATCTCCCACACCCATGTCATGTTACAACCCTGGACACGACAGTGACACGACAGTGACACGACAGTGACACGACTGTGACGTTGCAGTGACTGCCAAGGTAGTCAGAGATTGATTTTTCACCCCGACAACACCAGCTGGAAGTCTGAGTGATGCACTAACCCCCTGCCTCCAGTCAAGATGTTCTCTGTGATTACCCTCATTTACGGCTCGTAGCTCGACAGCAGCTATTACAGAAATTGCTCTTGAGTCTCAGACTGGGATTAATAAATAGTTAAGATTTCATAGGCTTTTACTTGTTTTTTGTCTTTTCTTTTATTGTAGCTATGAAGGAAATGCACACTATGTGCAGATTCTGTCCTGATGCCTCCAGGATTTGATTAGAAAGTCTCTGCAGAAGCACATTAAGATAATATTCATGCTTTATGTTGTTAAAGCGTCCAGGGAAGCATCTGAGTAAGCAAAGATGACATTTAGGTGACTCATCTTCTTTTGTTTTTTCAAGAGGGCACTCGTCTAGTTTGGGGCAGATTGTACAGTACTGTCGGTGTAAATGATAGTAGGTATGTGCAGTGAAAACAGGCTGCAGATGCAGGATCATTTGATTGTATTGGGGTTATTTAAATGATTGCTAGTGTCATGTCTTTAAATGCTTAATGCATCTTTAGTAAAGTGATTGCTATTCCTGTTTCTGCTGCAGCAGCTCATAAACGGATCATCAATAAATTATAGACTTTCTGACACTCATTTCACTAGTGTGATTAACGATCGTCCGAATTGACACTTAGCATGCTGGAGGAGCTTTAGCTTAATAGATTGTTTTAATAAGAACCCTGAACTTTCCACCTAATGTAATAAGATCTCTGCGAATCAATCAGCACAGCAGAGCAAAGCAGATGTGGAGGGCTGCAGCAGGATCTAATCAGTACTGAATGAGTTTGAATTATTCACAGCTCAGCTTTCTTTAAAGGTTATGGACCCCATACACATTATATACTGCTGCATGTCCTCCACACAGCTTTTTGCTTGCTCGTGCAGTTGTTGTGTGAAGAGCTGAGGCATGGCGTTGTCCATATTTAGCACATTATTGCAGGGAGTACGGAGTGAACGCAGCAGAGAGGGACTGTGGGTGAATCACTTCTCCGCCTGTGAAAAGGGTAGCTCTGAGATTAGAGCACCACCCACTCACCAGTTAGTCTATTCTGTGACTCCCAGTGTTTTACACTTGTTGTTACACTTAAATAAACTCAAATGAGAAGAACCTCATGTAGCAGCAGATGTAAGGGACTTAAACAGGCATTGTTATATAGAGTAATAGCATTAACACAAACACAGGAAATATTAAGATACTAATTTTCAAACAAATTTAGAAAGTGCTTTACAGAAGTAAAACAGATGAAAACAATGGAATTCTAACTACTCACAAGAGCACATAAAATACATGACAAATCTGTCGTTTACAAGAGTAAAATACTTGTATTTTTTCAAAATACAGTGCATCATATTTTTTTAAACTTGAGTTTTTGTATAATTTCTCCCATCAAATTACAGGTGGAAGAAGAATTAACGTACTTAACTTAAGTAAAAGTAACAATACCACAGTGTAGAAATTCTCCATTACAAGCAAAGATCATGCATTTATAACTCTTAAGTAAAAATACAGAAAAAATGATGGTAAGAATCAATTTACATATCAAAAGTAAATATAGATGTGTTGTGTTTTTTACATATACATACATATTATTGGATCATTATTATTGCGCCTGATGTATCATCGGTGTGTGAATGTGTGTGTATGGGTATGTATTGATCGTTGGTCGATAAATGCAGTCCATTTATCTGCGACATAAGATAACAAAGGCACATTATTTTCCTGTGAAATGTTGTGGAGTAGAGGAGGAAAGCAATACCACGACAGCATAAAACATTAAAATCACTATGATTTATGGTCTTTCAAACAGTGCAGCAGCTTGATGTTGGACCTCTAAACACACTGTACTTCGCCCACAACTCGTTCACGCCATCCTTTGGTTGTGTCACACCTGTGTCATCATTACATGGCCACACAATGTCAGGGTCTGTGCCGTGAACAAACACAGTAATGACAGGTTAAATGTTAAGCGCTGTCACTCCCTACTGCCACGCAATCTGTAATGGCTCAAATCGTAATTAATGATCAACTCCGACCCAAACACGCCTTCATGTGATAACCTTCAGTCAGTCGCTCCTCCAGTGCATCTACAGCACGTCTGTGTCTCTCGCGTTACTCCTGTCAACATCTGGCTTGTTAGAGGTCTCATGGACTTGGGCCCTGGGGTGGGACCACATCTCTTTGTTGTATTGTTGCGCATACATCACTGTGTGGTGATGCAGTAGATAAACTGCAGAGACACCTGATGCCGGCTGTGGTTTGCAACACATCGAGGTGTGGAGAGCCAGAGTCTTGTTTGAAAGGTACAGTTTATGCTGCTCTAGATCTGTTTCGGTGACACGTTACTTTGAGTCCCTTTTATAGAAGACTAACAAAAATGTATTTAATAGTTTATAACTCACTATAATTTAGCAGTTAGTAAGCAGATATAAGGACATTGTGTGTGTGCTTATGAATGTACAGTATTTATCAAACATAATAACTTCTCCTCTGAACATATTTAATATTATTACAGTTGTATTTTACTATATTATTATGCATTTTCTGTTTATACACCTGGCTCCACTTGTATGTTTTAAAAGGAGGAGTTATAGTGGTTGACAAATACATTCATGAACACTTTGCTTACAGACACTTGATAATGTGTCATAAATGATTTATTAAATGTCTAATCACTGATTATAAATGCCAAATAGGGGGACTTAAATTTGGGAGGAGACTGACCCTGCAAGTTACAGGCCCATTGCTCTTCGGTAAGAGAGTAATGACTCAAAAAAAGTTTTGGACACAAAATTAGGTAACGATGTTCTGATCAGACCACATTTATCCCTTGTAAATTTGATTTAGTAATCTGTGGACTAAATGGTCTTATGTGTTTGAGCCATTGATATAATTTGGGTTTGGGGTAAAATTCTTACTAATGGAGACAAATCACTCCCTTTTGACTTGCAATGGGCGTAAAGTCGAGCCATCCCCTTTTCTCCTTCTCAGTAGCAATCAGAGGTCACCCAGGTATCTATAATGTAGATGATTTATTGATTTGTCAGTCTGACCCTGTAGTTGCAATTCCCAGTTAAAGTCCTGCACATACTGCGTCATTTTAAATCTAAACATTTCAACCGTTTTCTCCTTGTGTGATAGATGAGGATTGATGCAGAGATGCTGAAGGGCCTCGATCATATTTATTCCAGCACTGTCCGCTGCCTGTTCTCTGTCATCTCTGATGTGACATATTGTTTTTCCAACAGTATAAAACAAACATTCAGCTGGGCTGTAATTTAGCCCTTCAGTCTCATCAAAAGCAGGCTCTCATGGTGGCCATGGTTGCAGCCAATAAATCAATATACCTGACCTGGAAGTCTCCATCATCCCCAGGCTTCAAGAGATGACTTGCTGTTTATAAGATGGAACAGATTTGTTTTGGCTAATGGAATTCAATGAGGCTGTTTTTGATATTGATGATACCTAGTTGTGTAACTCATGAGCTCTGCTGTTACTTTTTTACCTTTATTCAGTACGAACTCTCTGTGTTGCCCTGCTGCTGTGGACAAATACTAATACTGCAATTGATTAATCAATCAGTCGATCTACAGAAAAATGATTGGCAGCTATTTTGATAATGGACTAATGGTCTAGTATTCTCTGCTGTCGGTTCTTAAAGTGAGCATTTGCTGTTTTTCTTTCTCATCTGTGACAGTAAATTGTTTAGATTTAGATTTAGATTTTAGTTTTAGGATGCTTGGTTAGAAAAAACTATCAAACTGAAGACATCATCGTGGCCTCTCAGAAACTGTAAAAGCCTTTTTTTCTTTTCTCTCTCTTCTTAAAAAACATTTTGTAGACTAAACGATTTATCAATTAAATGACAAAATAATGAAAATAAACAAATAACTATAATGAAAGTAAGCATTAGTTGCAGCCCTGGAATGTTTCTTACAAAAAATGTCATGAAGTGTCACATCATCTCACGAAACAAGATACATGCTACAGATGACATATAAAAATATATTGTATATAATGATATAAACATTTCAAACGGGCCGTTTGTTGTATTTTTTTCAGCTCTTACTTAAGAAGAAGTTGGAGAGCATGACTTTTAGTTGTAATGGAGCAAGTAAAGGGTCTGCTTTTCTTGCATTAATGAATTTAGAAGAATGCTTTTCCAGCCACTGGTGTGTCATTTGGTCCTTCACTGAATGCCTGGCATCACGATGAGCTGGTGTTGATTTGTGTGATGCAGCGTTCGACCATCAGAGGGAGCCTGGTGTGAATCAATGCAGCCACACTGATGAATCACTGAGCGACGCTCCTGTTTGTTGTGTTCCTCTTGGGGCTAGAACAATTTGATTACTCCTCTTGAAAGCAATTTTGTCCCCTGGAAAAAAAAAACACAACAATTTAACCTTGAGAGGCAGAGTGGCAATTTGCTTGTAGTCGAATCACATTTGACTCTCTGTAGTGCTCTGCGTTTTTCTGTCCAGTTTGTCAACAGGCCTTTTTCGGAACTGGAGCAATCCAGTTTTAGAGCACCTCTCTCCGTGAGCAAATATGTTTCATTTACACTACATGATGTCGTTACTGTCAGGATGTTTTCAGCTGCCGGTTTATGTTTCCTTTGTATTTCCATACAGGTGTTTTGAGTTTATTTGTTTATTTGATAGGGACAATGCATTTCAACACAGTTTCAAAACGAGGAAGACAAAGAGTTTATAGCTATTGCCAATTCTCAACTCCTGTCCCTAGTTAGGCTTTTACATGTATAATGTAATTAAAACAGTCAATGGCAAAAACAACACAAAACAGACAACAATGATAATACCCTACAATTAGCTAAAAATATACACTTGAACAGTCTAAAGAGAGACAACAGGCTACAAACAGTCAGACAAAGACAATTAACAATAGATACAATTACCTAGAAATGAGTACAGCTCTGGTTTGCTTTTAGCCAGCACTTGTGAATATAAAGTTTTCTGCATATTATTTGGAGTTGTATGGGAGTCATAATCGGATGATTGGTGAAAACGACTGTTTAAAGCATAAAGCTGACTATCCATATTTTTCTTACTGTTAATGAATTCAATAAAAATGAATTCATCCTACCAGCAACTATTTCCTGTTTAGCCAAATCCTGATGTACATGTGAAACGATGCAGTATTACATCATAGGTGGGTATGGACATGTACTAGACTTTAGACACAAAGTACAATTTGACATCCTTACCCTGACTACTGAAGTACAGTTTGAAATTCTCAAGCAAAGAGTCGAGTAAAACACACACCATCCTGCTGCTGTAAATACTCACTGGATCACCAAATCCATGGCTGGAAATAGTCTCGACAAATACACTATTTACTTCTGTTATGCAAAGCTGTTTTAGCAAATTATTTGATTGTTTTAAAACTGAAAAAAAAATATTTGTGACACACTTTTAAAGATTTGTATCACGTATTACAGATATCAGAAATTACTGAGAGACAGAACTGTAATGTTGTTTTTGGTGTTTTTATATGTTGACAAAAATATAGAATATTGTCCGCCTCTTTAAGAGAAGTGTAAGAAAACAGCACAAAGCACACATTAGATAAGATTCTGTGTCGGGGGAAGGAAGGTAAAGATTTCTTCTCCAGCTCTGAGTTTCAAGTGAAGACAACTTGAGTTGAACTCTAGACAGTGTTGAGCAAGAGAAGATAAGATTGGCAGTGCAAACACTTCATACAAACGCATGTTAATTGAGCTTAGAATCTTCTTTTACTCCTTCGCAGGTTCTGTCAGCATTGATTTTTGTCTTTTAGGATTACAACTCTTTCTGAAAAGCTCATTTAGATGCTCAGTAAAAGGCTTCGTTTTTTCAAACCTTTATTGACTGAATTAAAGGTCAGGTCTTGTTTGGTTAACAGCTCAGATAAATGTCTTGCATTCTTGATCTGCCGTGACCGGATGTTTCTCTCCAAATCTTCGTGAAACTGAAAATCATGGAGTATTTTCATACAAATCTCTCTTTAACCAGTGAAATGAGACGTTGAAAAATTCACATTTTTCAGCACTTTTTTTTCTTTTCACAGTCAGCACATGCAGTCATGGCTGTCATCCAGAGCAAATTTACATTCACTGCAGAAGTATAATAAGAGGAGAGATATGACTGCAGAGAAACCTGCACACTGCAGATAGAAGGAAGGATTTCACAAAACATTTATTTTTTCTTTGTCATGTAATTGCGTCAATTCACTGAGGTATTGATGTGTTATTTCATTCAGCACACACACACACACACACACACACACACACACACACACACACACACACACACACACACAGCTCTGTGTTTATTGCACGGGAGAAAAGCATGTTCCAGAAATCGCTGCTGCATCCATAATGGGGACAGCGTGCTGGCCCTTTAATTTCATTCATGTGAGAGGAGATGGAGGCAGGGTCTCGGTCATCTCCCTCAGACTGCCGCTATTCAGCTGGCGAAGAAAAGACCATGACATTTCAAACCTTACTGCTGAGACAGCGCCATCTTATTCACACACATGCACACGGACGACACAAACAGCCTGAACACATGGTCCCCTCAGCAAAACACAGCACTGATGATAATGCAGTCAGGAGAGGGGTGCCGTTAGAGAAACTCTCAGCAGGAGGATCCATATCCACTGGTGATGTACATCGTCCCCCCCCCCGCCTCCTCTCCCTCCTGTGGTACATTCCAGATAGATGTCAGAGGCATTTAAATGAGGAGGATCAGCTCCAGAGGCAGCTAGTGCAGCGACAGCTGGCCTGAACCAGGAGGCAGACAGAGCAGAGGGGGGTCACACACTGGGATGTGAGGGGGAGTTCATGGATCTGCTGGACCAGCCCTGTGTATGTATGACAGGGACAGATTAAGAGAATAGAGGAGATGACTGTTTGACTCTGTGTGTGTGTGTGTGTGTATGTGTGTGTGTGTTTGTTGATGTGACAGCGTATGTATGTTTTTGCCAGTATTGTCCTTTGACTGGGTGTTTGAAGTGTTTCTCTCTTGTTTCTCTCCATCCCTCCCTCCCATCACGTTTAACCCATCTTGAGAGGACAGCAGACGCCATCCTGGGCCGTTTGCTGTTTGGCATGCTCCATCTCCCAGCCAGGACAGCCTCTCTCTCCCTCTCTCTGTCTCTCTCTCCTCTCTCAGCCCTGCTAGCCGCTGGTTAACGCAGGCTCTGAGGAGACAGGTACGCTCCACTACCCTCACCCCGTGCAGAAAGCACAAACAACCCTCTCCCCTCTAACCCCCCCCCCTTTTCTCCTTTCCCTCTTTCACACTCACTGCCACTCTCCTCTGCCTGTCCCTTGACGGCTTTGTGTAATAGCCCTGAGCAGTGCTGTCTTTACTGTGCTGAGGAGAATGTGTGTCGATTCGTTGTCCCACAAACTAGCTTTCTCATGCCTTTTTAGGACGGTGTAAAGGTGCACGGACTGTGCACAAACAGGCAGGCCGAGCAGATCGATTAAAAAAAAAAAAGGTGCTGACTTCACCTGCAACTGTGCGATCTGATCCAGACGGTTGTTTTCAAGGCTAGTGCATATTCTACCTTCGTATTTCTGTATTTATTTCAATAGTGCTGAGAGAAGTAAAATGAGCACAGGAAGGAAGTTTCTACTGGGAGACCAACACTGGCCTGCTGACATGCAGTTCATGCAGCTGCAGAGACTAAACCAAAGACTTCGACTACACGTCTTGAGAGACATCAGCTGTTTGATGCAGAGCCAGTGAGAGATGCTGGAGGAGGAAGTGTGCTTTAGAGGAGCAGAGAAGATCCAGAGTTAGATCCTGCTGCATTCTCCGTGCTGTGCATGTGTGTTTCTCTTTTAGACAAGAGACTCTGTGTATGATCGTGAGCACCCAGATTTCATTTTAGTTATGCTGGATTGCTGGATGCTGACACATTTTCTTGCGAGCGACCGGATCATACGAGAACTGGCTTTTTGTATTTGTTTTTATGTTTATGATTTTATAGCCTCTCTTACTTGTGGAGGCCAAACCGCTTCAATCAAAATATTCTGACACTAAAAACTAGGGCTTGGTATTCAGCCTTGTTAGTTTTTTGCTACTGACCAACATGTATCCAGAATCCAGAGTATCAAAAACACTCATGGACTGAATGCCTGCCCTTCATTCTTTGACCCAAATTAAATCAAAATGTGGTGAGTTTTATTCTCTTTTGTTAATGCAGAATTGTACATCTGCTTGTGCTCAGACAGCATTTAATGTCTGAGAACTTTGGCTTCTTTTGTCTAATTAAAAAAGGGCTTTTGCAGAAAAATCTTCCTTAGAGTTCCTTATATTCCTTAGAGTGAGGCATTGAGACATTTTTGGTATCTTTACTGAAAGTATGGAAGTGTACTGAAAACTTTCACGATACCCAACCTTAAAAAAACATATCAAAAGCTCCAGTATTGCACTGCTACCTCTGTTTTCACACGTGTCTTTGTTTGTTTGTCAGCAGGATTACGCAAACTGAACTGAACTGATTACGCTACTGAAGCGATCTGCACCAGATGTGGTGGAGGGATGGAGCAATGGCCAGAACTCTTCCAATTTTCCAGGAATTTTTTGAATCACTTTACTTAACATTGCGATATAGGGGATATATTTGAGGAAATAGTGTGTGGATCTTGATCAATCTGACATAGTCATGGTTTTTTACACAATATAATACAGATCCAGGTAACAATCCAGATCTGGTGGAAGAAAATGTTTTGCCTTGGTGGAGATATGCGCCATTCCTGTTTATATTTGTCGTTCCCCCGTAATCCTGCTTTCTCATGTCAGCTATGAGTACATTTGGCTTTTACTCTGAGACATTTGCCACAGAGGCTGTGAGTCAGTGGCATTTGTTGTGGGCTGAATACCAAATCTGCATAGTCAGTGGTGACAGGTAGACAGTGGTTGATGATGCATGGCCTGGTGGTAGAAACAGAGAGAGGAGAGAGAAAGGAATAAAAGAGAAGGAGTCTGAGGCTATTTAAGTATCACTGAGAATTGTGCGTATATATTGTGAAATTGAATTCCGTGTGGGCAGGTCACTGAACTTGTAACGAGTTAGACATACTACAGATGAAGTTCCACAGGATGTGTCTTGACCCCGGGGCTCTTCCTCCCCTCTGGCCTGTGGGCTTCAGATGACTTTCCACTTGTCATCTCATCCCCGAGGACCTTTTACACCGCGCTGTTCGATTTGAGTTGGACTGGAGTTACAATACTCTGTGTCGCTGCTGAAATATGCATGCCTGTGGAAGTCACTTGGCAAGCTGATACTTTCTGACCTTGTTTTGAGGCTCAGTGGTGATATGGAAGGATGAGCTGTGCGAGACTGTGTGTTGCATTGTTTTTGATTCAACATGTTTTTGTGTTAAGTGTCTGTTAGAGCGTGGAGACGGCTAGTTTGAAATCCTCATGTTTTATCAGGCTCTCCTGCTGCTTCCCCTCCTGCTCCTGTTAGATCAATAAAAGCTTCAGCCGACCAGATTACGTCGTATATATTCCATTCAAACATGGCTGACTCTAATTTCTGAGTGGTTTTCTCTCCAACTGTGGGGGGATGAGTTGTTACATAACCATAGATGCTACTGATCCAAATATAGCAGCCATTAGGGGATTAGCTCCAGGTCCGGTGGGCTTGGCTAGGCTCGGCTTTACTGTGGCCCAGCATGATGTCTTTGCCGCTGGTCGCCTCCTGCGGTCCAAGCCGCTGTCCACTGTTATCCTCACAAACTGATATGCCCCAAACCGACAGCAGAGACAACATCTTAGCTGGCCATTACATTACACAGACGCACCCCTTCCAATCACCAGAGGAGCGTCTATCTGTGGCTCTGTGGACTTGGCTGAGGCTGGAGGACAGTTTACTATCACAGCATGTGGTCTCACTTTACTGAGGGACATTTTAAATTGCAATAGTGTTAATTTAATGGTGTTCTTTCTCATTTATGTAAATGATTTTCCATAATGTTTGCAGACAACACAGTATTAGTGATTAGTCCAGGAAGTTATTTTCTCAATTAATCGATTAATCATTTGACTTTCATCAACAGGCCAAATAATTACAGTACTTTGGTTTACCTGCAAAATTAAAGATATTCCCATCAGACTCATGCGCTAATTAGCATAGTGTAGCATGCTAACACACTAAATGAAGATGGTGAACATGGTTATACCTGCTAAACATCAGCATGTCAACATGCTGACATTGTTTCATTCAAAGCACTGCTGTGCCTTGGTACAGCCCCACAGAGCTGCTAGCATAGCTTTAGACTCCTGGTCTGGTTTTTATATCTTAAGATTTAACTTTGACAGTTGATTTAGTCTGAGATACTTGTGTATGTTTTAACGTTGGTGCCTTGTGGTGCAGGCAAACTTGTCCTGTATGTTGAGTGGGATGTGTTGATTGGACAGTGTTAAGCAGAAGGTGATAAACATGGGGTCTAGCCAGTGATTACACCATCTCCTCCTTTCTCTTTATAGCTCCCATTCTGTGCGTCTCTCACCCAGGGTTTTTATACCTTTTAATGAAGCTTTTTGTAGAGTCCTAATCGGCCCAGTTAATTGGACTCTCTGGTCTCCTTTGCTGTCCCCACAGAGCAGACAGACTCAGACATGCTGTGTTAAATAAATCAGTCTTTTAATTCAGACGGGGCACAATACAAAGACCCTTACAGTTTCATTGTCAGACTGCAGGTATCATACAGAATACCCTCTGTGACCTTGTGTGTATGGTCTATAAATACTGACAGACAACAGGCCCACTGACACTCTAGCACACACAGGATGAAATATTTAGCAGGATACTGAATATTTCAGAGGCAGGTGCGTAGTTTCAAGGGAAAGATTAATATCATTGCAGACAGAATACTAAATATACACCCAGGGGGACACACAGCAGTGAAGGCATTGTCTCGTCTCACTGACGAATGCTTAACATCTCTGTTTTCCCCAGTGTTGTTGACAACTTGTGTCCCAGCGTCAACTCACAGCCACCCTTGTCCCAAGTCTCATTTTCAAGGACCATCCCCCTTTCGTTTTCCCTCCTCGCCTTTCCATGACAACTGGGTTTGTGTAAAACGTGAGCCTTGAAAATGGCAACAATGGAGGGTTTTAGCCGGTGTATGTGCTGATGGGCTCTCCACCTGAATGGTCCATTGTGCCTCAAGGCACAAACAGCCGCTGAGCTCAGACCTCCACTGTTGTGTAAAGGCCCACTGACGGAGGAACAACAAGCTTCTGCAGGCAGTTTTTGGTCACTGTGAATCAGTTATATGTCGAAGGAATGAAAAATCATGAAGTAAAAATACGCTCATCATGAGCTACTTTATCTTATTCATGTTTATTTCTAGCCCACTTTTTCCATGCTGAGCAAAAGGAGAAGACATCTGCTATTTTTATCAAGATTGATAAAGTCATTGACGGTTAATAGGACACAGCTGTTGCAAGCAAAACTGATTTATCATCCCTCCAAACTGAAATCATCTGCTGTTACTTGTCTGACTTGTGTCATTAAAAGATACAGAGGCCTTAATGTGCTGTTCTCAAAAGTCTCAAAACAAAGCTGGGATTATTCCTCGATACCCACTTTCTCCCTCATTTGATGATTTCCTTCCCTCTCTGCCCCCCCCCCGCCCCCTCTATATCTCCAGTTGATCTCCGCGGTGCCCGCCACCTCCTCACTTCCCAGCATTCCTTGCCTGGGATCCCTGTGGCCTTGAAACAATCCATTGACTTGCGTACATCCATGGACGGGAAGTACAAGGAGATTGCAGAAGTCAGTGCTCAGCGACTGTGTCCAGTTATTGACCTAATAAAGTAACATTGGTACCACTTTATGATAAGACAACCCTTATAAAGGATTTATAAATGGTTCATAATTAGGTTATTAACTTAGTTGTTAACGCTTTATAAATCATAAATAACAATTGTAAACCAGTTATAACACAGTTTTCATACATTGATGCAGGCTCACTATTTGGCAAGATCAAGTCAATGCGTATTACTCATTAATCTTACTAATGACTTACTACCATTTATAACTGGTAAAAGGAGCCTTATAATCATTGATAAACCCATCATGGGTTTTACACTTTACAATAAGGCTTGTTTTTACCAGTTATATATAATAGTAACTCATTAATAAATATTGATGTGTTTTACCCTTTGACCAGCTGCAAATGTTTGTAACTGATAAATAAATGGTTGTAAAATGAGATGAAGAAACATGAAGATGGATGGAGGGAGACTCACAGAGATGTGAACAGTGGGACAAAGAATGGGTGAGCAGTTAACAAAGAAGAGACCAACCTGCAAAAAGCATCTCCATGTTCTGATCAACACCTGTGATTAGAATGAGGACGGCTGCTGATACATGTCAGGGTAAACAACACTGCCAAGGCCTTAGAGGATGAATCTGGTCATTTGATATGATCATGTGATCTGCCATAATTTGATCTGCCACATGAAACTTTTTGGCCATTAAGAAGGTGACGATGGTTCGATGAACAAACGTGATGAAGCAGCAGGTAAGAAACGCTGGATGATGGAGAAAGAAACAAAGATGGAGAACCAAGAAAGCTCAGTAACTAATGAGAGCTGAGGCTCAACAGCACAGAGAAATGTGGGCTCACAATTTGGCAAACAACAGGTCACTGTTGGCCTTTTTATCTAATGTGTTATAACAGCTTATAAAGGAGTTATAAAGTGTTAACAAGCTAATAAATAAACTAGTTATAAACCATCCATACATCTTTTATAATGGTATTCTTATTGTGAAGTGGTACTGTAAAATTTATTTAAACTTAGTTGTGATTTTCATAATGTTCACTGTGTGTGTGTCTGTGTGAAGGAGCTGTTCTCCCGCAGCCTGGCAGAGAGTGAGATGCGCAGCGCCCCCTATGAATTTCCAGAGGATAGCCCCATCGAACAGCTGGAGGAGAGACGTCAGCGCCTTGAGCGGCAGATCAGCCAGGATGTCAAGTAAGTGCAGGAGCTAGATGGTTAATATACAAACGCATGTCACCGTGTTTGCAGTCAGACTCTGCACTGATGATCCTACAGTGAGCTCTGTCCCCAGGTTTGAGCCTGACATCCTCCTGCGAGCCAAACAGGAGTTCATGAAGACTGACAGTGCCACTGATCTCGAGTGAGTGTCGCCCCCGGCTACAGTCAACAGTAATTAGTCATTAAAGCAGACCACGGCAGACAGTAGAAAGGTTATTTATTTTTTGATCTGTCATTAGATACATGAAGGAGCAGAGCCAAGCTCCTGACCTGCAGGAGAGAGAGCCGGTCCCAGAGCGAGAGTACCAGAGAGTCACTATTTCTGGAGAGGAGAAATGTGGGGTAAGTCACTGCAGTAACACAGGACGAATTAGAAAAGCAAGTACAAGTATTTCACACAGAAATAATAACACCTCCTCTGTAAAGAAGACACCTTCTGTTGTTTTATTCCTTTTCATTCAATTGTTCTTCTATCAAGGTTCCCTTCACAGACCTGTTGGATGCTGCCAAATGCGTGGTGAAGGCTCTGTTCATCAGACAGAAGTACATGGGTCTGTCGCTGCAGAGCTTCTGCAGGACCACTTCTCGTTACCTGCAGGAGCTGAGTGAGAGACCCCTGGACCTGGATCTTTACGAGGAGGAGATCCCAGAGACCACAGGGACTGCAGGTATGTACACCTGCACCACCAACACCAATGTCCTCATGTCCCCCCGTACTCTGACGCAAACAAACAGCAGGTCATGATTTGTCAGCTATTAAGATAATTGATGACTTAATCAATTAATCATTAATTTTAGGATTGGCTGCTTTTTTTGTTATTCTCTTTTTTTCTCTCATTTTTATCATTGTAAATTGAATTTGGATGAACTTGAACAAGCAAAACAAGCAATTTGAAGACATCCGTCCATTTACTTGTGAAAAAAAACCACAAATTTGTCTCAAAGAGTTACAACAGTCTACAACAACAACATCCTCTATCCAAAGAGCTTCAGCTCAGATGAGCAGAAATTCCCAGAACAGGGGAAGAAGAAAACCTCAGAGAGCGCGACAGAGGAGGGATCCTTCCTCCGAGATAGACAAACCACAAAAACAAACAAAAAAAAATGCAATAGATGTTTTATGATAGAAAGAAACAACTATAATTATCCTCATTTTAACTTCAAACAAAAATCCTCTAGCGCTGCTTACTCAAAAAAAAAAATAGTAATCTGTTGTTAATATGACAACAAGTCATGTCCAGTGTCATTTGCACCACTCTCACATTAAGACATAACCGGGCACACCCACAGATTTCACAGTCCATCTGCTTACACACCCCTGAACATGCTGTCACAGCGGCAGGCTGTTAAAGTCAAACCGTGGTTGCATGTTCGTTGCCACCTCGTTCAAACCCGTGACACAGTGCGACATTCTGTCTCCTCTCAGATGCCACAGTGCACCCGCCTGTCTCTGAAACGCACCCGTACGAGAACCAGGACCCTGCCAGCATGCCCCCTGACATGGGTTACGGCTGCAAGATGGTGGATGGTGTCATGCATGTGTACACAACAAGGAGCATTATGGAGAAGTGAGATGTTTATGATGAATCACTTGGTTGCACGCATGCTCTATCTTGTAGTCCTCAGTGTGGTAGGATGCCTGTCTGTTTTTAGGCTCAGTTCACACATTTTGTTGGCAGCAGCGTCTTCAGTTTTTATGTTGCTAACAGGAGCACAGAGCTGGACCTGCCATATCCAGACCTGCAGGAGTACATCGCTGATATGAACGTCATGATGGCCCTCATCATCAACGGCCCAGTGTGAGTTTAAGTGCATACCATACACGTTCGGTTTAATTTTAAAGAACGCTTCAAAGGGTCGACCATCAGCGATCTTTGGCATCTGTGTCCTGTTTGAACCATCTCTTAAAGACAAAAAATCTCAGCAAAATAGTGTAGTGAATTTCCAGAATATCTCAAATATTGTTTTTTTTCTTCCCATTGCCACAGAAAGTCTTTCTGCTACCGTCGTCTGCAGTATCTGAGCTCCAAGTTCCAGATGCACATCCTGCTGAATGAGATGAAAGAGCTGGCGGCGCAGAAGAAAGTCCCACATCGAGACTTTTACAATATCCGTAAGGTGAACTTCAGAGCTGTTTCTACTTCGCCCAATCAGAATTATTTGTTGTAATCATGAACGGGGCTTCAATCTATAAGTTTTATACTGTTTATCTGTACAGGTTGATACACATATCCACGCCTCGTCCTGTATGAACCAGAAGCACCTACTGCGTTTTATCAAAAGGGCCATGAAGAAGTATCCTAAGGAGATTGTTCATGTGGAAAGAGGCAACGGTCAGACGCTCATGGAGGTGTTTGAGAGCATGAACCTGACAGCCTTTGACCTGAGTGTGGACACACTGGACATGCACGCAGTAAGTAACGTCCATGAGTGATAGATAAAGAGCTAATCATTTCAAAAACGCTGCCCGGTTAAAACGTGTACCACCATGTTGAAATGACAGTAACTCAACTAGATGGCAGCTTCAGCAAAAAAACATAACACAGTGCTTCAACGGTCTTTTTGCAGGACCGTAACACTTTCCATCGATTCGATAAGTTCAATGCCAAATACAATCCCATCGGCGAGTCCATCCTGAGAGAGATCTTCATCAAGACGGACAACCACATCGAGGGGAAGTACTTTGGTCACATAATCAAGGTGCTCACTGAATGCATAAACAATCACTTGCACCTTTTTTAAAACGGCCTGCAGAATGACTGTATGGGTGGGCGGCTGGCGCCCTCTGCTGACTGCTTGTGTCCCCGCTTCTCAGGAGGTGATGGCTGACCTGGAGGAGAGCAAGTACCAGAACGTGGAGCTCAGGCTGTCGATCTACGGGCGCTCCAGAGACGAGTGGGACAAGCTGGCCAAGTGGGCCGTCAAACATCAGGTCTACTCCACCAACGTGCGCTGGCTTGTGCAAGTGCCACGACTCTTGTGAGTAACCTCAGTGGTGGGAAGTAACTAACAACATTGTCTCAAGTACTGGACTTCAGTAGGCTGCAATATGTAGGTACATATACTTGAATATTATCATTTAACGCCACCTTATATTTCTACACTAGGAAATATTATACTTTTTACTCCTCTACATTTACAGCATTTGACAGCTGCAACAGGTTCTTCATAATGACTTCTTTAACATTTAATACGTAAAAGCTTTCTGCTGATCATTCTTGTGTACATAGTAAAACTGTAATGTATTAGCAGGGTTATTGTGACTTTTACTTAAATAAAGGAGCTGACTTTAATATACATCTCTGAGTAACCCTTGAGTTTTACAGACACATACATCAATCGCTGAGCATTTTGTAAACATCTGTGACACACATGAGTAAAATAAACACCACAAATGTAATGATTCCTCAATACATCCATAATCATCCCACAACTGACTTAATGGAGCGTGTTTCTTCTGTTTTTAAAGTGATGTCTACCACACGAAGAAACAACTGTGCAACTTCCAAGAGATGCTGGAGAATGTCTTTATGCCTCTGTTTGAGGTGACAGTCAACCCCGGCAGCCATCCAGAGCTGCACCTCTTCCTTCAGCATGTACGAAGTCGTTCCTGTGGATTTATGCGGATTTCATCTTTCACGTTTGTTTTCGGTGAATCCTCAGAGGGTTTCACGGATCTGTTCTTGGTCTCTCACACAGGTTGTGGGTTTTGACAGCGTGGATGATGAGTCAAAACCAGAGCAACATATCTTCAACCTGGATAGTCCGTTGCCAGTCAACTGGACAGAGGAGGACAACCCGCCCTATTCCTACTACCTCTACTATATGTATGCAAACATGACTGTGCTGAATCACCTGCGCAGGTTTGTAACCACCCCTCAGTTCAACTGGCTGCTAATATCTGCTTTGTGTTAATGCCAACAGTCTCTGATTATATGTTTTTGGTGCTTACAGCAAATACAGCAAGAATTTAAAATAAAGCTAAAAAGTACCACTAGAGAAAGTTTCATTAACTTTCTCTAGTGGTACTTTTTAACTTTACTTTCAATCCTCCGCACAGGCGACAGTCGAGGCTGGAGACTTTATGTTTTCAGGATCTCCGTCCATCGGGTTCCATTCAGCTCAGTGAACGCTGTGAAGAAATTTCTTTCACAATTATAAACTTATGAAAAAATTTCACACTAATGATGACTATTTTATATGATTATGGATAACCAACGTGGATGCAACCTGAAACTAGTCTGAGTGGCGGAGGCAGACAATCATGAAGCAGTAATTCTATGTTTTTTGTTCTCAGAAAGTCTTTGGTAGGAATGGGTTACTCATTTTTATATATACACAACATTATGTTTTCACAGCCTTTATAAAAAGATTAAAAAAATGATTAGCTTGCAAAAGACACCAAGGATTACCTTCATAATTTGCCTCAGTTGAAGGGTTTTATTGTCACAGTGAGGTTTGTTCACCTTATTTTTGTTAATCATTTATTCACCCTGAAATCTTACTTTATTTTATTTTATTTCATTGGTGAAAAAACAAAGTGACATAGAACACACTGAAACTACTGAAAGTATTTATTTGTAAAAAAACAAACAAACAAACAAACAAACAAACAAAACAAATAAAAAAAACTTGCAATATATTAAATGCTTAAGAAAAAGCAGAACATTCACAAATATTGATGTATTTATTATTTGAAATGTATTTTTCCAGCTACAGTTCATAATACATAAAATTAAAAATAAAGTAACACAATTATTAGAGAATAAGAGAATGTGTCATTTAAATAATTTAAATGGGATAGATTAAATAACTTTATTACATTAACAGGGCAGTTATAGGACTCAGCCTTTTAGATTTTGAGCTCTCACTGAACAGATTTGATAACACAATAATATAATAATATTACTATATTTGTGTATTAATATTAACATAGTACAGCTCAGCAGAAAATACACTCTTATGTTTAGGGATGCATCCTTTGCCCTTTATCTGTCCCCTGTCTCATTTTTGAGTGACTGGGGAACCACAGTGGATGTTCACTTCCCTGATTGTTTAAAGCTGTTGAACTCACCCTCCCAGTAACTGTGTGTCTTCTCTTTCCAGGCAGCGGGGGTTTCACACGTTCGTCCTACGTCCTCATTGCGGGGAGGCGGGGCCAATCCATCACCTGGTGTCTGGGTTCATGCTGTCGGAGAACATATCCCACGGGCTGCTGCTCAGGAAGGTGGGACCTCAATATCACAGCATCTGCTTCATTTGATACACAGAGGAGAGCTTGTGAGGAAATGTTGAATTTAAGGAAAGTGCCAGGCTCATCGAGATCATCTGGTTTATGTTTGTCTAGCTGAGTCACATTTTCAGGCACAATGTTGCTTCCTTAAATGCTTTACAACTCACAACATTATGCCTAATGTCGCTCCAGGCTCCCGTGCTGCAGTATCTGTACTACCTGGCTCAGATAGGCATCGCCATGTCCCCTCTCAGCAATAACAGCCTGTTCCTCAGCTACCACCGTAACCCTCTGCCAGAGTACCTGTCCAGAGGCCTCATGGTGTCTCTGTCCACAGACGACCCTCTGCAGTTTCACTTCACCAAGGTCAGTGTACACAGCCAGTCAAACATTTGTAACAACCTACATTTTATAGGTTTTTTTGTAAATTTTGTTGTTAATCCTTTTAAATTTGGATATGTAACTAATATTAATGGTATTAAGGGATGGTATATGTGACGAGAGGAAATGTCTGATTTTTTATTTTTATCGGATTTGGTCTAATTAGAAATACTCTACATTTTGATCACTGTAAGGTACATGAAGTCAACAGACATGCTCCATATTTGCATAGGCTACATGTTTTTAAGACATAGCTTAACTGGTTGCCTCCTACCTGTCTTCAATTAAGGACACTAGTATGTCCTTTAACATGACGGATGAGAGCACTAGATGTTAGCTCATGTGTCAAGCTGTTATTACAACAAAGAATAACAGATTTTTTCTTACGCAGGCAAAAAGATCAATCTATCTTTAAAACTTTGAATCAAAGTTGAAGTCAGATTTTCATTACATCGGGGGCGCCTCAGTGGCTCACCTGGTAGAGCACGTACCATTTAGGCTTAGTCCTTATTGCAGCCTGAGTTCAATTTGACCTGTGGCCCTTTGCTGCATGTCATCCCCTCTCTCTCTCTCTCTCTCCCAACTTCCTTGTCTCTCTCTCACTGCAGCTAAAATAAAGGCATAAAAAAGCCAGAAATAATAACTTAAAAAAAAGATTTTCATTACATCAAGCCCCAATTTCAATATAACTAATCTTTCAAAAAACACCATATCACCTTAATCACACAACCTTAACAAATTATATATTGTTTCAAAGACCTTAGTCTCATTGCAAAGGTTTTTCAGCATCCTCATATCACTGCAACAGCTGTTACACACAGTTGTTTCAGACTTGGCTCCAAAATGTTTTCCACACAACAGTTACTCCTATAAGTCCTATTTTCCCTTTTTAATGCAAATAAATAAAGAAATAAAAGGTGTGTCAACAACCTTAACAAATTATATATTGTTTCAAAGACCTTAGTCTCATTGCAAAGGTTTTTCAGCATCCTCATATCACTGCAACAGCTGTTACACACAGTTGTTTCAGACTTGGCTCCAAAATGTTTTCCACACAACAGTTACTCCTATAAGTCCTATTTTCCCTTTTTAATGCAAATAAATAAAGAAATAAAAGGTGTGTCAAAAAAAAAAACTTACTCTCAGAGTCTGTCTTTCCCAGATGGAATTGATATTAGGTATCCACACACGAGGGATTCACAGGAAACAATGCTACTGGATGCACTGTGGGCGTGCTGTACACACATACACAAGTTTCTTGTTTTGTTGCATTTCTGCTTCCAGTGGTGATTTCAGATGAAATTCTGGGATGTGTATTATTAAAACAAATCATTTACCAACAAAAACCACAGGTGTCACGAAACCAACCAGGGCTCATATCTTTAAATCTTTTCAACATTAAACAACACAAAGGCAACTAAAACAAAGTCTTAAACAAACATCTACAGTATTTCCAGCACCGAGTGTCACAAACAGTCACTTTAAACATCCACTTTTCCTAAATTATAAATTTACTGTCAAAAATTTTTGGCTATTTACTGTGAAATTAAAACTGAGTTGCCTGAGGTTTAACTAAAAATGCTACATTGTCTTAAATCCTTCAGTGTAAGTTTATTTCTTGCTCTGTGTAGGAGCCCTTGATGGAGGAGTACAGCATTGCTGCGCAAGTGTGGAAACTGAGCTCTTGTGACATGTGTGAGCTGGCCAGAAACAGTGTGCTGATGAGCGGATTCTCTCATAAGGTATCGATCATCCATCCAGCACATTACACAATATCCAGTTTTACTGTTTACAGCTATACCACTCCTTCCTCAGTTTGTTGTTCTGCAGACAGTTTAATTTCATTCTTCTGGGTCAGGTCAAGAGCTACTGGCTTGGCCCAAACTACATAAAGGAGGGACAGGAAAGTAATGACATCAGACGCACCAACGTTCCCGACATCCGTGTGGCGTACCGGTACGAGACCATGTGTGAGGAGTTAAATCTAATCACGCAGGCCATCCGCACAGACGAGCTGGAGACCATCGAGGAGGAGGGCAGTCTGTGTATGGCAGCTGTGCAGGCAGAGAAGTGAACGTGCAGCACAACACAAACAAAATTCTCACAACATTCCCTGTTTTCACATCAGGATTTTGTACAGATCATATCACACCTGTGAAAAGAGAAAAGCTTCGTTATAAGACTGTGAAATTCGCTACCGTGGCAATATGAGAGAGGACCTACAATCTGTGTACCCAAGGTGTTTACTTCTTTTAGTTCCTTTGAGTCATTCTTCGTTTCGTGGTGTCGTGGTGACCTCACAATGTCTCTTGATCTATTTATTTTTAAATGATTATATTTTCATGGTATGCAAACACATTTTGTCAGAGTTTCTGTACAAAGTCTACATTTCCTTTAATAAGCCCTGAAGAATATTAACATTATTCTTTAATCCATTACCAAAACTTCTACACTGGATCCAACACTGACCGATAATAATAATAATAAGAAGAAGAAGACAATTGGGAAAACATTTTCAAAGTAAAAAGGCTCTTGACTACATACAGGGCTGTAGCTAACACTGAGAACACTGAGGTCATGTTTGTGCTATCTTTACGGGCAAACTGGAGGTTTTAGTTTTAGTTTACATTCTACAACTAAACACATGGTGACTCTTGTATGCTGATTCCAGTATTTATAATCTTCACATATACTAAAATAAAATGGTTACACACACAAACTGGTTCTTACATAGAGATTAGTTTCCACTAAACATTTACATAAACTTTCACGTCTAACTTTTGTCTAACTAACTGAGCTAACTGGGAAAGCTAACGTCAGCTTGCTAATATTCCACTCATTCTGAACTATATGACTTCTGGCACACACCTTTAAAGGACAGGCAGTTATAGATTGTTTAAAATATTGTTGGAACAGTCAAGTACAGATGTTTCCTGGAAACTGATTTACACAATGCTTAGTTAGCTGTGACATTTCGTAATTTTTACTTGTGCAGCGTGACTTACTGAATCACAAGTCTGAAAATCCAGAAGTTACTATGAATACAGGAACAACTAAGTAATGGATTGACAAGCCACCTCTGAGGAATTTCTTTGAAAGAGCTGCTCCATTAAAATAAAACTTGCAAATATAAATGAACAAGCAATTGAATAAATGGAGTGTGAACAATCCAAATAATAAAATAACTTATTTTGGGTATTGCTGGGAGTGGTGGGTGAGGCGGACTTCCACTGGTGACCTCAGTATTTCTACAGTCCTGGCTACATCCCTGACTACTTAACACATTATGAACTTTTGCAGCAAAATCTGGTTAACATGTCATGCAAAAACCTTTAAAGAATATTCATTGTCAAATTAGGCTAGTGTTTCTAGTCAAATTAGAAACACTACATGATTTTGTGTTTGGTACGGTTGGCAATTTCTACTGTAATCATCCACAGGACAATACCTCATGCTGTACAACTGGCAGACAGTGCCACATCCTCAGTACTCCCACAGCTGCTCCTTGTGATATTCTTGTTGTTGTTTTTTTTTTGTTTGTTTTTTTACAGTCTTTACATTGATTCAGTAGAGTTGCATGAAAGCACGTCAATATTTGTTTCTGGTGTGCAGTAATGATACTCCTTTGTAGCATTACGTTATTATACTAACTCTTATTTTGTGACATTGTTTCTACAGAACTGTAACTCTGATCTGATACCATCTGTTCTTTACACACAAGTATTTAAAGTATAAGCATTTTTGAATCATAGTCCAGTGAATGATGCATGATGATCCGTTCCGTTCCAAGGTCAACCAGTGCCAAATCCATGAATAATCTATTTTTTAGAGAACTGAAAGTGGACTAACTTGACAAACCGGTTACAATCTCCTGCCTTCAGTTTGGGTCCTGATGTTCTAGTAGGGCTATTTGTTGCTACTACATGTCTCCCCCTCCCCTGAGAATTATATGTGATGTTTGTGAAATATTATTTAATAACATGTTGTCTATTAAGAATAAATGTTGTTCACGTTGAAGTGCTTGCCTCCCTTCAGTTTGCATTATTCAGAAATTGAATAAATGTCATCTGAAACTGAAAACTGTCAGTTACAAAAGGTCAGTTTGAATGAGGTTCAGCAGTCGATCATTAGTAGCTGTTCTGTAGAAATATGTGTGAGTGAGAGTGATTATGAGAAGTGAGACAACGAATGCATTGTGTGGTGTTTCCATATTCAGCTCATTATTCTCTAATGTGGGTCAGTCAAAGTGAGCAGGAAGTTCAACAGGAAACTCAGACCAATCTTTTTTTTCAAAATTAATGAATTGAGGTCTGGCTGCAAAGAAAATTCACACACATTCTCACACAAACACTGTTTTGTTAACCTTATAATATGACTTTATATGTGTGTATGGGACTTAGTGTGTCTGGCAGTTGTAAGACAACGTAAGACAAGTTGATTAGTTGATTTAAAGGTAATGGATGACATACACATACATTTTCTTTGTTTCTTTTTCTTTATTAGCAAGACTGGGTATGCACATTTACATCATTTTAGGCTCAACTGTCATTATTTTTGCATGTTACTCACTAGACAATCAGAAATGATAAAACAAAACAAAAATAGTTCATGTTTGCTTTACTCAATACTGTACTGGTACTTTAACAAGACAATCCTAATTCAAGGTCCAATTACCAGCTCTTTCCAGAGCTTTCAACTGTGCACACACTTGTTAAATTGTGAATGATGAAAATATAACACTGCTGAGCTTGCATGTGAACAGACCGCTTAGCAAACACTATCTGCTAATGAAGATCATTGGATATGGCTGAAAGCTCCAGAAAAAGCTAGTACGTGTACCCTGAGCTGGTATTGTTTTACCGTTTCTAATGTCAAAATGAAGTTTAATTTTTATCGTTATTAGTGTAACAAGTAATGACACAACAGGCACCCACTTTTGCGTATGCAGGTTACGCAATAGCCTTATGTAAAAGGTTTATACAGTAATAAATTCTTGCAGTAATTACTACAGTAGGTCACTTTCATTGAGGTTTCTCTGTGTCATGGAAAAGTCTAGGCTTGCAACCTCATCATGGCTTTACATCTGTTTCCATATACGATACTACCTTTCTTTTGTCAGGTGGATAATGGAAGCATGGCTGCCAATCAAAACTGCACTCACAGTATCCGGCATGTAAATGTTTTATTGTTTAAAAACCTAATAACTGTGACCGCCCGGTTCGAGTCGACTCACCCCGCCCACCGTATCCTCACAGGCTGCAGAGAGAAACCAACCCACTTCACTCTTGCCTTCTCTCTGTCTGTGTTCAGCAGCTGGTGAAGTAGCAGTCAGCCTCATTCGGTTTCCGAAAGTGATTCAAAATGACAATGAAACTGGCTTATTGGGATATCCGCGGGGTAAGTTCCGCCGTCGTCATTGTTAATGAACTAAGTCGCTCCTGTTGTTTGCAACGTTGTGTCTGTGAACGGCTGCCTCTGCTGGATATCCACCGGAGCCCGGTACAACCGACCATCTCACGGACTTTCAAACTGTTTTTTCACACTGCTGTACCTCAAATTTTGCTGCATAATATTCGTGTGTTTATAAGTATATAATAAGTACTGCCTGAGCGTCGCTCGGCAAAACGTTACGTAACATCAACATAACCGGGGCGACCCCGCTTGCACGTGCTCCAGACGTTATGTTGTTGTAGACACAGAATCAAAGCGAACGTTAGAATCAAACATGCTATTCGTTAGCGCAGATGTTAGCCAACATGGCTGATTTTGACTCAACAATATCGGGTATTTCAGACAGTTTGCGCTTGTCTCTCTGGGTGAACAGTGTCACACACAGAATCACAATGCTGTTAAATTAAGTTTGGTGGCACACAGACTATTGTATTAAACTGAGTTGACATGACACCGGTGAATGAAACCGGTGCTCAAGAGCTGCTAAAATTATCGGAGCACCTCACTGTGCAATCACGCCCTATTCAGTTGTCGTTTAAGCGGTGAAAGGTCAAGTTGTTAATGGTTAACTACAAACTACAAGCTATATTATGTGACCAGGCAGCTACTTAAAAAGCATTGATTTCAATTACCAAAAAGAAAGGCCCTTAGAGGTCTTGAATGTCATTTGCGAAGGTCTTTGATGTTTTCCTAGCCTGCTGTAGGTAGTAATGTTACTTTTGTGTGTGTGTGTGTGTGTGTGTGTGTGTGTGTGTGTGTGGTCATGTTTAATGATAAATAAGTAATAATATTAGGGACTATTGTTCTATACAACTGGGAAAGAGTGTCAAAAATGTAATATAAATGTCAATAAATTAGTGCACTTGGTAAATAATTCTAGGCCATATCATCCCTACTAGTTTTCACTGATAGCTTTCATACTTTTTTTGGACGACATGATTGTGAAACAGGTTTAACAGATTTACATTTGTAAAAAAAAAAAAAAACACATCCATCCACTTTTTCAGGTGCAGGGTAACAATGAGAAACACAAACAAAGTGACAAAAGAACCTGCACACTGCTGTCTTGTTCCTAGTTTTTCAGCTCTGCATGGACTTGACAACATTTCAACCATATACCTTGTATTTGTCCTGTCCATGCAGTTAGAGATAGCAGTGTGAAGGTACTTTGTCAAGACAAAAAACCCTAATTGTCAAAATTACTCTTAAGTTGCAATGACAATTTTCTCATCTGGAAATATATAAATGGGAGAAAAGAGTCTATACATGTCATCTGCCCTTACCCATGTGTAATAGATGCATTGATATAAAAGCTTGAAAGCCACCAACCTCTCTTCCATCTGATTTGTGGACATTTACGCAGCTTGCCCAGCCTATCCGCCTGCTGCTGGAGTACACTGGCACCAAGTACGAGGACAAGTTTTATGTCTGTGGTGAAGGTAACTTACCTGTTCAACTAACAGATAATCAGCTGTTGTAATTATAATCAAACAAGTGGTGCAAGTGTCTATACAACATACCCTCTCATTCGTGTAACATGTTCTCTCACACAGCTCCAAACTATGACAAGAGCTGCTGGTTCGATGAAAAGCACAAACTTGGGATGGACTTTCCCAACGTGAGTGAGTTTTAACCTTTGACTGAGCGTTTTAACTTTAACTAATGTGAATATTGATTTATTTGCAAAGCAGGCAGGTTTAAACACCAATTAATCATGGTATTGTGATTAACTTTTTCACTATAGCTGCCCTATCTGGAGGATGGAGACAGGAAGATAGTGCAGAGCAATGCTATCATGAGATACATTGCTCGTAAGCACAATATGTGTAAGTATTGTTTGTTTATTGCACATATAAATATTTTGGTCAACACAATTTTTCATTGATTCACTGTCAACATTTTAAACTAAGATAGCCACAGTTTTTTCCAAATGGTTATTTTTGACAGTCATCTCTGCCTTCATTCCCTGAGTGTCTCCCTAAAATCTGACCTGATAACAGGCGGAGAGAGCGACGAAGAGAAGGTCCGTGTGGACATCTTGGAGAACCAGGCAATGGACTTCAGAAACGGCTTTGTGAGACTGTGCTACACTGACTTTGTGAGTACTATCTATATTAAAAGTTAAATGACACTGAATAATTCATTTTACGTCTTTAAATCTCCACTAATGCTTATATCACCTCTTTGACATCAGGACAAGATGAAGCCAGGGTACCTAGAGATGCTGCCAGGCATCCTGAAGCAGTTCTCTGTTTTCTTGGGAGACAGGAAGTGGTTTGCTGGTGACAAGGTATTTCACCTGTCTCAAAACTCAAATTTTCAAAGCTGCAGAAATACATATTTTGGGCTCCTTAGTTTGACATAATATAAGGTCTATTGTGTGAACTTATTAGCAGACAATAGCCTGCTTACACATCCAGCAGAAATCTTAGCATTAATCTTTTGATAAATGTAACTGTGTTATTAGCTTCGAGATGCCCCACTATGTTCACTAGATAATTCTCAGTGGGTTAGCTTTCACATTACATCTAACCATTTGACCATTCATATAAAACTGCCAATTAGTGCAGTGCAAAGTCTAGTTTAAGCCTTTATCTTGCTTTTTTTTTTACAACAGATCGCTTTTGTGGACTTCTTTATGTACGAGCTGTTGGATCAACACAGGATGTTTCATCCTACATGCCTGGATGACTTCAAGAATCTCAAAGATCTTTTAGACCGTTTTGAGGTGAGAACATCAACTGTTTGTCAGATACAAACAGCACGTCCTGCAGGAGTTTTTCTTCCTCTGTGTTGTTGCGATAGTCTCAGCATGTCTGTTGGTAAACTGTATGCGTGGAATGGCCTCAGTGCTAGCCTTGCCGTGTTCATAGTGACATGCGTCTCAAACTGTTTTTTTTTTTTTAAAATGACTTATCATAATATCATGTCATCATAGGCTCTGGAGAAGATCGCTGCATACATGAAGTCAGCCAAATTCATGAAGACTCCTGTCAACAACAAGATGGCCAAATGGGGAAACAAGAAAGAGTAAAGAACACACCATTAATGAAAATAACAATGTGCAACTGACTCAACAACCATAAATTCAGGCCTAGAGAAAAATTAAGTCTGTACTATTTGTCTTTTTATAAGCTGTTAGCTATTTGGATGTATTGGTTTCATGACCTATAATTCCAGATATTTACATGAATCAGAGTTTTTGTACTGATAATGAGACAAGTAGAAACTTTAATTTGACTTCAAGCACTTAATTTCTGTTACATTTGAAATTGTTTTTTTTTTTCACAGATTAAAGTAAATCTTGTATTGACTGTTTGTTTCAGTTTGAATTTTAAACATCTTTTCCTGTACAATAAACTACATCTTAAGAAACATTAATTAAAAGAAAATACAATATAAGTTAATGCAGCTCAGGGGAATGTAAGATATGGATAGAATGTGGATATATATATTAAAAACAACGCAGTTAATAGTTATCAAGAGGAGAGATGTTAGATGGAACTTTAACCATACATTTTATTTTATCATTGGGAAAACTATACAGAACTTACAATGTAATTCTACTAATTTCTAGTAAGTAAAATAAATTACAGTTAATTATTAATTATTTCTGGTCATGCATGTTATAACACAAGTTTCTTTCACTAAAAGTACTTTGACTTGAATGACAAATCAGTATTTGATGCAGTTGCATTCATGCTGGAAGTAGCCATCCACACAAGATGATTCATGACACAAAAGGACAAAATTCGATCCCATTAATTCCAGATGTTGATCGTGGGTGAAAATTGACGAGAAGAGAAACCGAAGGTGCAGTGAAGTAGGTCGTTAGTAGCGGCTGTTGTACAGGCCTGATGGTTCACTGGCGAGCTGTAGGTAACAGGACAAAACATCACTGATGTGTTGCAGTTGGGTGTGTGTGTGTGTGTGTGTGTGTGCTAATATGTGACATGTTACTTACTGCAATGGCTGACTTAACGGCCTGAAGCTGGAAGAAGACCTTGCCTCCTTCCTCCGGACACACAGTCCTTATCTCATCCTTGCTCATCCCCAGGAGCAGTTTCCCAGTCAGCACCCCGAGACTGGTCACAGTGCTGTTCATGTAAAGGCATAAAACATAGAATATCACACTTCATCATGAAATACGAGCCTTATTTACGGTACACACATCTTAAAATGCGCCTCTGTGGATCGTGTCACTCACATTCTGGAGAAACCTTTGTACTGCAGCCAGGCTTTGACCTCAGCAGATGTGGAGGACATGTCGAGAGTCACTGGGCTGCGTGTCTCCCACTGCGTGTGAAGGGAGTAAAATGTCATTTGTGAATCTGTTACCTAGGTTACTCAGCAGACTTACTCGTCACTTGGCTCACCGGTAGATCTTCTGTGTGCCCAGCATTCTTCATCGGCTCCAAAACATTCTGAGGAACGTTTCCTTCCTCATCGCGGCCGTTACGAACAAGCCACCATTGCTTGGATTTCTGAATCACCTGTAAAAAAAAGAAAAAGAAAAAAAGAAACAGTCTGTGAACATCTGAAGTAGGAGAATGATGATGCAGATGGTAACGGCAGCTATAATTGTGACTGTGGTAAATATACGAACAGATAGGTCAAAATTTGAATAGAATCAAGGCTCTTTCCAGAATATTGTACGTCAGTCGGTACAGTATGTGAAGATTTAAGTAGCCCAGATGTGAGCTGCATCTGCTGCAGTTCCAGTATCTGATGGAAGTGTCTCACACGCAGCCTCTTTCAACTGCCAGATTTTTGTTCTTTTCAATTTTCCTGCCTGTGACTGAACTGCAGCTCTCTTACAAGCTTTTTTTTTTTTTTTTTTTAAATCTAAACGTACAGAACCAAAACAAAGCAAAAAAATGATAAAAGCATATAGAGATAGGGGGGGGGGGGGGGGTTCTCAGGGCGGAGGGTTCAGAGCTCATTAGCAACTGTCAGACAGCTGTAACAAAAATCCATATCACTTCAGTTTTTATTGCGGTTGGGCTTCCTCACTATATGTATATATATGTTTACTGGGCAGTAACGTAGTGGGAATCAATTCTCCATTGATACAACAGCTGATTGGACTAGCATGTCTCTCTGTGAAAAGCTCTCTTACCAAACTGAAATGTACATCAAAGGCAAAAACAAATTGGTCCCATAGCAGAAAGCACCATTATTAATGTTCAGTGTCTTTGGCCTTTATCATACAACATAGAAAGGCTGGAAAGATCTGCACCTGCTTGCGATGAGTGTGAGTACATCTGTAGTCTATCTTTCTTTCTTCTTAAGTGAAAAAGCCTCTCTTGGATTTTTGTGATAAAATTTCACTCCACTAGGAAAAAGCAAAAGTCAAGTTTTTTTTAACCATCCTATGACAGATGTCTTCAGTGGAGATGAGGCTCAAAAGCAAAATCCAACTCCAATGTTCACTAGGATATTACTATGACTTTTATTTATAACAAGCAATGTTTGCACCCTATTCGACAATAAAGAATAATACTTGTATTTCTGAGCAACAGGGTTATTGTACAACATCTCACCTGAACAACGTCACCCTTCATAATACTCAGCTCTTGGTTGTTTCTGGCCATGAAGTCGTAAATGACCCGCATGTACAGGGGAGGCTCGCTGAACCTGAAACAGCAGCAGACACACACTTTGTGACAGCGGTGCATATGACCAAAATAAAGCCCACAGAGAAGAAATGTTTGCTACAAATGTGATCATAAAGCCATATTTACTGCAGTGTAATAATACTTACTGTGGTGGTGGTGGACCCCACGGACTGTTGGTGACAGGCTGTAAAAGGCAAATAATACATACAGTGGTGATAATGGCTTCACTGGAGATGTTAGTCGTTTCATGTTGCTTTGAAGACTTGCATATTAAAGGTTCTGATTGCCAGATGGTAGCAGTGATTATAGTTATGATAGCCACCTGGCAATCCTTTTCAATGTTGGTGATTATATCATTTCAGCTACTCCCAGCTTCTCAAGCAGGGTGACAGTGTACTTCATCAAGTGCTCGACTGCTGGATAACAACTACTGAGGACCTGAAAGGGTTAATCACCAGCACTGTAATCTATCATATGGGAAAGTAATTCAGCAACAGCTGCATGTGTAGTTATGACAGTATACAATCCCTGCTAGAGCACCACAAGTACAAATACCAAACATAAACTGGAAATAAAACCAGAGTTCAAGTCAGGTTATCTGCAGGTCAAATCCTAACAAGCAATGAAATTGATTTCCTTAAAAAAGGCACTAAAATATATATTTTTCAAATGTAAGTAGTAAAACTGGTTCCAAGCATATTATCATCTCATAATGGCTAAGTGTCAGTTCTAGGCCATATCCTCCCCTCTGGTTTCCACCACACTGTCATACTTTAGACTGTATGATTGTTAAACAGGTATTAAATTACATTCTATGTGATATTAAACAGGTCTTCTTAATCTTAACTTTAACTCAGTGATCTCTGCAGAAACCCTGAAAGGTGAGTAATTGTATGAGAGCGGTTCTACCTCTTCAGGCTGCATCTGCATTGCTCTGGGTGAGTAGCTCCGGCTCTCATTTATTTGTCCGTTGGGTCGGCCGGGTGGGAAGCGCTGGCTGTTGCTCCTGCTCAGTGGTTCATTGTTCTGAGGGTGTGGGGAGGGCATGCGTGAGGGGGCAGGCGGCTGCCAGCCGTCGTAGAAGTCAGGGATGTAAGGTAAGACATCAGCATCCGGCCATCTAGACCTGTGAGGTGATTGGGGGGGGGGCAGGAAACTGTCAGCTGAAACAAAATGGAACTGTCTAATGCTGAGCTGACCTTATGTAGGAATAATTAGAATAAGTCGACTTCATGATGCATTTTCTGTATCAATCAATGTATCTCTTGATCTGTTAATGACACGTTTGGGCTAAAAAGATGGCAAATGTAAAGTTGGGTGCTGACATGCAGTTTTATGAATGTGTAGTTAGACATTTTGGGAAATATGCTTATTTGTTGCAAGAATCTTGCCAAGAATTACATTTAAAAAAATCCACTCATGTCTGTATGGTACATACGAAGCTACTGACTGCAGCTGGTTGGTTTACCTTAGCATAAAGACAGGAAACAGAGAGGGCCCAGCTAGCCTAGCTGTGTCCAAAGGTTCAAAATGAAGCTCACTAATTAACATGTTATATCGCATTTGTTTAAAAAACGAAGTGTAAAAATGGGAATATATGCCATATGTCCAAAGTCCCCTCCTGGAGTCTCAGCTGGTTGCCTAGCAGTGATTTCTTGATGGCAGGTGCATTCTCTTTTTTTTAACCTTTGGACTGAGGCAGGCCAGTGGTTTCATATTAAACAGACATGCATTTAAGTGATATGAATCTTCTCATCTTTCTCAGTGAATAAGTGTTTCTCCCAAAATGCCACAATGTTCCCTTAATAGCTTAATATAAACTTTTGGGTTGCCACAGCTAATGGTTCTCCTTTCTGTAATGCAGCTACAAATGTTGGTAGAACATTAACGCATGAATTTCCCACTTTCTGATAAGTCATTAAGTCTGCAGTTAGTAATATCAATAAGATGTTAATATATGGATTTTGGTCCAGCAGCTCTTTTCCACAAAGTGGGTGGTAAACGTTCCCTTGGAGTGGTCTCCCCGAAGAACTGTAGATATAAAAAGACACAGCTGGAGATGGATGAACACCAGCCAAAGGGATTATTCACAACCTGCCAACCTTAAAGTTGTTCTTCTAATGGTTTATAACTGATCATTAAACTATTAGTCAATCAATCCATCAAATTGTTGCCAAATTTTGAGTTCTCATGTAGAACATGACACTAAAACTGAAATTAACTATAGTTTTAAATTAAACACTCATATTTACCATTTTTCCGTAGACCATGAATGCAGCATTACCTCTGACCCATATTTACATATGGGAAAACAGCCTCACTAGGTTAGGGTGTGTCAGGCAGGTAGAGGTGCACGAACATCAGAATGTGGGAAGTTGCGCAAGTTGTGTGAGGATTGTAAAGGTCGCCGTACCTGGGGATGTTCCAGGGGTCTCCCAGAGACCTCCACAGCTGGTCCTCCTCCGGGCTGACGACCCGACTGAGCAGCCGCATGGCCGACTCTGTCAGCAGGGGAGAGAGCACAGTAGGGGGCAGGTCTTCAGGATACTGAGGCACTACCTGTAGAAAAATGGGGAAAGTATTTACTGTCACAGCTAAGAGAGTGCCACGTCATTGTGAAGAAAATAGAAATAACAGTGGCCTTGAACTGAGCCGGTGCAAAATGAACCAGGTTGAAGGAGCTCACCATGCCTAGACTAGTGAAGAGGATGTGGACAAAGTCAGGAGCACTGGGGCTGGTCAGTGTCTTTTCCAGCTGGCCCTGTAATATGAGAAAGAGCGTTTCAGTGTCACACTTCACTGCTTTGTTCTGCAATCACACCTCCCAGTCAACGTGATGTCAGCACATCACCACTCAAAGTCTTTCCAAAACCAGTACGGACAACATGTCATCTGCGGAGACAGTTAAAGGTTTGAAAAGGAGTTTACCAGCAGATTAAATCCATATTTGATTTTCTGAAGACAGGCGATATATTCCTCCCACGACGGCAGACTGGAAGCTGGTGCTGCAGGAGAGATACAGTCATGATAAATACAGTACACTGCTGTCTATGTAATGTTCTGGACCTGCAGGAGGTTAAGCTCCACTTATTACATGTGCGAGTGGAGACATGAACCAGATATATTACCATCTTTCTTTGATTTTTTCTTCTTAAACAAGTTTTTCTTCTTGTTCTTCTCCCTTTGCAGTGATGGTGCATTTGCTGCATCAGACACTTTGGCCAGGAAGATCTCCAAATCACTTAGAACATGGTTTAATATGTCCTGTGGAAAGGTATAAAAGCAAGATATAAAACACATTCAGGAGCATGCAGGACCTTGTTAAAAAAAACTAGTATATATGAGCATGTTTTCCTTGAGATGAAACGGTCAATATTCATTCTGTAAACAGTCCCGGCAGCACTGACCGTGTTCCTGTCTGTGTCTGTTTGCTCACGAGCCACCTCTGGGCCGCTCCCTAAGTCATGAAGATCAGGATGGTGCAGTATTTCCTCTTGTGGGGTGTCGACCCGCAGGGGAGGGAAACTCTCTGATTTTACATAAAGAAAAAAGTAAAAAATATTGAGCTTATTTGCACAGAAGACGTCCATAAACTGCTGAGATTTTTGATGGAATTAAAAATGTCAGCTGTTCAGAATTGAAAGGGGTTTCTCTTCTATGATTAAAGATATTTTCAATATGCTTTCAATGCACCTGGTTCTCTGCTGCCCCACTGTGGGGGCGGGTGGTCCGGTGGCGGCGGGGTCATCTCTTGCTGCACAAGTCGAGGCCCAGCCTGCCGGAAACTTCCTGGAGCGTGTTGCCCGATGATATTTTCAAGATCACTCCTTAAAAAAGAAATCAACGGGCAGCAGTTCATGGATTCAGCTGTTTGATTTCTAAATGTGTACTTCTTCTGCTTTCTCATAAATGTGGTTTTATCTTTGTTTAGACTTGTGATGTCACACTCTACCTTATGCCAAATTTGTCTTTGCGTGGCTGCACATCAGCTCCTCCTTTCCGGATTGCTTTATCCAGATCGCCCTTGATGAGCGGCGCCTGGTGAAACACACCCGACTTCAATCAAACTCCTACATGACACCAATGAAAAAAAAAAACCCAGCTGCATCCGTGCTGTTACGAAATACTGGAAACGATTTCAGAGATCCTACTCATCAGCATGGCTAACACCTCCTCCCTTCTCTGGAGGCTGTCAGGAAGGTCAAAGTTGAGTTCACTGATGGTTATGACGAAATGCCACTCACCCCGGTCTCCTCACACTGGAACATGAAGACCTGAGGGATGCGTTTGCTGCGTTCCTGCACAGTTATCGCCAGCACAGAGTTGTAGGCGCAGCTGTCCAATACAGCTTTGGTTTGCGTGATGCTACTCAAAGGCACCGACTCCAGCTCTGTCTTTAAAATCAGATTGAAAATCGACATGCAGAAAAAAAAAAGAGTCAACCCACCAGCACAGGTTACATCGAAGCAGAACACTCTTTTAAGGTGTACAGTCATTTAAATCCTAGTTAAAACAGCTCTGCCTGTGTAATTATGCTTAATCCTTCACACAGCTCACCCTCTCTGTGTTTTTGGTCTGAGGCTATTTTTCTTCATTCTTAATTCAATAAAATAATATTTTGACACTGGTGTGCTTCGAGCTTTGAGGCTGAAACAGTTTCCAGTTTCAACAAGACAAGCACACATACCCCCCACCCCCCACTCCCACCCTCCCTCAAGCAAGGTCCTTGAATAAATAGTTTTCTCAGTTTGATGTGGAAGAACTTGACAGAGACCTGACCTCAACCCCTCAAATACCTTTGGGATAAACTGGAACAAGCATGGCTGACTTCACTAATGCTTTTGTGGCTGGATGGGAACAAATCCCTGCAGCCAGGCTCCCAAAATCATGCAGAAAGCCTTCACAGAAGAGTGGAGGTTGTTATAGCTGCATGTTAATGTTTCATAGTTTAGTAGTTTAGTTGTAACAACTACACATTTTGGGGGCAACTGCTAAGGTGTCCACATACTTGTCTAGCCTGTTAAACTTTAAAGGAAAAATGTGATTTCTGAGATCAAACCGTACAAGACGTCCTTAACCATTCTTCTAGGACAGTGGTTCCCAACCTGTGGGCCGGGGCCCACTGGTGGTCCACAAAGGTATTGCAAGTGGGCCGACAAATCATATGCAAAACTGTACAGCTTCGGTCAAAAGATGATCTTTAAAAATCATCTTTTTTTTCTTGTGTTAAGGCCTGTCACTGTGATAAGCCAATGACAGGAACTAATGTTGTCGCCGGCCGGACCACATCATGCACTCGTTTACTACCTGAGTCTGATTGATAGATTACATTTGTAGCAAAAACTGGAAATTCAAAATGGATAGCTGTTTAGCAACAGGAAGTTAAAGGGAAAGAGTCGAGAGACAGATGGTCAATCGACACGTGATCTCTCTTCTGTCAAACACAAAAGAAAACCTGGTCTTCCCCTGCTTTCAGCTCAGTCCTGAATGTTTGATCGTTATCATTAATCATTCATGAATTTCCCCATGGGGATAAATAAAGTATCTATCTATCTATGTATCTATTAAGATAAAAAGTGCTCTGCTCTGTGAACGCATCATGTAGCCTCTGTATTGTTACGGGGTCGGATGTGGGTCGCCAACATTTTTGGGATTTTCTAGTGGGCCGTGAGGTGGAAAAGGTTGGGAACCAGTCTTCTAGGAATTACCACCAACCTTGGTCTCAATGTCGCTGAGCATCAGATATCCTCCCTGAACCTCCATGATCATCTCCTGCGGCCACAGGCGACCTTTGGCATCCAGCCTCTTGAGCTTGGACACACAGTTGTCCACTGTCTTCACCTCCTGGCCGTCCAGCTCACAGGTGAACAGGTGCTGTGGAGTCAGTGTTGAGGTCATGAATAGGGGGAGAGCTGAAGGTTGTATTGCGTAAGCATTTGTATGTTTGTTTCCATGCTGGTGCCGATTTCTCATTTACCTCCACTCTGACGTGAAAGTTGTCAGGTTGTCTGTTCAGCGACTCAGAGTACTCTTTTCTCTGCACTGATGTAAAGAAAAGTTTGATTTGAAAATGTCAAATGCAATTTTTTTTCTCATAAAAAGTAAAATTTTACACTGATGAATAGGTGGTGTCACTTTTTATGTCTTAACATACTGTATATGTGTCTTCCACTGGGTCTGGATATGCCGTTTCTCTGCAGTGGAGCACCCTTGACATCATCCTGTTGGAAAGCCCGCCTCTGTTGAGGGAGGTCCTCCGGTGAGAAACCCCTGAAGGACAATAAAAGGTAACTTATCAAACAGGAGACGTGGGGCACATTCATGGACTGCTGCCAGCCTGACCTCCTTACATGTCAATAAAACCATCACTGTCACCAGCAGAGCGATCTGAAGATAAACCACAACACAACAGTGTTTAATCATGAAAGGGTGTGAACGGATGTTTAGAGTGCTGTAACGATTTTGTGCTGAAATGGCTCAAATAAATTAATAACAGTGATGTTATTAACCAAGAAACTGTGGACCTGAAAGTGAAAATGAAGTGTTACTGACCTCGGGGAATAGGAGAAGGGCCCAGTGTTTCCATACATTTTCAAACAGCAGCGTCTGTCTTGTTTTTGGATGAGTTAAACCTTCAGATTGTTCAGAATCTCTCCAGCCTGGAAGAAAAGATGTTTCTCAACCTGACAATGTGGCACAATACAAGTCGTCCCGTTTCATATTAAACCAGGACAGACGGTTGTGTAGATGCACTGTTCACACATCGTAAGTATTTATCCACCCAGTTTGGAGATTTACAGCTTCTCACATAAAAGCAAAACCGTGTCTCTTTTGGGAGATGAAATAACACGTTCTTCCTGTTACAAATGAAAACTTTCATTTATAAGCAATCAAATTCAGCCTTTCTGTAACAAACTCAGGCATTTTACTGCTATAGTTTTACTTGGTCTGACTAGGGTCAGTTTCCTTCTTGAGCTACCCCTAAACTACTGCTTTTGCTTTGAAACTAAGTTTAAAATTTTAAAATCAGAATCAACAATAAACCACTTACATGGAAAAGCCCGGTTAATTAATTACAAATTACAAAATCAAGGTTTAAATTAACTAAAACTTTCACTAATAATTAAACTGTCTCGATGACTTTACCACCTGACTGGACTTAGATCAGCATAAACGATAGATCGGTATGCACAGTATTTTTTTTTTTTACTAATTAGCTGATCCTTCATGTATCAAGAGTTTAAGAGTTTTACAAATCTTAAATGTTCAGTGTGATACTTCAAAACTGCCACATACTTCATAAATTGAATGTAGGATATGAGAAGTGCTTCCCTGTCAACAACCACCCACTTTATGCCAGAGCAAACACATTTCCCTTTCTAAACAAGACGTAATGCCTCCACCTGTCGAGGTTAATCTAAGCTTTTTAGTTCTACCCTCTAATCACGTCAGCTTTTCAGAATTTCTTAATCCCGTTGTTACCTGTGAATGTCAGATCTGCTCCGGTGTCATCGTTCCTTTCTTTCAAACAGAGTTTCTACCGACACCTCTCACTGCAGAACGCATTTGTTCTTCACACATCCCGCTGAGAGAAACTTCCTTGACTTCCTGCTCGAAAGCACCAGGTTCAAAGTGCAACGATGTGACGGGAGTGACGGATCAGGAGTGTTGGCTTGACTTGTCATTTGAAGGTAAAGTATTTGAGGTATGATGGTAAGGTGGCTCGTTATGAGTCCAAAGGTTTATAAACGCTTTACAACAACACCTTTAGAGTGATCAAAGGTCTTAAGAGCTCCAGAAATCTACCTCAAGTGCAATCTATCGTGATTATAAAGTGTTGACGTCAAGTATGTTCCACACACCTAACGTCACTGAAAAAGTGTGTGAGCAAAGGTTAGCCAAAGTGTTGAAAAAGGAATAAAAAGTAACTGTTTGAAGTATAAAAATACAAACGGCCAGTTGAAGTTGAATAAGAGAACCATTTATTTTACCATCAGCTGACGTGTAAATACTGTACACACCCATAATATTGACAGAGACAATCTTTAAAGAGGGAATAGTTTATTCTGTAAAGAAAAGTGAACGTCTCGTCTTAGGACATTGAGTAGGGGTTAGAGCAGCCTTCTCTGAAGACTTGACAGTTTAGGCTGTAGCTTTGGCCTGAGTGGTCTTGGCCAGAGCCTTCAGGTCTGTGATGCACTTGGCGATGCTCTCCTTCTCCTGAAAAACAACACAAAGACAGATGTGAAGCTCGGGGAATAACCAGGGCTTACAGGTCAGTTAGAAAAGCCGTTTATGCTTTTCACATTGATAACCATTTTATTGTGAATCTTTCCATTTAGTCAGAAAAGCAAAAAAAAAAAAAAAACAACTATTCATTGATTTTTAAAAAGCTGGTTATAGCTGGTTAGTATAAAATTGACTAAAATTTAGATTTAGCAAAGAATACCGTTTTGGCCTTAGTAGTTGTTTTTTTTTTTTTGATATTTTTTAATGGAAATGATGTTTGAAAACGTGTCTAATATTCATGTTTACAATGTCAGATACTGCATTATGGGTTGTATGTAGTCTTAATGTTGCTAGGCTATCTGTGTTTTAGAGTTACGCAACCCTAATAGTATTTTGTTAGCCCATTTTAACAGCTTCTAATGGCGTGAGTAATGTATTCTGCTGCCACAGAGGAAATAAATTATTGAGGAGTGAAAACAAATCCAATGTGACTTCCTTGACTGAAACACAAACAGACGGTGGCCTGAATAATCTGTCAATGGGATGAGTCACAGATGATGAGGAGCTCAAAAAGATAAAAGAGAAAATGAAAAATGTTGCCAGAGAAATTAATTTGACCACTTCCAAGAGGCTGACAGAGCCTGGGGAAAAGGTAACTAAATTTTACATTCTGCTTAAATGGTATTTTTTCACATTTCACTTTTATGACAGAAAAGTCTAAAAGAATGAGGACACTGTTCTTCTTTGATAAACAGCATCTCAGCAAATCTCTGCCTATTAGATCACTTAGAAAGTGCTGTATCTTCAAAGTCTTCTTCCAAAAACAGGGGAAAAAGAGGGTTTCATCTAATAATCAGGGTCATTTTATATTCTGGTAATTAGACAACATAAATCAGACCAGATATTCAATGCCAACCTTCAGTTTTTATTACTCTGAGCTGCAGACATACAGACAAATTAAAAAAGGAAAAACCTGAAATATATTTTGAAAGTATGGTGTTCATCCCTCCAGTAGAGTTCAGAGACTTGTAGAATCAACATCAGGGAGCACTGAAGCCGTTCTGGCAGCACATGGTGGCTCAACACCTTACTTAAGAAACTTAGTTGGTTTTTCCTTTAATTTGTCACCCGTACTCACAAACTGTCACCCAACTTAACAATTTCCCAAAAACACAAATGCAAGACTGAAACACTATTTTCATATAATATCCACACTGAGAAACATCATGGAGCTGGAGGCTTCTGACAGTCTGACCAAAAAAAACATAAGACTGACCTGCTGGGGAGTGATGCTGCCCACAACGCTCTTCTCAACCCAGTTGACCATGTGCTCCTGCTCCATCTGGCGGTGGAGGTTCTGCAGGCCGATCTGGTAATCTAAGCGCCTCTTCACCTCATTGGTCACCATGTGTAGCCTCTCTCTGTAGTTGGTCTCCAACAGCATGGCCACATTGTTCTGAGAAGGAAAGAGGAGTCTATGCAGTCTTTGTCACCAAACTACAGAAATATCTCTAGTTTAACCTTGGGTCATATGAATATTCATTTTAAGCAGGTTAAACTCCATCTTTACAAGTTCTTACCATTGTGGTGCAATTTACATTAATTGACATCAAGAACAGTTTGAAATCTGATTTCAGTGACAGCGCCAAACATTAAACCAGAATTCTTTAAAAAATTTTAAAAGTTTTGTTCATGGTTTTTTAACTGTCTGGCCTTTGTAAAAGAAACATAATAATATTAAGAATATGACTAAATATGCCATATGCTCATATGCAGCCAGAATTCAGGCAGTTATTTTTCAACAGACTACCAAGTTGATAACAAGAGAAGTAAATTCAGCAAGGCAACTTCAATCATGGCAAAATTTGAATAAGTAGTATTTATTTATTTATGGCCTCTTGTTTTTCTCCAGACATTATTTTGTTCTAGCTCTCCACGCTCCATAGCAGCCTGAGCAGGGTCGCTCGGTGGTGGTGTTGCAATTTCAACTTGTTGCCAGCAGAGGTCGCTAAATGTCAAAGACTACATAATGATGGCCCTTCAAGTCCTACAGCTCAAAGCAGAGGGGAACAGGGCAAATGCCTTACAACTGTCAATAAGTCTTGTGTAAATAAGATAATGGAAAATAAAAAGGCAAACATCAAGGCTGCTCACCCTCTTTGCATCGAAGAGCATTGATCTTCCATCTGTTCTCCACTGTTCCTTCTTCTCATCCTCGATGGCTTGAGCCAGGCTGGACATGGCGAGGTCCTTCACCTCCTGAGCCTTGGCCACTTTGTCCTGAAAACACACACAGAGCAGGTTTACAGAGGTGTTTGCAAAGGTTGGCACAAAAGAGAAGACCAATGGTTTTTGACTGAAAGTCTGTAGCTTGATTAAAATAACATCTGTCCAACAGTAATCTCTCACGCACTTTAAAGATGATGGGGATAAATTTCCACACATACTACACTATACACCACACTATTGGCCAGAGAAAAAAAAAGTTAAAAACACAGATCTACATGGTTGACAGCCTACCTCATTCAGTTTGTCAGCAAAAGCTGCAACGCTGGGACCAAATTTCTTGACACCGTAGATGATGACGGCGCCTATGGAGGCGGCAGCGAATGTCTCATGGTTGACGACGTAGATTTCCTTGGAAAGCATGTAGAGGAGGAGGCCAGTGCCCAGCATGTAAGGTCCTGGTGACAAAAAGAAAAATGTAGAATTTTTTCCATAGTCAGTAAAATGATGTGCAACAGTGAGATACAAAGTATGAAGGTATGTAAAACAATCAGCAATAACCACACACAGCTCTCTCTTTCTCTCTGAGCTTTTAATGGTAATGTTTGTAAGAGTGCAGTGTGTTACTGCCAGATGCACTGCTTGCACTCCTCTTTTAAATAAAAGATTAAATCTTTTCTGTTTGCCCTTTACTCTTTTTTTCAGTTAAATTTGGGACTATGTATTCCTATGTTGCACTGCAGTGTCACTGCACTATCATTTTTGGTCTCCTGTGAGATCAGTCTTATTCTATTTAAGCTTATGTTTATCTGTTTATTTTATTCTGTAAATCTTATCTTAATGCTCTTTCTGTTTTATGGAAAGCACTTTGGATTGCCTTGTTGTTAAAAAGGTGCTTAACAAATAAACCTGCCTTACGAAACTATTTATCACTGACTTACTGAGATCATCTCTACATCCAGCCCTGGGCTAAAGACTACAGACCTGTGACTCCAGTTTTGGGGTACAGGAGCTGGAAGAGCTCCTCTGGGATGATGCCATGACGGACTTTGCCTCCTTTCTCTGGAAGAGGGGGAACTGGAGCCAGACTCTGGGATGATGTCTGCAGGGAGCGAGATGCCTGGACCAGGCTGTGGTGGAAAACGCTGTTAGCTTTCATTACTTTTATTGTTAATCAAATTTATCATCACATCAGTGATAGATACAGTAAATAAAACAATTTCTAAAAGACACATACCCAGCTCCAAGGGGGCCACTGCCTTTCAGGGAACTGGCTGCAAAGGATAGAATAAACAACGACATAAGGCAAATACTTGCAAACACTGCATGTTTTCATTAATGTTTAATGTGTTGATTATTTTCCTGATTAATAAACGTGTCTTTAAAACAGTTTCAACCAAAGCTCAACATTATAACCTTGATGAAGGTAGGACTAATTGCACAGCTGTTGTATTAAACTGCATACGTTTAGCTAAGTGTACCTAATACACTGGCCACTGGCTGTATTTAACTTCAATGCTGATAATAGTCAACAAAAACCCAGTTAAAAGGATGAGGCTATTTCAATACCGACAGCACAATACCCACTAAAAGTCAGACTTCAAATAAAAATTTGCGAAAACACACTTTTGTTCGACTTACTTTGTTAAGTTATTGTTGTTTCTCTTCACTAAAGACATAAGGAGCTCAAAACCGAGCAAGGCTAGCTGTCAATAAGGTGACATTTGCAGGCGTGCAGAGCTTACGCTAGTGAATGTAGCTTCTGTTTACTACCGTTAGCTGCCGCCATCTAAATTAGCTTTAACCTAAAGCTTTGACAAACTGGTCGTGATGTCTGCTAGAAATACAGAAAAGGTTGCCGTCTTTTCTACATTCAGACTAACAAGAGTTTCAGAGCAGACACTTCAGTTGTTCCCTACAGCTAGCATTAGCATGTATCTCATTCAATGTGCGGCCTTCACTTACCCTTCACATTCACTTTAAACTTTAAGTTCTCCTGCTTGACTGTTTCGTTATGGCAGAGCTGAGTGAGTCTTTATTAACATCTAAAAAGATAGATTAGAACATACCTGAAACAAAAACGAGCCTGGACAGCATGTTTGTAGGTTGAAAGTGCCGAGTTGTTGCTCCACCGGGCAGCCTTGTTTCGGCCTCTCTGTGCCCTTCTGCAAAGAACCGTAGGGATGGCGGACACACGCGAAATCCCCCTGAAACATCGCGAGAGTAGAGAAGAGTTCCAGTTTTAAAGGAGGCCAGAAGAGGGTGCCCGCAACGGTAAATTCGGATCAATAGAGGTGGGATCATTAAGGCCTTAATGGGAGGAATTTGAGATTATATAATGATACTATGCTGTTTTGGGTTAAGTAATCTTGAGAATGCACGTTTTAGACGTGTGTGTGTGTGTGTGTGTGTGTGTGTGTGTGTGTGTGTGTGTGTGTGTGTGTGTGTGTGTGTGTGTGTGTGTGTGTGTGTGTGTAAATATACTCCTATGAAGGAAAATTGAAGTAAATTGTCAGGTTACTACAGACTGGTTATAACAATAGAATTAACAGCCAGATTAGCTAAAAGATAACTAGGGTTAGGATAATGGTTAGTGTTAGGGTTAAACTGTTAATTGTAGATGCTGTGTTTTCCCTTCACCTTTTAGATATTCCATAGACTGCAATTTATCTAAATGTTTTTTTTAGATTTTGTGTCAGGTCTGTGACAGTTAATAATAATCTGCATAAAAAAACATAAAATTAAAGGTTTTACTACATATATATCTACTACAGAGTTTGGTGGCAAAGAGCCTTCAAACTTCTAAACTGCACTGTTTTTCCAGTTACAGTTTTCTGCCTATGTACCACAGTAGAGTCATTTACACCTTCATTACATCTAAGTCATTAACCCACTTCAATGAGAAATGAGACTGTTAAAAAATTAAAAATTAAACCATCCAAGAGGCAACCACACACACAGCACACAACTGTCTCCCAAGTGGTGCATTTCGTCCAAGACTGCATGCAGGGGGAATTGACTGTGTCTGTCTGTAATCTTGAGGCGCACCCGTGCATGGCATCAGTTTGGTGCGAGTGGCTGGTGAGATAGAGGAACATATGACGCTGTGGTTCTCTTCACTTCCTGTAAAATTATGCTCAACAGAAACAGCTACATGTGAAACACAGACAAAGCTCCCGGACATTATTTCAGTAGAGTGAGAAAATGGATGACTTCTCAGCCAGCTCATGAAGAGTTTTCCCCTACTGAAAGAGATGGCGTAGTAGGTAAGCTTTATGATACATTTCTGCTTATTTAGCAGTTTTTTGTTTTTGCATTATCTTGTGCATTTTCCCTCCACAACTTCAATCAACATTTGCCAGGGCCTACTCTGTCTTTGAAGTTACTCTGATAATTAAAGGAGCTTTCTAAAAAAATACACCAGCAATGCAACCGCTGCAACATCTGCCATGACCTATACTATTACTACGACTACTAGTACGACTATGCTCGTATTTCTATAGCTGCTATTTCAGCTACTTCTACTACAACAGACTTGGATGGGTCACAGAGAATTGCTGAGCTACAACAAAGTATCCTTTACTTTATCCTTTACTTTATCCTTTATTTCATGCATACATCTCACATATATATGGAGCACAGCCTGGTGCTACAGATCACTGATTTTCTTTTCTTTTGGTGAAGCAGGTAAAAGACTCTTGAGATAAAAATGTCAGCTTGTTTGAGAGAAACTAATTCATACCGTCCAAGTATGAGGGCGTATTTCAAACTCTTCCAGTGTTTTCTATGAACTTGAATCAGTCAGTTCAGCAGCTGGACAAGCTGCTAGTTTACAACTCTTAAATAGTTTCTTCAGATGTAACATCAGAGCCATCATACTGCACCTGCAACACTTGAAAATCATATTTTTTTTTTTATCTCCCTGTAACTTCAGTAAATGGTATGCTTTCAATCAAATTGTTTATATACTGTATATTTAATCATTACAAAGATTGATAATCATTTTTTCTGATATATTGTGATTGAAGGATCAAAGCACTCTAACAGCCAGAGGAGCTGCCATGGACATCCTGGCTGGAATAGAGCTCCCCCCAGTGAAAGACTTTGACCGAAAAGTGGAGGTCAGAGCAGAGAAACGCGAACACCTGCGAGGACGTAACAACGCGACTTCATGTCGCAGCCCTACGAGAGAGTTAGACACAAGACTGATCAAAAATGAACTGAAAAAAAAGAGGCAGCTGGAATTTCTGAGGAGGAGATCAGTGAGCCCAGAGCTGTGTGGTCCGTCTTCAAGGATAAAACCTTCACCGAGGACATTCTCAGTGACACATCACAGTTCAAGCAGCAAGTTACAGACATTTCATTCAAATATCCAAACTACTCCCACCGCTAATGGACATCCAAAGATGATTTTAACACCAGACAGCGGTGAAATAGATGGTCCCAGCAGCAGCACATGGGTAAATAAAAGATCATTATTTGGAGTTTTGAATCACCACATCCATGTTATAATACCTGACTCTTCCTCTCTCTCCTCTCTTTTCCTCAGGCTTCATTATGGCCAGAGCAGGTAACACTGATGAGGCAAGAGAAAGGCCATTCAAGGAAGCAAGCGTCTACCTCCACAACAGTGACAATGGAGTCAAAGCAACACAGGACGAATAGAGAGAAAAGTATTAATGGTGAAAACTCTTGCCAATTACATAACATTTTGACCAGTGAGTCTCACGTTATCTTTGATCTTTCGTACTAATAAAGCTGGTTTTCTTCGTCCTTTCTCACAGCTCAAAAGACAAACATCAAAACATTGATCCGAACAGAAAATATTCAGCAGAAATCCTCCCACCAAACTGAAAATATTCTCCAAAAAAAGACATTTCGGGAGGCCGGTGTGCAGACAGAGTGAGTGTGACTTACTGTATATCTCCCTGAAACCTCATTTCATATCAAAAACAGCTGTGATCCATATTTTTTATGTGTCTGTAATATGATATTTTCTTCCCCACAGGTCTGGCCTCGTCACCGTCAAAGAATCAGTGAGTTTCACACTGCTGCTTTATACGCTGGAGTTGTGTGTGTAAACTGCAGATTAGAATAATAATAATGATTAACACATTCAACTGTTATTCTTGTCTCTCATCTCTCAAAATAATAGGATGTCAAGCGGTTAGCTGACTACCTGCAGGTAAACCAACCAAATCTTTTCCAAGTCCATCCTGATCTGTGTTAAGTTCACTCTTAAAGGCAGACATTGTGACTTTTCACAGATGAAAAAACAAACTCCTCCTCTAATAGATAAAAAGTTGAATTCATACGCAATAAAATATCTTCTCTATGTCGAAACACACTGAGGGGTTTTAACATGCTAGCCTATGGTGGCTTATGTTAGCTAATGTTAGCAAACTTTAGCTAGATGTTGCTGTATAACTGACTATAACTGAAGTAAGCTTGTGAATCTTCTGTACTTGTGCCAATGTCAAACTACATCTCTCCATGTACTGTTATCACGTCATTCTCACTCGTTTATTCAGCAAACTGATATAGTTTTGTTTTTGTTTATATATTCTGAAGCTACTATAAGCATCATGCTGTGTGTGGTCAGTTGCCTGGCTTTTAATGCAATAGAATATCAGTTTTATTTTCAGCATCATTAGTGTAAATATTATTTATTTATTTGTAGCATCATTGATTTTGAGTATCAGGTTAAACCTTTAGCTGACTGGCTGCTGACTGTCTTTTATCTACATTCAGTATGTGCGTGTTGTTGTAACTGTCTGTCTTCTGCTGTCTGTTTTCTATCAGGAGGCTCTGTGGCGAGAGGAGGCCATGAAGAAGAAGCTGGCGGCCCTCCAGGAGAGCACGTCAAACCTTCTCAACTCCACAAACATAGTGTGGACGGTAAGACTCTCTCTGTCCGTGTGCGCAGGACGTTTACTTCACACCTGGTGCTTCGCAGTTTACAGTCCAAACACATCACTCTTATTTGAAAGCATCACAGTGTTGCTGCTTCATTCTTTGGCTCCCTGGTTGATATTACACTGAACGTTTCTTTGGTGTACATGCAGTGTACATCATTTGTGTATGGTTGTTTTTGCCTCAGGAAGTTCCTATGCAGCCTGTGGTTTGGAGCTTCCTGCTTCCGCTCTAGTCTATACTGCATAGGAGGAGTGCAAGCTGTCATTCTTGTACAGGAAGGGCGTGGCAGTCTGTAGCTGTTATAGGTGCCATCCATCCTCATCTGCTCTCTTTTATCTACTCTGGCTGTAATGAATTGAAAGGGAAATATTAGTGTTTCCCTTTGTCAATTTTTAATTTGTGTTGGAGGATCTAGTCTTCTGTAAAATTGTTTCTCATTCAGGTTTGTTATTATTAGGCGAAATATTAAATTTTTTCCACTGTTGTAACAGTGTAGTGTTGCAGCACAGTCTGTGCTCACTGGTGCCTTCATGCACCAGTGAGCACAGACTGTGAAAGAACATCCTATCACAGATTTTGCTGCATGAATATTAATTTTCCATCTGCAGGTTACAGCGTGACACTCAGTCATTTCCTGTCTAACCCACACAGGCTCGCTGCAGTGAAGACCTGCTGAGAAACAAGATCAAGGTTCTAGAGTCGCAGCTGCAAGTCTGCCTTCAGGTAAGAATAGCAGCTGGTGGTAGAAGAAGCAACCACTGTGTTTTTTTTTAAATCATGCAATGGGTCTAACAACCCAAACATTTAGTCCTTTGTAAAACAGCCAGCCTGGCTCTACACTGTCACTCTGTCATGTGTTGATCTAACCCAGTACTGTTGTGTCCTTACAGAAGTTTCCAAAAGATGGAGTGAAGAAACTAGTGGTACAGATGGAGAAGCAGAAGCTGATATATGAAGAGAAAGCCCTGGTGGCCCTGCAGAAGGCCACACAGGAGAAAACTGAGGCTGTCAGCAAGGCCGAGACACTGCAGGTCAAACACCTAACGCAAACAAAAAAAAAAACCACATACTTTCACTTTGACTGAGGAGACAGACACATCAGTGTCGCTTACTTCTTTTGGTTTTATGGTGACATGTGTATTCTGTTATATCACATATCAGAAGGTGTGAGATTGAATATTGTGTCAGTATTGCAGCTGAATCTTGAACGCATTGTGTATTTTTGGCAACAGGGATCGCTAATTACAGCCAAGGCAGAGGCACTGAGGTGGCAGAGCCTGTATGAAGAGCTGAAGCTGAGCTCTGGACAACTCAGGGAGAACCAGCACCTCAGTAATGAGCAGCTGCAACAGCTGCACAGCCAAGTGGAGGTACGGTGTACTGTGGCAGTGTGCACAGTCAGAGGTTTGAATGTCAGTGGTTGTTAAAAATGTGTGTGTCCCGTGCAGCTATCCAGAGCCAGAGAGGCCGAGCTGAGGGAGGAAGTGGGGTTGTTACGACAAGAGAAGAAGGACCTACAGTACAACATTCGCCTGCTAGAAGAAGATAACCAGGTTTTAAGAGAGGAAAGCGAGCAGCTTAGAGGTTAGACACTCAGAACTTTGAACCACTGTACGTCTTTTTTTTTTTTTCTCCTGAGTCTGCAAAGCCATGCTCAGCCTTTACCTGCGAGTCATTCTCGGGCTAAGCACTGAGTTCTCTTTGTAGCACCTACAATGCTGCACAGACAACATGGATTTCTTGTTTAAACTGCTTTTTGTTTCCTAGTAGATGGCGACAATGAGAGCCAGGACTTCATGATGCAGGACTGTCTGACGTCAGAGGAAGCAGAGTCACAGCTGACGCCGAGGAGAGACACTCAGGCGGAGGAGCAGCTCCGTTACACTGAGGAGAAACTCCGGCTCAAGGAGAGAGAGGTAACGTTGGGATATCAGAGTTCACTGCGGCACATCCACAACCTCCATGTTTTGTTTGATTCAGCGCTGCTGCACAGGTGATAATCACAGTTTCATGAATCCAGAGTGGATGAGTCAAAAAGAATATAACCCTCACTGCAATTTGCTGTAGAGACTGATGCATAAAGAAAGGCCATTTATATTCACAAAACATGTTAAAGATGCTTTTAAAATATTTTTTAAAAACTCACAATATATTTTTAGTACATCATTTATATTTTGGGCATATTACAAAAAAGCCTAACAGTCAATATTTTATAATATTAAATATTAACTCAACTTGCACTTACGAGCTATTTCAAAATCCATTGCTAATGTAGCTCAAATGATTTTATTCTATTCTAAAAATATTTTCTGAGGGTTCATTTGAGAGAAGTTCAGAGATACAAGTAAAATTCGGCACGTCCAGTTTTAAATACATTCTGAAAAGCGCATCTCTAAAAATGTATTTTCAAATATAATTTACATGATTCCCTTTCATTTGGTGTGTGCATGTGTGTGTGTGTGTGTGTGTGTGTGTAGTGTGAGGAGCTGCAGACAGAGCTGCATGCCATGGAGCAGGAGTGTCAATCCAGCCAGGCCCGGCTGTCGCAGTGCAGGGACGAACTCCGGCAACTCAGCCACAGACGCAGGAAACCGGTGAGCAGTGTTTGTGTGTGTGTGTGTGTGTGTGTGTGTGTTTGCGCATTTAGGGGAATTTGAGACTTAATGTCCTTGCTATACTCAAGTGCTCTCATTTGCCCTCAGGTTGTCAGCCAACAAATATGAATTATTTTACACTTCCTGCACCAATGATTCTTTTACACTTTATTTTGCTGCAGTGAAAACCAGAGCAGCTACAACAAAATGAAATATAACTCAGAGGTTTTCTTCCCTCTCTTCCCTCTTTAGACTCCATCTGGCTCCTGGTGGAGGGTGTTTACGTTCTTCCTTCTCCTCCTCGCTGTGGCGGGGGTTGCCATGTTGTGGCTGTGGCATCCTCCTTTCAGGGAGCAAGTTGAAGACCTCTACTCAGACATAGAGACACGCATAGAAGACTATCTCTTGGAAATGGCCTCTCCTCAACACTCAGGCTGTTTTAGACCAATATGATAATGTCATTGCTCGGGAATGTAATTATAATTATTTAGTTGTTGTTGTTGTCGCTGTTGTTTTAAAATAAGACTTGTATTGACTGCATATGTTTGCATTTCATATTTTATAAAGTGTGTGGGATGTGTCGACATGTGGAGGATGTGCTCTACATGTGTGCACAAAGTTGAAATACACATGCAGTGTGAAAAATGTGTTTTTAAGAAACTGTGAGTCAATAATATCAACAGAATAGTTAGGAGTAGAAAAATATCCTTTGTACTGTAAACAGTATTTTTAGTCAACAACACCACTTTGAATATTAAAAAATATATATATATATTTAACATCCAAGTAATCCTTTCAACTCCTGTGGGAAGGAATTACATCAGTACTATGGGGAACTGGAGAGTTGTAGATTCACTGTTGCTTTAAAAAGAGAGAGTGAGCACAATAAAAGAGCTGTTTAGTGTTTTATATTATAAGAAATAAAATGTACTTTTACAAATGCTGCTGTTTGTCACATTTTCTTGAAACAGTTATAGTCTTAGTGAGACAAAATACAGTAGAAAATATACCGTTCACATCCGATTGTGTCACTGGTTGGAGTCTACAGTTCATGGTGCTCTGGGTTACGTTTAAAGGAAGATACCTGAGGCCTTGGCTGAGAAGACAATGTCAAGAAGGACCACATGGGCAGTCTCTTATAGATTTAGCTGGTTACAGTCCGGAAACATGATTTGCATCCTCACCTTCACACTGCTGTCACTGATTAGTGAAGAAGCATCTTCAGAGTGAGCTCTCATCCTGCTGAGCAGCGGTCTGAAGTATACTTTACCTGAGTATTTCCCTTTTATGCTACTTTATAGTTCTACTCCACTACATTTATTTGACAACAGCAGACTAAAAACTAAACCAGTGGTTTCTGACCCTTTTCGCCTTGTGATCACTCACAATAAACAGCGTCTGGTGGGAGCCACTTGTTACATTTCTGATGTCTGTGAGCAGTTCCACCAAAGAGTGACTTCTCCTCTTCTCACTTCTCAGATGGGTTCATTGAGATAACTGTTTGAGTGGAGGCAAAAGAGGGAAAATCAGAGGTAAAAAAAAATCCAGGGTTGCACAAAAGAAAATATTAGAGAAAATGACATTTGTTTTTCTTCTTTTATGCCCCATTCATCATCAAATGACCCCTCAGATTTTTCTTGTGACTTATATAAAGTAGATGAAACTCGCTAAGCTACAACATTAAAATGCTAGTTATTTAGGTGCCATTTTTCCTCAGATCAAGTACCTTTACTTTTAGTACTTTTAGTACACATTGTTGATGATACTGTATTTCTGTAGTTTAACTTAAGTAGGGTTTTAAATGCGGTATCATATGCATGTATTTTACTAAAGTTCTACTTCGGACTGAAGTCGACAGTATAGCTGTTTACCTCTGGATTCATCCATACATGTCATCTCTTAAATCCTTATGACTACCACACTGTCTTAAAAACTCCCCAAATAGTGTCATCTCCACATAAATATATCTCAAATAATTATATTAATGAGATGTGCTTGAGACAAAATAACTGCTTCAGTTTCAGCTATTTTATATAAACAAAAAAGCAATAATTAACATTTGGATCATTTACTTAAGTAATAGAAATACTCCACTGTGGAAATATTCAATTACAAGTAAAAGTTCTTACTTAAGTACAAGTAAAGAAGTATAAAAAGCAAAATGCACTTAACATTACCAAAGTAAAAGTACTACTAAAAGTACTTACTTGCACAGCAAAATGACCCCTGTCAGACTTGTATTATTATATATTATACAGTAATACTGTATCATTACTATTGATGGGTTAATGTAGAAGCAGTACTTTAATGTTTTAGCGGCTTGAGCCAGAACAAATTTGATCTACTTTGTGTTGCGTAGTTTTAATCTATAACAATGTATCATATTTAAGAACTCACTCACTTTTCTTAAACTCTTCATTTGCAAAGTAACTTTAATATCGGATAAATGTACTCAAACATTTGCTTCTGAAATTCGCTGAGTGAGAGTAGAAAGTGGCAGAAAATGTAAATAATCAAGTAAAGTGCAAGTACAAGTAAAAGTGTCCTTAAAGTGAATGTATTTCATCACACAGACGCACAGATTAATAAAATGTTTCTGGTTTTTACACTTTAACACAACAAGCTTTTGTGTGTCGAGTTTGTCAATATTGATTTTTATTTCAGTCATTAGTGCACCGGCAACACATTTCATGAGCAGACCTACTACAGAAGGAGAGTTGTGCAGTTTTCAACGTATATTTGTAATGTGTAATCTGTGTGTTTCAGTGGCTGATTTTAGTGTAAGTGTATTCATTACAGGAAAATCCTGTTTTTCTGCAAAGACAACACAAAAAAACAAAAAAACAAAACATCCAAATATTATGAGGAAAAATAGAAAAGATTTTCACTGCATTTCATTGGAGAACCATCCCATGACAGTTAAGGCTGGGCCGGTGCTGTCTCAGTGATGCGTTGGCACTGTGTGGTAACTACCAGCCGCTCGTGTGTTTGATATGTGGTAAATTCTACACAAATGTTCATGAAGCTGACAGGCATGACACATGGCACCGTCTATTGTCTGATTACACTCAAACTTACAGACAAAAACACACTCGGAGCTGAGTGGGATGGAGCTATTGTCCATTGTATTCACTGGTTTTAACTGTTCCAGATAAAGCGCCATTCTCAACAGCCACTGACACAGCACATCGGCCACACAGATCCACAGCTCCTGTCTTTTCACCCATGTTTACCTGCATGTTCCCCAAATACAGCACCGTTCATTGAAGAGATGGATCTTTGCCAGACTGAGGTCAGTCTCCTGGTGTAACTGGCACTGAAGGTTAGAGGCTGTGGTGTAGGTTCTGTGGCTGGACTTTTTTTTTTTTTTGTTGTTGTAATATATTTCACAATATGACAAAGGGGATCTTGCCAAACTCTCTCGTACTTACAGAGTGAAGATGAGGACCGCAGTTCTGCTGTTTGGCATGGGGTTGTGTGTGTTGAATGTCACATCGTCACTGAAAATCTGCGCTTTCAACATTCAGAGCTTTGGTGAAGCAAAGGCAAACAACAAGAAGGTTATGGGGATTCTCCTGAAGGTACTCTACTGTACGTGTACAACGACTAGAGCTACAGCCACATAAATCTATACATTCAACTTTCTTGTTTTCTTTTTTTTTGTCTTTGCTCCCAAGATCCTGTCTCGGTGTGATTTGTGTCTTATTCAAGAGGTCCGAGACTCTAAAGGAGAGGCCATACAAGCTTTGGTTAAGGAGCTAAACAGGTACAAGCATTTTTAGGTTTCAAACATGTCAGTCAACAACATCAGCTTTAACGTCACTGTATGTGACCGGTGTTGTCGTCCGCAGATTTGACAAATCCAACTCATACTCCTTTGTGGAAAGTGAAAGGCTGGGGAGGAACACCTACAAGGAACAGTATGTCTACATTTACAGGTAACCCATGCTGTTTACCAGACATGACCCGTCACTGTTAATGGTCAGTTTAACTTGATGTCCTCTTTTTCCTTCCAGGAACAATGTGCTGACGGTCAAAGAGCAATATCAGTATCCGAAACTAGAGGAAGGGAGCAACAAAACCGATGTGTTCTCCAGAGAGCCTTTCATCGTCCGCTTTCACTCCCCCACGACATGTAAGATTAAATGGAAGACATGTTTGGAACGATACAGAAAAAAGAAATGTCACCCTATTACAGTCTAACACAGTATTTCTGGAGGATCCTTGATGTTGTTGCAAATGTAAACATCATATACTGGTTTCAGAAACCTGGATATGCTGGATTAGAGCCATCTATCCAGGTTTCTAATCCTTCCCTTCCATGTGTACAGGTGAGTCCGATCTCAGTCCATGTAGCAGGTAAAAAAAAAATCACACGATGATCATAAATGATGCAATGAAACAAATAAAAATGTAAGTTTTACAGTGGTTGGAGGATGAAGCATCTCTTCCACCACTGATGACCAGATGGAAAAGGTACATCAAGAAGAATAATTAAGTTCAACCTGCAGTTAAAACAGAATTTGCTAGATTAATAGAGGAAGCTGCAGACAGTCAGAAACCTGTATAGCAATATGAACGTATGTAAACATTCGTTTAAGGTGTGTCATAAATGTGTTTTGTGTTTTTCCAGTGGTGAAGGATTTTGTCCTGATTGGTCAGCACACATGCCCAAAAACTGCCATGAAGGAGATGGATGAACTCTACACTGTCTTCAAAGGGATTCACAAGAAGTGGAAGACTGATGTAGGTCAACCCATATCATTATCATCATCATCATCATCATCATCATTATCATAACTCTATATTTTTTTATTCATATCTTCTCTCGCCACCCTCAAAAGGATAAAGGGTATAGCTAATGAATGGGTGGATCTATATCTTGGTCGGAGCCCCTCAGCTTGGTCTCGTGTTGGTTCTCGGTTCTCGGTTCTCTTCTACACATCTTGATCTGTTCAACTTCCCTTCTTGCTTCTTTTCATTCGCACCAGAATGTGATGATCTTGGGGGATCTCAACGCCGGCTGCAGCTACGTCACCGTCAAGGGCTGGAGAGCCGTGCGCTTGAGGAGCGACCCCAAGTTTCGTTGGCTAATTGGAGATGAACAAGACACCACTGTGCGGAAGAAGACGAACTGCGCCTATGACAGGTCAGAGATGGACGACCAATGTGTAGACACCAAGCCCACTAGATAAAGTGATTTCTTACAAATAATCTTCCCACATTTCAACAAACAGGATTATTGTCCATGGACGTGAAATTATTTCCAGTATAGTGCCAGGTTCAGCTCAACCATTCAACTTTAAAGAGAATTTCCATCTCACTGAGGAGGAGGTAAACTTGTTGCCTTGTAAACGTTCCTTATTATTTATTATTCAGTTTGATACTTAAGGTGAACATTAATCCTGATCTCTTGGTGGCTCTTTAGGCTCTTGAGGTGAGTGACCATTTTCCAGTAGAAGTTGACCTCAAGCCCAACCACCGCTACCTCCTCCGCCATGAGCTGTAGACCACTCAGCAATCAACCAACCAGGACTTCTTTATTATAACTGCAGTTTCCCTTGATTTTAGCTGTTAAAATAAATCAAAGTACCAAGCAGAATACTCATTGAGAAGATCTATTCTTTTATAATGACTCTTATCTTCAAAGTATCACTACCCCCATCTGAGTTACATAAGACACCAACATGAGCGGTTTCAGCATGAAGGAACAGCATGTTCGACTGCTGGAGTTTATGTTGTGCGTCTGAAACCAAAACCACATCAAAACTGACATAATTTCATGAGCTCACGAAGGTACGTTCCTACAGAAGCACAAAACATTGCTTTTGTGATTTTACTGTTTTAGAGAGAAACTTTTCTAACATCATTTCATATCTTCATATTTTACAACAGGCTCACATAATGCAGAAACTTATTTATTATTATTGCTTATGTTTTAGTTTTGATGTGTGACTTCTGCACCGTGTGTTTGACAGGAAGCTGCTTTCAGCATCAACAGATGAGCTACTTCGTGCTCTCTTCCTTTCAGAGAGAGGAGATTATCTGTGGCAATGCATTCGTTTTTGTCTTCATATAACTCCAATTAAAGTATTGATTTGTCTATTTGAAAAGATGGAACAAAGTCTTTCTGATCTACTCAGTGATGCATTTTCAGGTAAGAAACAAGTTTTAGTATTGTGGTGTGTATATATATATATATATATATATATATTTATTTTTATTTTTTTTTTTTTAACTATTTACAAAATGGTAATTTTCAAATGATGGTGTTGTTACAGACACATCTGCTCCATCATTTCCTGACGACGATTTGGACTTTGAGAATCTAAATTTTGATGAAAAGCTTGAGGAAGAGAACTCTCATGAAAACTTACAAACAAAGGAAGACAGGGCTCTGCACCAGGAAGCAACTGGTGAAGCTACAGTTTTGTCTACCAGGGAAACCAAAGATATATACAAGCCTGAACATGTTGATGAAGAGCAGTCTGATGATAATGACGATGACGAGGATTTTCAAGGTGTCGGGGTCAGTCTCATGAGCGTGGACGAAACTCCAGAGGAGGATTACACAAGCTCGGATGGAGATTCAGAACAGGAAGGTTCTGTCTCCGGAGAAGATGAGGAGGATGGCGATGAGGAGGAGGATATAGGCACAGGAGAGAAAGGAGGGGATTTGTTGATGTCAGTTCGCTGTGGTGACGAGTCCTGCTATGGTTATAAAGAGGACAGGATCTTTGCTGAGGGACACCCTCTGTCCCCGGAGGGTGCTGAAAACCCTCAAGTTAGAAACGAGGAACAAGGTGAGAGCGAGAGCGATGAGGAGGTGTCCTATTTTAGGCGAATCCCTGAACGTGGCAACGAGATGATGATGATAAAAGGTGATGGGGTTGAAGAGGATGAGCAAGAAAGAGAAGAAGACAAGCAAGACGACTCATCTGATTCTGAGTGTGAGGGCATGAAAGTCGAACAAGAAGAAAATGTTCTTGCTCAGTGTTTTGAGCAGGTGGTTGAAAATCCTTACAGAGGTGAGCCTGCCACAGCCACTTTGAATTCTCCAGAAATATCAGTGCAAAGTCTGCAGGATCCCATAGCTGAAGGTGTTAGTGAGGAATATGTAGAGAAAATGAAGGATTTCTCAGGGGAGGAGCATCAAGAGGCAGGTGAGAGCTTTGCAGATTATCCCTCAGACTTTTCTTCATGTGAATATGTAGATGGAGTCAAAAATCAAGAAAGTAACTCCCAGTCGAACGCCTTGCCTCACACATCCTACAGGGGTTCGAATGCAAAGCAAAACATCTGCCTGGAAGGAGAGGTGACGGATGCAACATGGATGGGAAGAGAGGAGGACACTGATGATGATGAGGGAGACGGGTATCTATTCAGCAGAGATCTGGAGATGGATGATGAAAGGTTCAGGAGTTTCGATGTGGCAGCTGCAGAAGAAGACGGAGGAAAATGTGAGAATGTGTTGAGCGATGCAGCTGTGACAGGGTGTGATGATGGAGCTGAGACAGGTGAGAGTGACTCCTACAGCTCCAGTGATGACGAGGTCCAAGTGAGGAGGAGAGACGAGGGCCTCTTGGATGATATATGTCCACAAGATCTCGACTACGAAAAGAGACTGGAGGACAGTCGGCTTTACAGCGCGAGCACTGCTGCATTTTCCGATTGGAGCATTTCTGATGATCATAACACCGAAAACAACAGAGCACATCCAGCAGATCTCAGCAAAGGCTGGGATTTAGACGTGTCAAAAAGTGCTTCCACTCTGTCTGAGGAGCTGTTAACCACAGAAGGCACAGATACAGCGGAAGCACCTCTTTCATATGTGATTCAGCGTCCTGCAGAAGACGTCAACAGCTACTCAGTGGTGCAGAGAGAGGATGGCAAAAACACAACCCCCTCTAACCAGGGCTCTGTGGATGACAGCTTCTTCTTCAACACTGAAGCCTCAAGGGTCACTGAGCTGGGACATCTGGGAGATGATGAGTACGAAGAGGAGAGGAACTGGGAACAAGAGCAGGAGAGAATCAAAGCTTTCTACAAGTTTTACAATGAGAGCGACGGGGAGAATGAAAGAGGTGAGTGTACATGAGATGTGTATATAGTAATAATATTAACAAGTGTTGCCTGTATTCCATAATTCATCAGTTTCCATTTGTGCATTTTTAGAGAGGCAGATAAAAGTTCAGTTTTGTACAGATCCATTGTCTCAAGTCATTCACTATGAAACTGACAGGTAAGCGGAATTTCTTGTCCAAATTAAACATTGTCCTTCAAACAATAATTACGACCTGAGCTCCACAGATCCAACCAGACACTGTGTTCTTCCTCTTTTCTCACCAGTGACACAGATTCACTCAGCAGCTTCGCAGACAGGGAAGAGGACCTGAGCTCTGCAGAAACACCTGAAGTGAGAATATGATCATTTGCAAATGGTCACATATGAAAACAGACAGCAACACGTACACATGAACAGATTGTTTTAACTGCTTTGTGTGTGCACAGGACCCGAGGGAGCCTGATGACACCCTGCTAATTACACCAGATTGTGATCCCCCGAACACTCTGCCAGAGAGCGCACCAGAGAGCGCACCAGAGAGCGCACCAGAGAGCGCGCCAGAGAGCGTACAAAACTGTACCAGAAAACATAAGGTGTGTGCTCACTGGCCATTACTGAACATTCATTTTGTTCATTTGTTCCTTTATTTTTTGGTTATTTGTATACCTCCTGTTTTTTTCCCCCTGCAGTGTCTCGGCATTCTGAAGCAGATGGTGAAGATGGGTCTGCTGATAGGGGCGGGTTTGCTGGTGTTCTGGATGGGCACAGGCCAACCAGACTGGTTCACATCCTTCTTCTAAGGCTACGTGTCTTTTTTTTTTTTTTTGCCATTAAAACATGTTTATATGCTTACCCATGTTGGAAGAAAGATCCAAAATGACAATATGGCTTTGTAAAAATGCAGTTTAAAGTGCTAGATTGAAAATTGTGAACCATTATCTGTAATATGCAACACTGTGCTTAATAAAGATTTATCTTTGTTTAAAATGTTGCTGATGTATTTGTATGAACTTCAGAGAAGTTGTCTTCCCATTACATTAGGGCTAAATAAGCCTTAAACTAAGGCCTCTACTTGTACTGTATTTCTGGTGAATTAGTGATAAGCCTGACACATTGAATGTCATGTAAAATGTATTATTTGTGGTAGAAAGTAACTATTTTCTATTTTCTGCTATTTTCTTCTTTGTTTTCATCTCAGATGGAAATCATTCTCTTTATTCTGCTGCAAGTATCTGATAGTAATATATACCAGTAACTTTGGAAATATGATAAACTTGCAAGTTTTTTTTTAAATTTTTATTACCAGGAACCCTAGTAAGATGCTGCTGCATGTTAATGTATCAACAATAATTTATTATTTTGTTAAACTGTATCACAACTATGAATAGAGTTAATATCAATAAAATACATAGATAATAATTACCTTTTTTTTTAATTAAAAAATCAAATAATAGCCTATAACAATCTGGAAGGGGACTTTCTGCATATGAAACAGCACACTTCAGATCAAATCAGCAAACACAACACAGGCAAATGTGAATACTGTAGACAAGAGGAAACAGTGGAGCATGTAATGGTTCATTATGAAAATATCAATCAGACAGGATGCACCTGATTCAAAATTTGAGAGGGATAAAAATAGACTTTGAAAAAAAAAACTATTACATGTACTGCAAAAGAACTCAAGGGAATGCTATTAAATCTTATTCCAGTGAGAGGATGTGAATTTTTAAAAGTATTATTACTATTATTTTTTATTTATTTATTTATTTATTTATTTGTTTATCTATTTTATTTTTTTTATTTAATTTTGGAATAAGAGTAGGCTATTAGACATCCTGATCCATACTCCATTCCAGTTGGTGGCGGTAATCTATCAATTCGTTGTTTGCCAACCGTCAATAAACGTCAAGGAAGAAGAACAACAACAAGAAGAAGAAGGAGGAGAAGAAGAATTTGCCAAACGGAAATGACGTCTCATTTTACTGAAGGTGCAAATGTTTTCAACATCTAGCACAAACAAACGAGGGCGGGTTTTAGCATCTGCATGTTTTCGAGCCACCGGAGGATCTGTCCCTATTACCCGCGCGACAAATCGAGCTTCCGCTCATTATCGGTGGGCGGAGTTATAACCGTGGTCTCTTTTTGCGAACTGAAACTACAGCTCAACCGAAACAACACAGATATAACGCTACAACGAAGTCTAACGACAAAAAGCGAACTAAAACAATGTCTTCGCTAAGTAGTAAGTCTGCGCAGGACATTAGCGACCTGCTGGATGAATACGGGATAAAGCACGGACCTGTGGTCGGTGAGAGGCTCTTACTGTTTACTTTTTGCCCGTTTTGAATCAACGTGTACGCCAGTTAAGTACACAGGCCTCCCCCTGCTTGTGAGAGTTTGCTCTTTTATCGGGTCTGTGTTTTTTTCTATGTACACTTGTTCATTATTCCTTAAATGTCTATGACCTTCTGTTCTCAGACTCCACCAGAAGTCTGTATGAAAAGAAGCTGAGAGAGGCCATGGCCAAAGGGAAAAGAGCAAGTTATAGACCATCACCTGACAAGACCTACTACAGAGAAGAGGGTAAGTGTCTCTGTCTACTCTTTTCTCTCACTCACATGCTGGGCTAAAGAGCTCATCTCACTTGTTGAGGAGGTGGACATGTTGTATATCTACAGGAATAAATTGTGTTCAAACTTAGATTGAACTTTGAAGAAAAATGGTTTAAAAATATCTTGTTAAAGGCTAAATTAAAGAGAGTTGTGCATATCAAACAATTATATATAGACTAACCACGCACTTTATAGGAACATCTACTTGTAATAGATCACATGTACACCTGCTTATGTGTGTTAATGTTCACATATCAGGATGGGGAAAAAATGTGATCTCAGTGACTTTGACTGTGGCTTGATTGTTGGTGCCAGACGGGCTGGTTTGAGTGTTTCTGAAACTGCTGATCCCCTGGGACTTTCACACTCAACAGTCTCTAGAGTTTACTGAGAGTGGTGCGTAACACAAACACAAAAAAAAACCACCTTGTCGATGAGAGAGGTCAGAGGAGAATGGCCAGACTGGTGGGAGCTGACAGAAAGATTACGGTAACTCAGATAACCAAAAAACTGAAAGCACCTGTGCTGCTCTTTGGTTTAAATTGACTAGTGGTGATGTTAATCTGGTGATTGAGTGCAAACTGTATGAACTCAAACTGAATAACCGAACCTCTGGAGTCAAAATATTATTGAGCAGTGATTACTGTTCTCAGGTGGGCCACTCAGGTATGTAAATGTTCACTTGCTCTGACATAGTGTGATGTTTGTGTTTTTATTTCAGAGGAGGAAGTCACCTACGTTTACAGGACACCAGTAGGTATCCTCCAGATTTAAAAACCTGAAATTCTATAGAAGTGCATCTCCATCACTGGCAAATGTCATTTAAGTTCGCTGTTAACCCCTCTGTGTAAAAATTGGCTACAGGGCCCTCACCTTTATAGTTTGAGTGACCAACATCTGAGAGGTTTTGTTGCCAGAATTTATCAATGAAACAATGTAGTCAATTATATTTATATAGCCAAAAATCACATATTTGTTGTAACAGAATTATGAGTTAATACTGATTGAGTAGGACAAATTTCAATGGTCATTATTTCTGTTTCCAATATTGCAGGTCAGAAGTGACGCTGCAGGAGACTATGGAGACGGGTCAGTTCTTTTCCTTATTCTCTCCTGTTTTTTCAAACACTGATTGTCTTTCTTCTATATTTTGTGTTATTGAAGAAGCGAATACAAGTCAGTCTGAATTAATAATTACCTTTTTCACCTGTCTAGTCGGCCTTCCATGAGCTCAAGACCAGGGTGGTCTGAGAGAGAATTCGAACATGAGTAAGTCACAGTTATACTAACTCTTGTTGTCATCAAAGTGGATGAGGGGCAGACAAAACTTTCATATATATGTTCTATGTCGCTCTTTACAGGACGTCCTACTCAACCTACTCAAGGTCAAAGCCTGAATACAGAGGACAGACTTTTGTTGATGAGTAAGTGTATTTACACAGAGTTAATTGGTGTCATCAGCTGTTTAGGTTCAATTTGTACATTTGACATTTTAAGTATATTTTGCTAATAAAATTTCATGTCATGTTTTATTGTATATTATATTATAGCATTTTAATGCTGCTGTCTTGCTATAAGTAAAGGATCTGAATAATACCTCCACCACTGATTGTTTAGTCTATAAAAAGTCAGTTTAGATGTCTCATTTTCTCAGACAAACTAACAAGTCTAAAACACAAAGATGCAAGTATGTAAAACGGAGAAAAGCAGCTCATCTTGGAAACCAGAGAATGATTGGTCCTTTTTTTTGCTTGAAAAACAATTTCAACAATTGATTGATTGTCAGATTTGTTGTTGTTTCTGTCAGAATTACACTGACTGGCCCGAGGGGGGCAGCACTGAATTTACATTCAGTTAAGTAATGTTAAATAAGGATGAAACAGAAAGACATTTGAGTTCATGATGAATCTCACTACCTCACCTCTTACCGACATTACACTAGCTGAAACTAAAGGCAGCACCTGTGTTTGAGGTCAGAACAGGCTCACATTTGTTTACTGCTAGTTTGTGTGGGAGACTGTTAATTATGCACTGTAGCATAATTCCTCTTATTCCTCTGCAGGCCCAACATATACGAGAAGGCAGTCTCTTACAGAAACTCCAATTTGAAATCGACGCCCATGAAATATGAACAAGATGCTCCGAAGGCACCGAAGTCATCTCGCCTCATCCCACTGTGGGTTCAGTTCGTGTTCTTCCTGGCTGTGGCAGTCTTCCTCTACTTAGTTTTTTCCAGTATGGAGACAAACGAATCCCTCAAAGGAATAGAATGATTTGGTCTTTTATTCATGCTGCTGTTTACAGGGCTGTTACACTTTATTATACATTTTAATGCAAGGAATGTATTTTGGTTAATGCCTTTATTTTAGACATTGCTGAAATTGTGGTTTATGCAATATTTGTGTGTGTTATAATTGTAGTTTATTTGCTTGCTTATGCTTAAAGGTAAAATACATGATCGTCACTAAGTACAGCAGCACTACTAGAATAGATGGGGATGCCACTTAAAAAACATAAAATCGTACTTCTTCTTACGTAGACAGCATCTGTCTACCTGTCCTGATAGTTTCACTGTCATCTGTTCAAATTTCTAGATAATCAGCCTCAGCCAGGCCCAGTACAGTGCATGCAGTGGAGTTCGGTTCATGGTGCTAAATGTGAAAAGAAAAGTACATTTTTAAAACTTAACTCAGATACTATGCCACAGTTGCATATTAAATATCCACAAAATACTGACTACAGTTCAGTGTCAAAGGTGCTGTGACAGATCTTTTATAGTATCCCAAAAATTTTCTTTTTTCCATTGTTGTAGTGCTTGGTGTCTCATGGTATGCTGTGGATATTGTTAATAATTATATACTCGTACAATTCTTCCTTTTGTCAGTTATCTGAAATAATTAAAGTTTGTGATACAAGTGCCTCAACCGTTTTATAGGATTAATTGGGATATAATTGTTAATGTTTTTTAAGTGTTTAATAAGTAGTTGGGGAAAAACTTTTATCTTGATTTAAAAAAAGAAAAAAAAAAAAAGAGGTTGCACTTGTTATACAAGCTGTGATGTCATGTTTATGCTTTGCTTCACTAGAATTAATTCAGAGATATCACACTTTTGTACTACAAAATTCAACCTTTACACCCTGTTGTGAATTGTTTTGAATTTGCATTTCATAATCCAAATATAAAAGACCTTTAATGAGTAAACAAGTGTCAAGTAATTTATTCAGGAGCAAAAACAAAAATTAAATGTTTAAATAACTGAGGGTATAAAAATAAACAAACTGTATGATGCATTATTGATAGCACTTTCTCCTTTTATGGAGTTTGATCTGATGCTATTAATTACACAGTACATGCAGTAATATTAAAAAAAAACTGAAGCGAAGCTCCAACAACAGCAACATTTTAATCAACTCTAGTTTCTACTTACACACTAAGTGCAGTACATGTAGTTAATGGCATAAGATGCATAGTAGGGTTACACTTAAAGTACAAAAACTTCTAATCCTTAAAGGATCATTGATCTGTGGAAGCAAGTACATAATAAGCTAGTGGAGCTTGTCATTATTGTTACCTGTTAATAAATATAAAACAATGTTTTTGAACTGGATATACAGTGGATATAAAAAGTCTACAGACCCCTGTTAAAATGCCAGGTTTTTGTGATGTAAAGAAATGAGACCAGGATAAATACTTTTTTTTAATTTACTTTTTCCACCTTTAATGTGACCTATAACCTGTACAATTCAACTGAAAACCAACCAAATCTTTTAGGGGGGAAAAAATAAGAAGACTAAAACTATATATATATATATATATATAAAATTAAAAAAAATAAAATAACGTGGTTGCACAAGTGTGCACACCCTTAAACTAACTCTCAAAGTCTTTTTGGGTAGGACTCTATCAGTATGGCACATCTTGACTTGGCAATATTTGCCCACTCTTCCTTGCAAAGGCGCTCCAAATCAGTCAGATTGTGAGGGCATCTCCTGTGCACAGCCCTCTGCAGGCCACCCCACAGGTTTCCAATTGGATTCAAGTCTGAGCTTTGGCTGGGCCATTCCAAATCTTCTAGTGAAGCGATTCTTTTGTTGATTTGGATGTATGCTTTGGGTCGTTGTCGTGATGAAAGATGAAATTCCTCTTCATCTTTCTAGCAGATGCCTGATGGTTTTGTGCCAAAATTGACTGCTATTTGGAACTGTTCATAATTCCCTCTACCTTAACTAAAGCCCCACTTCCAGCTGAATAAAAACACCACCACCACGCTTCACCGTGGGTATCGCGTTCTTTCTATGATGTGTTGTTTTTACACCAAACATTCCTTTTGTAATTATGGTCAAAAAGTTCAACCTTGGTATCATCAGACCATAACACATTTTCCTACATGCTTTTGGGAGACTTGTTGTATGTTTTTGCAAAATTTAGCTTGGATGTTTTTCTTCCGTTTTGCCACTCTTCCCCCGTAGCCCAGACGTATGAAGAATATGGGAGATTGTTGTCACATGTAGTACACAACCAGTACTTGCTAGAAATTTCTGCAGTTCTTTTAATGTTAGTGTAGGCCTCCCTGACTNATCTTTCTAGCAGATGCCTGATGGTTTTGTGCCAAAATTGTGCCAATTTCTGCAGTTCTTTTAATGTTGGTGTAGGCCTCCCTGACCAGTTTTCTTCTTGTCTTTTCATCAATTTTGAAGGGATGTCCAGTTCTTGGTAATGTCACTGTCGTGCCATATTGTCTTCACTGAAAGTTCTGAAATGATTTATCGTCTCATTTTTTTTTACATCACAAAAACCTGGCATTTTAACAAGGGTGTGTAGATTTTTTTGTATCGACGGTACACAGAAACCTGAAGAAGCTATGTCACAGTTTCCCCAGTTTAGCTTTTTGCAGCAGATTTCTACACCATACATCTGGGGTCATGGCAACAGCTAAGTCTGAGTGAATCTGAAATCCAACCTGAACCAAGATTGACTTTGAACTGGACATAGTTTCTATTGTCTGTCAGTCTTCTGTGGCCATTCGCTTACATCTCACTATAACACAATGCTTAATAGCAAATCATATCCATGGCTTCCCTGCAGTAATGCTAACCTGAAGTTTGGTAAGAAAGAAAACTGCAGTACAGTCTCAGGTCTATGTTTGTGTCCATTGAAAGCTGTGCTTCATCCAGACTGTCCTGAACTGGGTCCAGCTGCTGCCTTTTCCAAAGGTGTGGTGGATGATCAGCCAAACTGTTTGGTTCTGTGTTATGTCCCCTGCCACCTGAATCCATGGAGGACACAGTGTGAGCCTTCTGGCTTTCCACCACTCACTAGTGATTCTGCTTGAAAGGAGAAACACAAAATCCTCCACTTTAATTCACTACTCTAGCACAATTAAGAATATGGATATGGTAATAAAAGTAAATTATAATAGTGCCTATAAAAAGTATTCACCCTCATTTGGAGCGTTGACAGCATTAAAAAAAAAAAAAGAGCCTTTAATGTTAAAGTGAAAGCATCTGGATTATTACAAAAATAAAATACATGTCTGCAGAAGTATTCATCCTCTTTAAACAGGACATGCCTTAATCAAAACTGGTGTTTCCATTTGGTTTTAGAATTAGTTAAATGGAGATGACCTGTGTGTAGTCAAGGGGTTTCACTTGATTTTGAGTTTAAATACATCTGGAACTAGAAGGTCTACCTTTTAGTGAGTCAGTATCATGGCAAAATCCTCCACAATGAAGGCAAAAGAACACACCGAGCAACTTACAAAAATGTAATCGAGAAGCACAAGTCAGGAGATGGATACGAGAAAATATTAAATCCCCTTTGATTTATTGTTGCAAAACCATAAAACATGAAAACTTGTGATGAAAAAGTGTGGTGAATACTTTTTATATACAGTGTTTGTGCAAGAATCATGAACTTCGATACCTTTAGTTATCTGTTGCCTGCATACCCCGTCATAGCTTGTTAATTGATAAGGCAACATAAGTGTTGTCCACACCTGTAAGAAGAAGCACACTTAATAAAACATACAGCGTATCCCCAGCCTTATTAGCATGGGTACACATACAGGATGCTTTCTAAAAGCCATATCCCTTTCTACAGTATATAGGCGTCTGGTAGAACAAAGGAACTTACAGGTTCTGGTCTCTCGCTCCAGTTCAGAGGGCTTCTTCTCTTTGTTACACAGTACCTTGGCCACAATGATTATAACAACAACAGCTACGACAAATGTCAGGCCAGACACAAGCCAGCTGATCACCATTGGACTGAGCACTGGATCTGGGTCTGGGGGTCAAAGGAGTTATCTGTAAGTTTTCATAGATGGAATTTCATCCACTGCTGCAACTAACTGTGTCAAGCTGAAGTGCACTTGCAAACGAGTGAAACATACAATCTGTCCAGTGAAGAACTGTGAGGAAAGCCTAGATAGAATATAATCAATGTAAAATTAATATTAATATCACATTATCACTCTGTTTTTAAGCAACTCTTATTTATAGCACAGACCACACACAATACTTTTCTTTATCTTTACAATATACTGCATCTCTATAGTCTATAATATTATTAGTTTTCACCTCTTATGGCTATAGGCAGGGGCTGGCTTTCTCTGGAGACGAAGGTGCGTCCACCCAGCTGGACCCGATACAGGCAGTAGTAGTAGCCCTCGTTGGAGCTCTGGGCGTTGGGAAAGGTGAAAGTGACAGACGGGGTGAGGGCAGGCAGGGACTGGCGCACTGTGCCGTTGGAGCGAATCAGACGCAGCTGGAAGGAACCTCCAGGGTACTGCTGCGCGGTGGAGCAGGTGATATTAAAACTGTGGCCTTTGATGACAGAACCAGCCGGGGCATCAGTGGACGTGTTGTACCAGTGTTGGGGAGTCAAGAGTTCCACTGTGATCAGACACAACAAAAAAAAACAGGAATTCAATAGGTTATTCAAGGTCATTCAGGACCTCTCTTGAAACAGTGTGGATTCAGCTGTAACCTGATTTGGGTCTAAACCATATTATAACCACAATTTTTCTCCAAACCCACATTTGTTGTTATAAAACATTCTAAAATAAGACAGTCTTTTCAGCCATCTCTGTTGACTCTAGATTTCTGCAAATTGATGAGCGGTGAGAGTGCGGCGTTCAAATCAGAACATCAGATGAAGATTTGCAGTTTTCTGGAGCTTTCATCCACATCGCACAGTCTTCTTCAGGAAATGGGGCTGCCTAATGCAGTTGAAAACTCAGAAAAAATAACTTTGGAGTTTAGATTATTTTGTTACTCACGCTATTCCCAGAGATCAACAAAGAAACTTCCAATGCTCAAAACCAAAATTTCTGACGTGCACCAAGTTAGGTGTGAGGACATTAATAAAATTAAACTGAACCTGATTCAAGAGACTTAAGAGAAATCAAAATCCAATGTGGTGCAGACCCATTAGGTTGAGTCAGCCAGAGAATCAAACATCTAATATAGATTGCACAACAAAAGGATGTGCTATGAGAATGGGGATTGGTACAATAAAGTTAACTGGTGCAATAGAGATAATGTTGATTAGACAATGTGGCTATGACTGACCCACAGTGATGTTGATGGAGTTGCTGGGTGGAGAGCTGAGCAGCTGAGAAGGAAAGCCACCCTTGATCCTATACCGACAACTGTAGCTGCCCTGGTGGAAAGTCTCTATGTCAGACAACGTGAGCTCCACTCCGGGCTGGGTCTGGTCGGCCCTCTGTGTAACCAGCGGTGTGGCTACTCCAGCCTTGTACAGGTGGAAGTCACTGAGGTGGTGACCCAGTAGAACACTGCAGCCGAAGCGAACAGCCTCCCCAGGTGAGAACACAGTGTGAGGTGACAGCAGGGCGAGTGTGGGCGTTAAAAGGGTACCTGTGAGTAAAGACAGGTTAATCGCAAAATGTCAGGATGATCCAATGCACCATACTCTTCTGCCTATCAATAAGTATGCTGACATGTAGACTATTATGAATACCAGCCTAATGTTCCAGCTACCCAAATTATCTCACTGCACAATCCTGTGTTTCAGATCATTTCTGTGTATTCCAGACATTTTTTCTGAATTACTATGTTTGGGATTTATAATGTCCAGGTTACTCTACACAGGATTTAATGTTTATATGTACCAGCTCTTGATTATCAGGATACTCGAGAGCTGATCCTGAATGATCAAGTGTCAATTTACTTGGAGCCAATGGTAACTCTAGTTACTAACAGTCAGCCATCTGGCAGTACTCCTTGTTAGATAAAATACATCATCAGACTAGAGTCTCACCTGAGCATTTCACCCCTGCATCATTCTCATGGGTGCAGTAGGAGTTACTGTGGAGAACAACAGCACAGCGTGTCAAACTGGATTCATGTCCAGTGCACTGGACATGCCGCAGCCAGATCTCTCCTCTGCCCGCACCAAATGCTGCATCATGAAGGGCAGATTCAGCTAAGCCACAGCCCAGCTCCAGGCACACCACATCAGCCTCCCGGAGGTCCCAGCCATGGTCGCAAACTGTCCCCCACTGGTCATGGCGGAGTACCTCAACTCTCCCAGAACACTTGTTGTCCCCATCTACTAGTCTGACTCCACCTGTGGACCGGAGAAAAATTACTTAGAGATAGAAAATGTGGGAAAGGCTGAGGATGCAACAGGTTTGTATCAATACCAGGCTTACCAAAGGCATTAACTCCATCCCATAGAGCACCTAACAGGCCTGTGAGGACATCACAAACAAGGAATTATGCACAGGCAAAAAACAGACTCAAATCCATTCAAAATGTCAACAATAGCATCTCTTTTCCCTCGGCTGGCGCGCTTAACACTAGCAAAATGAATGCAGTCTATTACAGTACAACAGTCTTGTAATGAACGAATCATTATCATGGTGTTCAGTTTCTGATGTGTTCGGTTGTGTTGCATGACATTGAGAGATGTTTCAAATAGGTTTCTATTTAGCTTTACTTAGCAATTAGGCTTAGAGCACCTGTCAGTTTAACAAACTCCATCCTCCAAAATGACCACACAGTTAAATCAGCGCCTTTTTACCCTTCCTGAGGATTCGAGCCTATGTATTGAAGAGCTGTTGTATTATACTTCCGTAACTTCAGCAACGTGAACCCAATACACCGGTAACTTACTGTTAGATATTTTACAGGATATTTACATGTAAACAACAGGTCCATGTTCAACCCAACTAAGGAGAAGCGGCACTCGTAATGTTAATTAACGTTATAAAACAAATTTTCAGTCATAATAACAAGACAATGTCTCTGGAAGTCACAGATGCCACTAAACAGTTTTTCTTTTCTTAGGTGAATGTAACGTAATACCCTTTATGGTTATCCTATTGCATAATCACGTAAGCTACCTAGCTGGTCCTGCCACAGACCTAGCTAGCTGACAAACGAGCTTAGTTAACCGCTATTAGCCGACTTAGCTCACCTGTTAAAAGGATGTGGAGGAATCTCAGCATCGTCCCCCTCACCTTTCCATCAGACGGCCGGGGGTTGCCCGTTGTCCCGGTGATGGTGCTGACAGCCGTTCAAAGATAGCGACGGCACAAGACATTAGCTGGTTTGTGTCGTGCTAGAGAGACTTGGATTGGCTAACTGAACTAGGAGCTAATGGCTAAGCAACTTTGACCAACTGACACTTATCGGCGAGGGTGTAAGTTAACTGCACACATGGTCGATAGCCGAGCGGTGCTGATAACTGACAAAAAATTAATTCTTGTCTCCAAATCAAGTGGAACTGTTGGTGGCTCTCACAACAACGAGATGTCCAGAAGACAACGCTGGGTAAGCTACATGCCGTCAGGCCGCCGTACTCACGTCAACAGTCCAACAGTTTATCCCATGAATCCCAGCGCTGAGCCCTACTCCCTGCGGCAGACAGAGGTCACTACACCGCCGCAGCAAAGCATTTAAACTGTTAGCTTCCTCTGTTGAGGATCACCACGGGCGTAGCCAGAAACCCTGGGCACTGCAAAGTCAGTGTACATACTTAAAGTTACCCTGTGGTGGAAGAGCATGAGGGGTGGAGGTAACCAAAATGATTTGATAAAAATGGAGGACTTCCATGGGCAATTGCTCACTTTGCTTTGCCTGGTTTGCAAACCAGCATTGGTTTCTGCCATGTAATATTAAAAGGCTTTTTATTTTATCTTACCTCAGACTGTCTTGAATTATTTATTTTTTGCCCCTTAAATGTGTTTAATCATATGACCACACATCAAATCTGAAGTATTCTAACACAGGAAAACTGTATAGAGTACCACATTCTTATAAGTTACCTTAAGTAACTGATGGCTTCAGTAATGGCTAATAAATAATTTACCAATACTTTAATGATCAATTATAAGCCATTAAAGGAGAGGTTTTCAAGTCCATCTTAATACAATACTGACATACCCATATGTAGTTTGAAAGCATTACTGGTCACTGTAATTGTTCCTCCTGTATGGTAAAGACACCCCCTCTTAAAGCAAAGCCAACACAAGCAACGGGTATGATTTGACAACACATGCCCGACAAATACTCACAACACAACCAAATACACAAATGTGCTGCAAATACTGACAACACAACGGAAGTGTTTCCAGGGGACACTAAAAAGTGATGAACCTGGCTGGGGCGCTCCTTTTGTTCAATGCCCAATTGTGACTTCTGAAGTTAAAGGCATTGACTTGTGTCTGCTGGAAACATTTCTGTTGTGTTGTCAGTATTTGCAGCACATGATGTCAAATTGATGTGAATTTGTTTGTGGCTTGTCTATTTGCATGTGTTCCCTTAAGCTGCAGTGCTTTGAGCCCTCAGGGCCACCGTACATGGGGACAAAATACACATTTGCTGAGAATTGTTTTGTGCAAAATGCATTCTTAAGTTTAGCTGAAGCTAATGATACTCCTCAGTACTCTGAGTTAGCCAAACCAAGTGGATGTCTTCTGCAAAATAATTAATTATGCAATTAATAATTATGTTTATATTTATGCTTCATTTAAGTCTATGTATATAGATTTGCTTTCACTTTGGAATAGAATATAATTTTTTTTTATGTTAATCAGGGTCATAAAGGCCTGATACCATCCACTGTTGGTATAAGATCCCCTGTATACATTTCAAGAGAGTAGGATTAATAGACATCAACTTATTGTAGACATGACCATTCAGGAATTTAACACCAACACAAAACGCTTTGGTCATGAGCCTGTTCTTCCTTGTTAGGGAGGACAATCTAGGTCAATCAACTAAACCACAGGAGGAAGAAGAAAGTTTTGCTGATTCATGTCTGACTGCTCAAATGGTTTCACACATAAAGTGACTTAACTCAGTAAAAATCCTGAGGCATATTTTCCATTTCATATAATTTTCCTGTCAACTATGACTTTGCTTTTCAGTGACCCATGGTGGCTTTTCTTCCTTTTCCTCTATGTTGACCAAATATGTTTACATACATATGCCTCTTCAAGATAGACTTGAAAACCTCTCCTTTTTTGCCTCATTTGTATTCATGTCCTGGAAGGCCTGTGAAGGCAGTGGGTAAAATGAATTCAGCAAAATACAGAAGAAATCCTGAAAACCTGCTTCAGTCTGAAAGGGAGCTGCAGCTTGGGAGATTTATTTTCCATGCGAGACCTAACCTCAAAACATAATGCCAAAGCAACAGGAATGGTTATAAAACAGCAATGTCAGAATACTGTAAATGGCCAAATCTGACCAGAGTCTAGCCCTTAATCCAATTCAGACATTTTATAGGACTTGAAATTTGTCCATCCATGGTCCCAGAGCAGTTTTGCAAAGATGAATTGCAGCATTCAAATGTGCAAAGCTGATATTTTATATTTTAATATTTGGACTATTTGTATCTCACCATGGTCACTTTGGCATTAATCTTTAATGTTGACCAGGGTCATAAGATACTAACTTGTTGTAAAACATTAAAGCATGAAAACATCCAAGGGGGGGGAATACTTTTATAGGCATATATGAACAGTGGAAGACTTTTTTCCAGATCTGTGACTCTAGGTGAGGTAAGTAGGCATTACTGAAAAAAACAGTAATACATTCTCAGCAAATGACAGTATGTAGAAGGAAATGATTAGAAAGCACATCTTGGGATTCAGTCATTGTATAAACACAAGTAGCAAGCAGAAGAGAACCTCTACTACACATTGTAGGGATTATACTTATATCTAGAGAAATTTAAGTCTCAAAAGTGGGATAAAATTAAATTTGTTAAAAGGAAGTTCTGACTGAAGACTTTTCACCCACATTCCTCCTGTATTGTACAGTATTTTAATCTTTTGTATCTCTCGGGTGTTGTTTTCTACCACACCCTCACATACATTTCCTTCATGTACTTTGCACTTCTGCATGTGAAATTAACAAGATAAAAATCAGTAGTCTGCCATTTTAGCCAAACCTTAATGTTGACACAAGGTACAAGGCCCTGATTAAATCAATTAAGCAGAATATACGAGTTTCAGAACAGGACCAGCCAATTAGTCCCTCACATATTCTGATATTTCAGTTATTGAGCCATATTGACAGTGAAACAACCCTGCTCTACTCTTGTGCTTGGTACTAACTAAAGGCAGATTTCTGAATTATTGCGTCAGTATTAAGATCAACAACCAACTGATGTAGTTTCTTGATGCAGTTTATTGAGCCACTGGTCAAAACAGCATCTAAGTTCCCATTATATTGTAAAAGGTGACCATCTTTTTCTCAAAGAAAAAAAAATACACATAAGCCTGTATATATGTGTGTGTGTATATATATATATATATATATATATATATTAATGAAAAATATGAAATTTCTCTGTAATTCCAACTTCAAAACCAGCACATTATTTTTGTGAAACAAAACTCTCAAAATGGTCTGTGGTCATTACACTGCAAGGGACAGCAGTATTACTTGCACTTAATCTGAATAACCTCCCTTTGTTAACTTAATGAGTCGGCCTGCACAGTCATGTGTGATGGTACATTTACCACTGATAAAAAGAAACAAACACCGTCATAAAATAACAAAACATAAAATAACTTAGTTAACTTAGCACTAGTCCTCTAAGAAGATGACCTTTTTCACAGGTTTGGAGTTTCAATAAGTACCACGACTTCTTGAATTGTTTTTGATAAACTCCTAACGATCAAGCTTTCAATAAAATAATCTATTTAGCTCTTTGGATAACAGTACAACCTGCTTCAGTTCCACCATAAAAGTCTCTGTAGCACCACATCAAAATATGTACAGTATGTGTTGCATTTTCAAAAGTCTCTTGCCCAGTGTGTCTCAGGCTTTGTCTGGAAAACGCCAACTTTCAAACATGTCTTCATTTGGAGTCTCCCAACAGATGGACAATGAGTTCATAAGTGGAGAGGACGATGGCTGTGTTAGGGATTTGTCTAATTAGCTGTGGAATGAGTCCTCTATAAAAAGCTGCATAACCTTCCTCCACCGCTATTAACCTCCCTGTCTGGAAGAAATACTTGTACTTGCTGCCTTCCTCACGCAGCCTCGTCCGTATGACCTCTGTGGACACAAACACAAAGAGGTATTAGTCATGTAAGTAAATATAATCACTTCTCCCTGACATTAGGTTGTTCCAAGAAAACAATGCAAGTGTTTACCATGTGGGTAGGCGATGCAGGATGCACAACCCTTTGAAAAAGCAGCTGCCAACATCAGTCTCAGGAAGTCTGATGCTCCTTTCTCGTTTTCGCTATTCGGGGAGGCAAATTGGCTCTTGGCGAGGTGTTTCTTTAGTGTCTCATAGATGAGGAAGCAGATCATGGTCTCCGAGATGCCAGCATAAGATGCAGTCAGGCCTCGGTAGAAGCCCCGGATCCCTTCCGTTTTGTAAACATAGCGAGCACACTGCAGTGCATTCATCTTTTTCTCTCCTCTGGCTCTGAAAGATCAGGCAGGTCAGGCTCATTAGTGCCAAAAAAATAAAAAACAACTAAAATAAATCACATTACAGAAGGACTACAACTATAACTAACAACTATTTTAACTACTGATGATCATATATGTTTTATATTCATCAACTAATCAGATCAGAATCAAATCAGTTTACAAAATGCCAAAAATAATGAACGTCCATCACAAGGTGCCACAGCCCAACAAATTGACAAACAGCTCAAGTCCTAAAATAAAATTTCACAAAACAGGCAGTTTTCACAAGCGTAGTATTTTTTACTTTATAAATGATAATAAAATTGGAACCTGTTCACTTTCTGTTTATTGTTTAAAGAAGCATATATCATCCTACTGTTTCCTTATTTTGGCTGAATGAGTAACTAGTCTAACCTTAACTGAATTTTGTTTGAAATTATTCGCTCCTTTTTGCCCCTTCATTCATAAAGCCACCATTTTGTGTTGCAGGACAGGTGTTCTTTAAACACTCGTTCCAGTGACCTCACATGATACAACTGCCTTGTACTCGATAATGTAAATATAGACTCTGGACAGTGCGTCAGCACTGTGTATTTATGGCGCCAGGTCACACGCTCAGTCTCATACACAGCATAACCCAAGGACAGTACCACGAAGGCGGGCTCTCTTAAAAGGTTCCTGTCAAAGGTCACATTATGTGAAATACCTTCACACCAGCAGTCGCTAAAATAAATCAGATTGTTTTACACTACAGTCTGCCTAGAGCTAAAAAACACAAGTACACACAGGGCAGGTGAAATAAAGAGCGTACATACTTTTTCTCCAGCTGCATCCTGGTCTTGACCATCCAGATGGGGTTCATCAGAGAGTTAGTAACAAAAGCTGAGGACACGGGACAAAATAAGAATATAGTTTTATACAACAGGGTAATGAGATCATAATCCCCTTAGTGTAATCCTTAACAAAGCTGTAAAGACAGAGAAATAATTTGTTTTTGCTGAACTCAGTGAGGGAAATTACAGCATGAGCGAACAGCAACAGCATAAATGCCAAATGTACTGCAGTCAGATACTTGCCACGCAATAAATAAAACCTTTTCTGAATCCAATAATGTTCATTTTACAGGCTTCAAAAAAAGGTTTATGTTAGCACAGTGTTATTTTATGCAACAAAGGGGAACATGCAGACTGCTCACCTGCAACACCAGCAGAGGACATGTGCACCACTCCACTATTAGGGACGAACAGCCCATTGAACATTTCTTTAGATTTCGAATATGCAGCAAAGTAAATGGCTCTGAAACACAGAGAACAAACTGGTAAGAACTCTACGCAGAAGCAACTGTAAAAATGAACACAGTGCTTAAATATGAATGCATATTGAATATGTGAATGTGGTTTTATGACAGCTGTGCAATTATGTAAATGATTCCATTTGGGATGGTGTGAGCCTTTGACAGGGTGTATCCAGAGCAGTCTGTTTCCCGGTGCCTGCTCTCTGCTTGGTTTCTGGAACAAACTGTCACTGCACCAGAATAGGCTGAATAAGCACTGGGCACCAGATACCCACAGAGCTGCTCTGAATGTAAGCCTGCCCAAGTTTGCCAGTGGAATGGAAGGACAGTGGAATTACTGAGCAAAGGCTGATGCTGTGGCTACTCATTAACCATGGGAAAAGTATAGGCAACGCATGACCCCTCTGAGTTTAACAAGGTCTCAACATTTTGTGACAAAAGCATTAGGAATATTCATTTTACGGTTATATTACTGTTGTATTGTTGTTTGCTTCTAAGATTATCCAACAGGGCAAAATTCTGAATATGTGTTTCGCTAATAATAAAACAAGGGTGAAACTGAAACTTTACAAGGTGTACCCATGCAAGACTCAAATTTCACTCACGTCATGTAAAAGTTTAACACACATTTAAACTAGATCAATTATTATCCAGTTATTCCTCTTACCACATCTGTGAAATTCACAAAATCTGTCTGTGAAACTTTTGAATGTAGTTCCTTATTTGTTCTTATCTCATTTGTCTCAAGTTAGGACAAAAATTTTATTAAATGCAAATACAGAAGCCTACTCACGTTGACAGACACCAACCTAAACAAACTAAGCAGCTGACTTGCAGAAGTCAGTAAGGGTGGGGAGGGGCTTGGAAGTTGTTGTCATGGCTACAGCTTCCTGTTTATACAGCCAGTTAATGCTTCCAGCCATTTAAGAAAAAAACAAACATAAACAGCTTCCCTCTGTTTTGATTTCTTATGTTAGCAGCCAGGGTATGATACATTCTGAGGTATGCCGATACTAAGGAACAAGACTGCTGAGAAAACATCACTGCTTCACTTCGTGGCCTTCTTTGCCTCTGCTTTGTTAGTTGTTTTTTAATAATTATGTTTTATTGTTAACACAGGTATCATTAACTCTTACACTATTAAACAAAGCAGTAGTGGGTACGAATGGTGGTGGAGATGGGCGACCCTGATGCATTAGAGCAACGTAAGAGTGTGTTGTACACACTGTTTTCACTGTACCTTGAGGGGGCCACACCAACAAGGTTCGGCCCCAGACCACGGAAAAGTGATCTTGGTCCCTCTTTTTCAAGAATTGATCTGAAATAAAAGCAAAGACCCATACACTGTCAAACATAAATAAAATAGAAATTATTGACAGATTTTTACTCACATACATTCACTGTAAATATCAAACTGTCTCTACATTTGTACAGTAAATGTCAGTAGGATTATCCCAGGCGCTATTACAGGTATGAGTGTGATAGCTCAAGCCTGCAATCATCCAAAGTGTTACATCAGTCCTGTTCACTTGAGCTGGTTTTGCTTAAGTTTCTACACTAAACAGTGTGCTCTCTGAAGCGCCTGGCTTGTCACGTCAGCCACATCCCCCCAGTGTTCTTAACTCTTTGGGGGCAGTGACCTTCATTCTCCAGATGACAGTCGGGTCTGCCTGGGGCCAAGCAAAAGGGCACTTACAACTGCAAATTATGCTACTTGTCTCACAACACTACCCTACAAATAAAAAAAAAAAAAAAAGAAAAAAAAAAGATGATCAATGACCTTTTCAGGCCAAAGTAGTTTCCAATCACAAGGTTTACATGACTAGAATAAGGGTTTAAAGGTCAGTAATGAATTTCTTGCACATTTTACACAAACATATGCCTGTAAATTCAAAGACAACCCTGTAACAGATCTGAAAAATCTATTTGCATCAGCTAAAGTAAGTTGAAAATCTAGCTTCAGAGGACAAGGAAATATTTGATCTCTTGAGACAAAAACTTATCTTAAAAAGGTATATGTAGCTTTTACTGCCTCAGCTGTAGTAGACACCAGTCCTGACCAGTTCAGTCTGTGGCCTAGGTCCAGAGTGTAATATAACACTGACACAGCACCCTGCTTAAAACCTTCCCTGGTTCCTCGTGGCCCACTGGGGCTGTGTCTAGTCTTCCGCAACCTAAGCATTCTTATAAAAGAGCTACTATTTTGCACATCACAAAAACTTCTCATTATAAGCACATCTTAAGGCCTCATGGGAAAGCATGTTTTGTCACCCCTAACATCTGGTTAAGGACACTAAGTAGGAGCAGGATACTATGTACTTAATCGCCACTTTATGTAGGACAGGATTAGAGGCGTTCATTTTAAGACTATGAAAGCAGAAAGCAAATGACAGCTCTTCAAAGTATTTCCACAAACTAAATCACAAGAAATGCACAAAAACACACCAAGCACATATATTTTGACAAATTTGTTATGTGAACACATGAGACAAGCCTAAACACTAAGGTCTTTCCAGGGTAAAACTCAGTAGGTTGTCACGCTGCAACTACAAAGTCAGCAGGTAATAATTATGCCTGTCCCTACACGGTAGTCTGGATAAACAGCAAAATGCACCAGCTGTGAGAAGGGACCGCTTTGTTCCTTTGTTTGAGAGACAATCCATACAGCATGCTGCAGCACCTTTTGCCTTACAACACAAACAAACATCTTACCGTAGGACCTGCAGCAGCCCAGGTGTCACAGTCCCCGGACGGATAACCCCAGTGCCACTTAGGGTGCCTAGCTGGACCTGGAAGACAGGCCGGAGGGTGAGGCCAGAGGACTGCAACCGTGTCTTCAACACCTCCAGGGGGCAGGTCACGATGGCTCCCACCGTACCACTACACCTGCAAAATGATTACACAAAAATTAGGATTATGGGCAACGGGGAGGGAAGTAGGCAATGTCCAACTGGTCAATGTGTAAAATTTTTCATATTATGAAACAATGTACCACCTTCTATTATTTGTAAGATTGATTTGAGTTGACTGCAAAATATTTTTCAGTCATAACACAGCTGAGGATCCACCGCTGCAATGAACAATTCTGGTCAAAGACTGTCTTGCTCTACAGTGGAAATATTCTGAGTTAACCCAACACAGCTGGTGCACAGAGTTTTCCAGCTCAGACGTTCTAATTGCACTTGGGGAGACTTGTTTCCCTGGGGAAAGACTGTTTTTAGATGACATTGTCCAGTTTCAGCTCAAAAAGTGAATTCATTTAGTTCTTTACATGTCTCTCACTGGTACATCCTTTATTAACTGTGTCTACAACCTTGTATGTGACAAGCTTAGAAGTCTGGAACAGATTAGACTAAGCCTCTGTACTGTGTCTTGTCTGAAGGACAAAGTCAAACATCTTAGCAAAAGTAACACCTGACCTAATTGTCCATTGACTGACCACTAGCCATCTATCCACCACTATTTGATTGTTAGAAATTACACTGAATTTGCTTCATTAGTATATTGTATAACTTAAATCTGACAAACACATGTAATTATATTGAAAAAATGTGTTGTAGACATGACCACTGACCAGCCCATACCTTATTTGATCACCCGGCTACAGTTTAGGTAAAAATAAAGTGGTCATCACTCCCACAACATTATTACACATTTGACTTCAAAAATCACATGTTCAAATCAAATGCTTCACGTGCAAAGCTAAAATTGAGCTCGTCATAACATTTCAAGGGTAAAATGGCGTCATTTAAGAAGCCACTGTTTAAATGTGACCTTAACTTCCACTGGATGCACCCAGCTCGTGGTTATAGTACAGACGTACATGACGTTGCTCGAGGTTTAGTATTCTTCGGGCCAGTAATTGGCGTCGGTACATGCAGCTGGTTGCTGGCAGTGTTACATAATATCAGGGAACATCACACAGCTAAAGGCTGACAACTCCCGTGACTGCGCCACGTCCAGCCATGACGGCGACGGGACAGTTAGCTAACCAACAACTCACGGTCTCGAGTTACACATTAGAACCTCCGTTTTCACACAGTGTATTACCTAAAACACCAGGTTGTTACTCGCATTTTGAACGGGACTTTCAAGACACAAAACCAACGGCTAAGTTTGATATATCTTGCTAGCTAAGGATAGCTATGAGGCATTAGCAAACTTCCGCACAGATGTAACGCTTGTTAGCTGAGCCGTGGAAACAAAAGATATTGCTGGATGGTTCGTTGTCTAGCGTTAACTAGGCTATTAGTTTAAAGGTGTAAAATGTTAACATAAATCATTTAACATGAGAAATATGTCCGCTGGCGAAGAACATAGTGAAAGAAACACGTTTACAGTACAAACATGGTGCAATGCTAACACGAGCTAGCTCGCCTTTATGTATTTTAGCATGCTGGCTGGCGGCTCCGTAACCCGTGGATTAAAGAGTAAATTCTCGTTAGTTTCAGATAGGCTTTTCATGGACAACACCGGGTGGCCTGAGCTTACCCTTTCATGTTACATTAACCTTGTTATTAATTACGTTTCTCCGTTTTGAAGCAGTGTCGTTAACGTGACTTACCCCCCGGCGAAGAGATGTAGCAGCGTGTCTTTCTGTGCCATCTTTGTCTTTTTTCAAAAAGCCACCATATTCTTATTATGTTTCAGTTAAAATCGTCCCCAAGTGAAATAACAGAGTTACGGTGATGTGATTCCGGTGTGATGCCGTTAGTCCGTGCCTCTGTACCGGCTCGGTGTAGCTGTCAGCTCGGGGCGGAGCGCCACTGTTGCCTGAAGAGTGGCTCGCTGTGACGTTAGTGGGACGGATGGGGGTGTTGTCCGTGACGTAGGCACATGTGCTCCCCACCTTCTCTTTGGCCTTTTTCAAGTCGTTACACAACTGCTATCCACAACAAACAGAGATCCCAAAAACAACACTTTGAACTTCTGAGGCCCTCCTGACCTTCACCAGTTTCAATATAAAGTAGAAGACTTAATAATTTACAGCTATGTTCACTTTAGAACAGAGCCCATGATTAACTTTGTTGTAGCCTATGAATAGGGTCAAAAATTTCAAAATCAAGCTTTAAGACCTGAATTGTTTTACTTCATATTGTTTTAACTTGTGAAGTTGTGTTTTATGAAAGCAACTTTTTTCCGTGTCAAGTAGTTAATACACAGAAAACCTTGCTCAGTGTAGCATTAATTAATGACAAAAGTGCTGTAAGGCTGCTACCAACAATTATATTCATTGTCAATCATTTTTTATTTTCTTTGAAAATCGATTGATTGTTCAACCTGTAATATTTCAGCAAACAGTGAAAAATGCCCATCATTATTTCCTGGAGCCCAAGTTCACATACACAAATGGCTTCTTCCTTTCATTTTGCTGGCTAACAGTGAAAACCCGTAAGAATTACTATCACAGAGAACTCAGAAAATAGTAAATATACACATTTGAGAAGCTGACACTGGAATGGAAGCTGCAATTAAATGCTTAATCAATTAATCAACTAATAATTTCAGGTCCAGAATACTAGTCGGTTTCTGGGTGCCTGGGGAAATAATGAATCTGCCTAGTAATGTGGGTGTCAATAAGTGCCCAAGAACATATTTTTGCCCCACGGTCTCCTCAAATAGTGAATGAAGTTCTAATGAAATAGTAACCTTTTCCTGCTGGTATTTAAAGGATAGGTTCACAATGTAAAAAAAAAAAGTTCATCCAAAGCTTCTATGGCTTCAGCTGTCTGAGCTATACAAATCAGCATCCATAGTTACATCTGTTTTGGTTCAAAATTTCCTGTTTCTTACTATTTATTTTACGCTGCAGCTCAACAGGGAAACACTGTCCAGAGAAACACATGCAGATGTAGGTGGTTCAAACATGGCTACTCTTTAATGAGGAACCCCATAATTATTATTTTAATTCTTTTAATTTCATAATAAGATCAAGGTAGTCTATGCGGCTTGATGTGAGGTATGTGATGTAAAGGTCATCCAATACTATGATGGTACATTTAGATCTGCATGCTTATCTCAAACCAGTTATATAATACTTATCACCTCCTGCCTTACTAACTATAATTGGCCTGTTCCAATGATAACACACAAAAATAGGGAGATTAAAAAGAAAAAAGTCCAAGATCAAGATCAACAACTATATCTTCTTCAGCAGGAAGACCACAAGACAACAAAGACCTTGATTTTAACTGGAGACAAAACATGACACTCTTAACTGTGGCATAATGAACACGTGATGTTATGTTATGTGCTGCCCACCAATGAGTGATGTGTAATAAAAGTTGGAATGTCGACCCTGTTGTCACCCTGAGGATATCTAAGCTACAGAAAAATAAGTTACTCAGTCACCTTGATAGCAGTCTGTTTGTCTGCACAATAACATCCGTGCCATGCGTGTGTGTTGAAACCTGTCAAACCAGTTGAGCTTGATTTTGTAATCATAACCACGTTTGTCATCCTGTATTCACAGTGTGCATTAATTATGTGTTTGAAATTACACAACCCTAACCCTAACCCAAACCTAAACACTGACCTTCCTGCTCAACTGACTTCCCTCATTGATAAAGATTCAATTCACTCGGTTAAAATGTCTTTAATCCTTTACTGTTTTGTTACAGTGGGAGAATGTAGTGTAACACATTGTATTATGTAACAAGGATTGGATCGCATTGTATCACTCTTGCCAACATGAATGGTCTAATTTAAGCCTCTGTCAATGAATCAACCTCTGACATGGGTCAAGTAAAACAAATGCAAATAAACTGTATTTTAGTATTGTCAAGAAGTAACTTTACTCAACTTAAGTACAATGTTGAGGCACTTGTACTATACTTGAGCATTTGCTATTTCATACTTATCTCAGAAGGAAATATTGTACTTTTTTACTCAACTGCATTTATTTAACAGCTTTGATTACTGGTTACTTTTCAGACTAAGATTTTACATCAACACACGGATAAGAAATATAATATATTGACTAATCTAAACTTACTAAACTACTGAATGAGTAGTTCCCAGCCTTTTTCACGTTTGGAATCTTTTAAAAAAAGCAGTCCTTTTGGAGCTCCTTGTCGTGCAGATGTATTGAGTTGTTGGCAGTTTCATCAAATAATGATTTTCTGAATAGCTGAGATTTAAATAATTGTTTTAGGCTCAAAGCGGTAGATTACTCAGTATTTCACAAAATAAACCCTGCCTCATTAATCATCTCATGACCCACTAATTGCAGTTGTATGCAGTAAAATGATGCTTATGAATTGAGATATATGTAAATGTGACATATCATAATGTATCAGTCACATGGGGCATATTACTGCAGAATGATTACTTTTACTATTTATTTTGCAGATAATACTTATTTTCTTTTGCTCAAGTAGGATTATTTTTACACTGTTGTATTGGTTCTTTTACATACATACGTTTCCTGTTGGGCTCAACAATGAGGCCGGATGATCTTGACTGGGCTTCATGGTTACGTAAGTGTTGGAAATGCTGACACCAAGTGACCAAATATGAAACCTGCAGCTGCAGGACAGTTAGTTCATCATAACTCTAAGAAGTGAAATTCAAATCTTTTCTGTCAACCAGCTGTATTTAGTTTCATTCCTTCTTGTCACCTCATCATCATCATAGTGTTGTTTTTGAACTACTGGCCTTGTTAAATTGTAGGTGCAGTTTGGATCCCATTGGGGTTATTTGGTGCTTTCAGAAATCTCCCTGGGTTTCTTTGAATCTGCTGCTGAACACAATGTTTATGTGCTCATGGGTGTGTGTGTGTGTGTGTGTGTGTGTGTATATACAGATAAACTTAATCCTGTGCCTTATGTAAAATACTAAACAATTACCGGGACTGAACTGTCTCAGTTTCTGTATCAGTGAAACTGTCACAGTAGTTGGAGACTGAAGTGGCAGCGACAGAGGCTCAAATCGCCCCACACCCATCCCACCACTCCCAGCCCCCTTTAATACTGGTTTCCCTCAATGTTTGGCCCATGTACATTTCAAGTGCTCGGACCTTGTTTGATTTATCTTCAGTAGTATTTCAGTGTAAACCTGCAAAGTGTAATTTACTTCCAGGCCATTTGGCATATACTCAATGTCTTTGCAAGTTAGTAACAGCCTTTATTTAGCTTATAATATTCTGTGGTTGTTTTTGACAAGGCCTGAAGAATGTTTCTTGCCTTACACTGTAATCATTGTTCATCATCTCTAGTTTTTAGTTTGGTAACATTTTCAGTATATTGAATATGTGCATAAAAATCCACAAATAAAACATGTGGTGTGTCACATTCAACCAAGTGCTAAATAAGCTACATTTACATTATTTCAGACAGCTAAACTGGGTATGGATGCGAGTGCTGTCTGTGTAGGGTCAATGCACTCACTTCCATGTTCCAAACTGCATTTCATACCATTTTAGGGAACATGACACTTCCCAGCACCTTGAATTTGTGGCTCCACATCTCACTGACTTTCAGAAGGAAAGGAGTTACATTTGGGAAACATTAAATCGGGGCCCAGTAATATTTATGGACATAAGGTTCAAGGTCAAATGATTCCGTTTCTGAAAACTAATGTTCGCTTTGGTCTCTGTATGCTGTGGCTAAAATAAGACTTTTTCGTGGTAAATACTTTGTGTGTAGCCAATGTGCCTAAGTTCCACTGCTCATCCTAATCCTTTGTCAGTTTCTGTGCTGTTGAGACTGATGCAACTGGGTGAGGGAGTCAAATCATCATGACGCACTGCTGGTAGATTCCCGTTTTGCCACTGAGATAACAAAAGGCCCTGCACAGCCACACAGGTGTTTTCAACTGTTCTGGCCGGATAGACCTCTGATCAAGTTTGGTGATGTCAATAAACATGTACCGACTTGTGACTTGTCATAACCACAGGTTTCAACTAATGACATTAACAATGGCTCGGCTCTATTTAAGCCTCCCAGTAAGCCACGACTGTGAGATAAGTGAGCTGGCATACACAATGCCAGGACTGTGAAAACTGAAGCAGCTACATGAAATTCAGCCGTAATTCATTTTATTATTCATACATTAGATGTTCCTACTGTGACATGTGAAAATGTCTTCTGTGAAAAAACCCCGTCAATCAAGCTCAGATCGTACCTACACACCCACCCTGTCCTGACGAGAGGTCCAATCAGGCAAAGTAAGTGAAAACACCTGTGTGGGTTGCTGCATGGGGACTTCAAATATTATTTCTAGCCAATTATATTTCAATACAAATTTGTTGTTTCACATTCACCCCTCGTAAGAATAGTGAACTGATTTGTGAAGTGGTTGAATGTTGGTCTTGATAGACATAGCCTTAAAATCTTTGCATCTTTGAATTGCAACAAGCTACGATACTGTATACTGTAAGTGACTTTTGTTTATGTTCAACAACACACCGAAGTTAAAAATATAAGTTCTATCCCTGTGAATTACAGATGAATGGAGGATGGATGAATAGTCATCAAATAATATAGAGTTAATAATATAAGTAATTTCCCCTCAGGTTCAACACTAATTGATTTACATGCTTCAGGTGTTGACTCTACTCTATAGTAGCTTTTGAGACCACAGTTTGCAGCATCTAAATGGATCGCCTTGCCTTAAGCAGCAAAATGACAATCGTACAATGCACAACAGATAATCTGAAATAATCTTTAATAGATACTTACAAACAAATCTACAACAAGGAGTACAAATAAAATGGAAGCTGCAAGCAAGGAAAAGTAAGGTGTGGCACAGTGTGTGCACATCCAGCTGAGTGCTGAATGTGTACCACATCTGCACATTTAAAAATACTACAGTCAACAGGTCTATGATATGGCATTTGACAATATGTTGGCAATCTGACCTTCTTTATTACATTTGTGCAGCACTTTGTGGATTGTCTTTTTCCGTCTTTACATTGCCTTACATCTGAACTGTGCTGATTCAAGCACAATACCGTTTACCTACATAGTCTGCACCCCCCCCACCCTTAAATCTCATAAAACACAAACACTACATCAATGGTTCTCAGCTATGTGGCAGTGAGACCCCAAGGATAGCAGGTTTTCATTGCAACCAACCATTACCCTACAGTAGCGTCTTCACCAGTTGATTTCCATTCTCTGGCTTTATATGTGCAAACGAGTGAAATCAGCTGATGCGACTGGTTGAATTAATAAAAACAGCTCTCTCGGGCCTCGACAGCATGTGGTTGAAAACTAATGAACTACAAAAAGCAGGAGTGACAAAAGATTTTTTAAAAAAGACACTGATTGTATTGAGAAAAATTTCCTGCAGGTGCATGCTACAAATAATCACAGTGGCATTATCCTTCCGTTAAAATTTCCGCTAATGATGTTCCTGTCAGATGCCTGATGGCAAGCAATGGGGCACATGTATATCGCAGCGAGAACTGATAGTGCAGTGAGTGGTGGGAGCTGCTCTTCAGCTGCCTCACAGTGCATTCATCCACAATGCACTTCATACCCCCAATAGAGTGGTCAGCATCTAATTTCTGTGTTGTGTGAACGGAAGATTTCATTCATTATCTATTTAAAAACTACATTTTCTAAAAGCAATTAGGATTTCATGTTATAATTCTCGATTTGACAGGACGTACAAGCTGACATGAGTATGCAATGCCACCTTGTGGTCAGATACTGACAGTGCACCTCTGCACCTTTTTCAATTTCCATCACACAATATTTTTTTTTTGCACAATAGCATTTAAATTTAAAAAGGCTACAAGATAGAAATTCAGAATCATAAAGCCTGGAGGTCACAGCAGAGGTACTGACTACATATGCCACATCAACTTACAAACTGGAGGAGGTACACCAATATGGTGACTGTCATGGCATCGTCTGGATCAGCATGTGCATAGTGCTCAGTGATTCCTGATTTGATAAAGTTAGAGAACACAACTGCAAAGAGTCATAAAAACAGGATAAGAAACTCAAAAACGAGTCCATCCACTGACACAGAAAGCATACTTGTTGAATCATTCATGAGGCTTAGTCAGTCCTGGAGGTTTGAACAATGCTGTCAAACGGGTTCAACCCAAAAAGGATCCCAGAGAAACAGAAAGAGACGAGGGTGTGCTGTGTGTGTTGTGACTGTCAGCGTGGTCATTGGTAGAGCAGGTAGTTCTTGAGAGAGGCTGGCAGGGGCAGTCTATGGATTTCACTCAGACGGTCTCTTCCTAATGCCACCCTCACTGAACGCCTACACAGGTCCATCAGAGAAAGGGGTTCAGCTGGAGGGAGACAAGAGAGGGAGGGGCATGAGGTAGAGCATTTTTTTATGTGTTTACAATGGCAGACATCTCTGAAAATGGGAATTGAACAGCATTAAACCCCTTATCTTTTGTTACCACAGAGAACACAATCAATTTCTTGTAAACTATAAAGCCATTGCTGTGTTTGATACAAATGAAGTAAAATATACCAAAATTATTTGCCTCCATTCATGTTGCCATCAGTTGATATGATTATGAAAAAAATCTTGGATCAAGATGTTGGCACCAGTCTACACAGACTCCAACAGAGGGAAGTTGTTATGATATGAAATCCACTCTGAAGTCATGAAATGGACAAACAGGTATTGACTAAGGAGAACAACTAATAAATTAAATTTAGAATTAGAATTTTTCATTTGTATCAATTGTCAAGGAAAATCTCTTTGTTTTTTTTGGCTGCTTGTCATAAAAAAATGGCTTATTGTAATGGACATTGTGTGTAATTTCAACAAGGAAATATCTGATCAAAGAACAACATGAATGTGACTAAATATTGAGTACTAAACTTCAGTACTTGACAATTTTCAATATGTGCTATAGAAAGATTTTGCTCCTCCTTCAAAAAGTACTGATCAATAGACAGTCCTATTTTACCAGTGACTTTTTGTAGATGTAAACTAAGCCACGAAGACGAAAAAATATTTTTACATATTCTTTGGCTGCAGTACCAACATTGTGTATCCAAATACTGAAACTGATTTTAATATCAGTGTACAAGATAAGGGATTTCCCTGCTCCACATCCAACAGTAAGAGCAATGTCAAATCAAACTGAAACTGGTTTTCATGCCTACCGCTGCATCTGTAGCTCTTCTTTTTCAAAGACCTAAAAGTAGGTCAGGGGATCTGAGCTGAACATAAAAATCTAATGAGCACAGAGCACTTGGGACATGTGGGTAGTACAACATGTTTTGATAAGCACCTATGTTTCCTCATTGAAAGCTCATGACTCTTTTACCATGGAATAATTGGGATTAATTCAATTGGAATCATCTTACATTTGTCTGGAGGGAAAAACAAGCAGCTTGTTTTTTGGTTCATGAACATTAAGTAACACAAAAAACTATGAAGGAGGTGCCACAGCCTGAATGAAAAACAAGGGAAAAGTACAATTAATAGGAAAAGCTAGGACAGGTTATAGCGACATCACGTGTCACTACAACATGTCTTAACTCCTCACTGAAAGCAGGAAACAGTGACATCATTCTCATTTGAGAAACAGCGATTTCACATATATATATTAATTCACATATAATCTGGATGGCAAAGCAAGAATACAAATCAGTCATGTTATCAAATGAACTGCTTTACATAATAGCCAAGGGACAGCCATACTGGTGCAAGTCAGAGACAATAATGCTGCTCTACAGTAACCCCGTCTGCAGTAATATGACAAATCCTCAACTGTCACACCTTTGTTTATTGCTTCAATAAATGCTGTCTGTGGTTATGCAAGAGCTGAACCAAGACAGCATCACAGATCACAAACGCTGTTGCTCATGAGAGAAAAGATTAAACAAGGAAGATTTTAAAAAAGGTTAAAAGTTTGTACTTACGATCGAGTCCATTTATGTACCGGATTCGAATTTCACAGTGTCCCCACACGGCGCTCACTACTGGGTACAGCTTCCTGCCCTTAAGTCCTCTGAACGCCACCCCTAGATAATGTCCATCCACTATGTAACCCAGAGTCCCCTCGTCCATGTCCAAGACTACTAAGAGGGAGTCTGGGATTATGAAGGTGTCGTCTGGCTCGAGGAAGCCTGGGTAGGTTTTTCCTGGGAGGTTCTTGCCATCATGGTAGAGTTTACTCCTGCACAGGTCCCAGCCCCACGACTCAGCGTTGCTTCCCACCAAAGCTGTGTAGCCCACCGAGTGTAGCGGGGCGTCACTTGTAGCCACTCCGACCACAGCGTGTGTGCCCCTCTGACGCATGGCCCAGCTGATCTCCCACACGTGCAAGCCCCTTGTGTATCCAACGCGGCCCCGGATGGCGTCCGTGCTCTGAGCCACAGGGTGCCTGTGAAACACCAGCTTGTTGTCGTCCTTGACGAAGATATTGAGGGAACGGTCATCATTGTTCCACGAGTGCTGGACCTGGACATCCACGCTGGCAGGTGGCATGTCCAGCAGCAGATCCAGTCGAGACGGTTTGGTGTGACTCAGGGCCTGTAGCTCCAGCTTCAGGGGGCTGAATGCCGGATCCCGCATATCAATGGTTTTGATGCCACCTGGGACTTTTTGCCCCATGCTCGGGGTCGTTATAGCAGCTCCTTCTTCTTCCTCCTCCTCCTCCACCACCACCACCACCACTGCCGCCGCCGCCTCCTCCTCCTCCTCCTCCTCCTCCTCCTCCCCCCTCCTCAAATAATAATGGGGGGAGTGATTAGCCTTAGACCCTCTCCTCCACTGTGCTCCTTCAAAGCCTAGGAACAGGTTTGAGCTCCCTCGGCCACTAGATGCAGACAGCCAAGGTCAGACCAGGTGTTGTCTGAAGCCCACCTGGAGAGATTAGAGGAGATGAATTAAAAAAAGACAAGTTAATTACTCACTAATCTAATTAGCAATCTTCTGTTTGTACCAGGAAATGTCAGGAAACATCAAATCCTACAAAACAACAAGCTAAACATAGAGGAACATTGTAAGACCATCCTTATCATGCCATGACGCCCTTTGACAACAAAATGGTAGATCTGCTATAATGACATCATACAGCATTTGTTGTAAATGTTACAGTGCATGTTTACGTTTAACGGGAAGTTCACTCAATATTTTAAAGCTATTCATTTGGTAATCAGTGGACAACAACTGATATTAACTGCAGAGCTGTTCAGTGACCTCAAAAGTGGCTTTGTTTTCATGTTATTCTTAAAGAAGGCAGTGTCCCATGACCTAAGAAATCTGAGATGTAAAGCTAAACACAAGCACACACTGATAACATTATCAGTACACAACAGCAAGGACCATGTATCTGCTGACCGTGGCCTCATTTCCTACAGCCGTAGTAACAATGTACTCTGATTGTCATGTATTTACCCACAGCCATTTCAACTTAATGTAAAATTTGGAGCAGTCAGAGAGTAGATCAAGACTGTATGGTGTTGTTCTTCCTCCCTACCAGTTCACTATAACGTTGAGTCAACATGACAGACAAGACCAACAAGTTTCTGCCACTCAGTCATAAATGTATTTTCTAGATTGAAAAGGTTATATAGTTCTTATTGTATTAAATCATTTATTTAACCAGGTAACAAGTCTGATTGAGATTTAAATCTCTTTTTTTTTTATGAGTTACATGAAAACACAAACAACACAAACAGACAAATACAACTTGCAATACACACAAATGGAATGCATGTGCATTCAGCTGCATTCATAAAGAGAAGATCCCGGTAATCCAATACAGCTAAAATGTTGCTGAAATCAAGTGTTTCCTTGCCTGGAGGGAGAAACAAGACTTATTCCTCAAAAAGAAAATTGATTAAGTTTCAGCTTGGAAACAAGGTTTTCAGTGTGTGATTTGAATGTCAGGTTCTGATCAATAATAATAATAATAATAATAATAATAATAATAATAATAATAATAATAATTCAATACTTATCTCAACCCCTTGAGGAGTTGAGATAAGATGAATTTGTCACCTTTTTGCCATTTGAAAATAGCATGACTTTAAATTTGACTGCATTTAACACCAATTTAGGTTAAGTTAAAAAGGGGTTTGCACTACTGAAGTGGATGAGCAGTAGACAACTATCATCTACATAAAAATTGAAGCATGAAAAATTATCACAGAGAATACAATTATGGAGAAAAGCAATGGTCCCTGAATGGCACCCTGTATACTGGATTGGACTATTAACAGTGAACAGACTAGCCTAGATCGAAAAACTGCAGTTCAACATTTAATAACTGACAGGGTTTAGCTGCTGTGTACAGTCTTTCTAGACAAATGGCTAACTAGGGTTGGGCAGTGTGACAGTATATATGAGACAATATAAATTTGTAATCTGTCAGAGATTGTGCCATACACTTTTTACCATGGTAGCTATCACTTTAACATGTTTGGTCACATTGGTCAATTGTAGGCAATGCTGCAATGCTGCAAGACTGCTTTATTGGATTTTCAATGATTTTTCCATCTGCATGGTTAAAGTACTTTGATTTTCAAATCACTGGATTAGCAAAAAACATAAATCTCATGATTGTATCCATTAACATTTTCTCAATCAATTTTCCAGAAAAATGTAGCATCCCACTATTGCAACATCAAATTACATTATACCTAGGAAGGCACCTGCTTAAAGCTTTACATTTAACAATTGAAGAGCACAGCAAATGCATCCTATATTTGTTGAACTGTGCCTTTGTGATGATTTTGGATCTATGGTAAAGACAACAATTGGAATAAAGCTGTTAAATTGTGCTTTTAAGTGTTATGTTTTAATAAATTCTGTTTTTGATAAACTTGCATGATTAGAATTTCACAGTCACACACTTGGAGACACTATTATCAAGAAATCAGCTAATAACAGTTATGACTAATTTTGAACTTTTTTTTTTTTTCTTAATAACTGTAGATCAATAACTAATTTTGAACTTTTTTGACATCTGTAGATCTACAAAAGACATGTCAGTGATGCACTACGATATGCTTTCATGTTAATCTTAATGTACCTGATCCATAGATCAATATTCTCTCTTGATCCTTATAAATTTCCATGGGGTTTATAAAACATTCAGATTCATGTAGTGTACAGAGATATGCTTGTTTAAACTGGCAGACACCCATGTTATTATGTGCTTCTTTTGCTAAGTGACTCATTCATGATTACGCCACACAAACAACATAAAAAAAAAAAAAAACACTGAAATCTTATTTGATTAGCTGTCCTCAATTTTACGCATTACTTCTCCAGCTTTTCTTGATAAAGCAGAGTCAATCCAAGAATCTGTGATGTCATGATGTTGCCAATTTCAGCCACTTATTAAGCAGCTACAACAGAAAGAGCCTGACAACCTAACAGAGGGGACAACTCATGGGCTTATTTTTTAGTGCCTCAAAATCTCCAAACCACAATCAGAATGAACTTTATTTGGTCAAATGATAAAAACAATTTTAGGTGTAAACTATCATGGTTTTATGGCATTATGATTGTTTTAAAATTTAATAGTGTTGGTTTTAGAAAAGCAGCACTTAACAGCAAAAAAGTAGATCCATGACCCTCAATGGGCTGAAACATTATTCAGCTAGTCTGAAAGTGAAATATTCCCACAAACTCCAAAAATAGGAAAAAAGAGGGGAAAAACTCCAGCCATTTCCTATTATATGGCTGTCTAGTCAGAGGGCAACAGGAAAAGCAGTAATAAAACGTCTGGCTTAAAAAAATAAGCCAGTTCTGTCGTATTTGAGGGACACAGCTTTTTTCAGGCAGAAAGAGTTTCAAGAAGACATAAACTTGACAATAAAAGCCTGATGAATACCTGCAGTGCTTCACTATACTGACTCCATTACAAAAGACCACAGCTGTGAAAGGGCACTTCCAGTTTATTACTGAGAAGCCTGAATATAACTGTTAAAACACCATCTTATACCCAATTTTTACATTTCTTTATTATAACTTTAACAAGGCAGCTGATGCCAACAGGACTACTTTAGGTCAATAGTCAGGCCATTCTTTTATAGTGAAAACCCTATTTGGCCTGATACCCCACACTTCGCATTAAGGATCAGTATCCCAAAGACATGACGTGACTTTTTGTGGGTGCAGGTGTGACTACTGCCGCTCTTTGGTCTTCGTGTTTTGGCCTGTGTTGCAGTAAGGCTGTAGAGAGCATTGTGTAATGTGGAAAACTGTGCTGCTGGGAAGGCCACTCTAATTGAATTGTAGACAAGAGTTCATTGAGAAGTGCTTTGGCTCTTCTTCTAATGCAAGTAAACAACCATTTAAATGGGTCATGTCTCTTCAGTGATTGGAAAACAGGAGGGAAGAAAAAGCAAGCAGCGGGTGGCCAGCATCTGAATGTAAACAATCTCTTTTTCAATGCCTGTCCAGCATTCAGGGAGAGTGAAACATGTTAATTTGCACACCCTTTGAGCCAGGAGTTTACCAATTCCTCTCCCTGTGGCAAAGGGCCACCTTACAGCGCACACAATATGCAAATCAAAACTAAAAGAACAATAAAAGGTCTTCCCACATTTACCTTGGACTTCAGAACAAACATATCCATTAGTAGAATAAAAGGTGGCTTGTGGAGGGATATATTTGAACTGGGATGCCTGCCTGGGCTGTTTGGGGGTCCTGGGCCCCTGGGTTGGTTTGGAGCTGATTAAAATGCAAGAGGAAGGGCTCGCTGGACTTGCTGGGCCAAGGAAACACTTGTGTCTATTGTAAGGCCCAATTTAAACTGGTCCCACCTGAACTTAAGTCCTAGCCTGTTTGTTGACCTGCTGAGTACATAAAGCTCATGATTTAGCCTACCAAAGACAAAGTCATCCATTGTATGGATGCAATGCTTGAACATGTTATGTATTATGGAGTTCCTTAATATTATGTAGTCTAGCACTTTGCTATGACTTGTCTAAAGATGAAATTTAAACTGAAACTTAAAGTGTTTTAGCTTTGAACAGGTTAAATATATATGATTTAGTTTACTTTTATTGTACTTTGCTTTGTTTAATTACATTATCTTTAGTGCACTCATGTTCCAGTTTATTAGGTACACCTAACTAAAACGATTGCAGTCCAATATAACAACTCTGCAAATCATATCATCATGACGGTTACAAAGTTCTATTTTTGTTGATTCAACTTTCATTGTGGTCATTTCTGATGTTGTAGTTTATGATGCTGTTGAATTGTAAAGTGTAAGACTGAGAGGCATTTCTAATATTAGGTCTACCTTCACTGGCATAAATGGGGTGGACAAAATATTAGAAACACCAACATCCTATTTATATCAATTAGGAGAGACCACATTATATTCAAAGCACCTATGAGTATAATCAATCTACTCACAGCCCCCAGAATAACTATAAAGCTGAACCAGCATTTCTCTACAACAGTTTTAACAAAAACTGAACCTATTGTAACCTTCATTAAAGTTAAGGGTATTGGCAGCTCTATTAGAGCGCATTACCTAAAAGCAAGTATCCCTAATAATGTGGCAACTGAGTAGATGTAGGCCTTCTGGACAGTTAAACCATAATAGCTTGTCATGCTAGCTAATGTAAAAGCAGTCTAATCTTCAAATAAGCTCTCGTGGGCCTGGGAGCCGTGTGCTCCAACCTCGAGGAGCGTCCACGCGACCACAGACTGGAGCAGCACATGAATCGAACGTTACTAGTCGTTGATTTGCAACATTGTTTCTGTTTACCTGGAGCTCGACCGCGTTCGAACGTTTGTTACACAACAAGAAACCATCGTTGTTAGCATAAACAGAGACACAACATGGCTCGTGTTAACGAGGGACTAAGACAGAACAACTTAACACTCCTTACAAAACTGGACTTTTGGGGAGGGACAGCATTTTACGTGTCTTGTTTTCGACATCAAACATGTTAATATGATGTAAAGAGGAACACTAAAACCGAAACAAACGCTTCGGCAGCTTCCATATGAGCAGAAAACAGAGGGAGAAGGGAAATAAAAAGCACTCAGCAAACAGACCTTTACGAGGCAGTGAAGCAGCAGAGTGGATGACACCGGGTAAGGCTGTAGAGTCTCCACTTACTCCATCGTAGTTTTCTGTGTCCTTGTCGTCAAAGCTTTTACCATATCAGGCAGGACATGAATTAGGTGAATGATGGCTGCTCTCTCTAACATCTCTCACATCACGTGGTAAAATGCTCCCAGCTGCTGTGCTAGATTAGGACCTCCCTACTGACGGTCAGCAGTCACGGCAAAGTTGGTTGCATATTGGTATTGCAGTTTATGCGGGTTTTTTGTGGTTATATAAATGTATTCATGAAACATGTGCATCTGCAATGATGCACACTTTTGAGATTTGCTAAGATAAAACTATACACTGATTGTTACGAGTTTTACATTTACACAGCTGCATCAATTAGTCGATTAATAGATCTATTTTCATAATCGATAATTGTTAAGGACATTTTATATTCAAAAATGCCAATGCAAAAAACGTTTGATGGATGTTGGTCAGACATATGAAGACATCACCTGGGACTCTGAGAAACTGTTTAATGTTCTACAGAACATTGATTCATTAAAAAAATAATCAAAAGACTAATAATGAAAATAATTCTTAATTGTAGCCATACAATCAACACAATGGGCCTCATTCACCAATATCTTCTTAAGTATTTTCTTAAATTCTTTCTTAAGTTGCTCTTAAGATAGTCCTCAAGAAAACTCTACGTCAGATTCACGAACGTGCTCTTAAACCGCAGAATTGTGAGCACCTGTGTTCTTAGATTGATGAATACCAATCTCCTTATAAATTGAAAGCGTGTGGCAGTTGGTCCTGTACAGACACAGACAGAAGTCACAAAGAGATACCGTAATCGAAAGTTGAGAAAAGCCAAAACGAAAATCGGAGCACCGGAAAACGCAATAAGCACTTATTTTGCTCAAAGTTGTAAGCACTCAAATGTTTGTAAGAGTGAATCCCAAATTAGAAAACACTGGTGAATGTCAGAATCTTCATAAAAGTGATAAAAAAGTGCGTAAGTGGGTTTTCTTCTTAAGAATGGTTGGTGAATGAGGCCCATTGAAATTTCATTGTTGAATGTAGCTTTAACTTGTATTCTGTAATTTTCCATTTTCTTTTAGAGTTCACATTCACAAAAGGCCTCACACTATAATTCACGTATTTTATATTTCAGTACTGATTTGTGAAATGTTGTTTCTCAGTATTTTTCAACATATATTGTTTTCTAAAAAAATCATCTTAAATACTCTTGTGGCAACTAAGTGGCATTTATAATAATAATAATAATAATAATAATAATAGGAAAAATAACAATAAGAAGAATAAGACTTATAATTCATTATTAATTATATAGCTGTAAATAATAATAAACTAGTATTGTTATAAAATCAAGTCAGACTGTAAAAAGTGCTTACGTAACATGCTCAAGTATCAAAAACTACTGAATTTTTAAATTGTCATTGTACATTTTTATTTACATGGACAAAGGACACTCACCAACGCACACGCACACACACACACACACACACACACATAGAAGGAGGAACATGAAAAATGTGGCTTTGCAGCTATAAGTCATAAGGAAAAGTAGTTATTACATTTCAAATATATGGTTGTAGGAACATAAAAATATTCAATGAAATATTGAAATATCACATTATTTTCAAAACTATCACATAGATAAATTGACTAATTTGACAAAAATATACATTGGGGACTCAAAATTCTTGAGTCTCTGATTTTTGTGTCCCACTAGGTACACACAAAATTGCACAAACAATTTTGACATATTCAAAATAGAAAACAAAAAACTTAAAATATACTGTATATTGGTATAAATAAATAAATATAAATATGAATTTATATTTGTTCATCAATGACTGAAATTAAATATGTTTACTGAAGATGTAAAATATCCACTTACCAGCAGCTCCCAATATAAAACTAACTTCAGGCCACCACAGGATCTTTCAATGTGTAACCTCAACTGCAGACACTGCACTACACTACACTGGGCTCACATGCTGTACAAGGCAGGTAGGACCTCACAAAGCCCCTGTTCATTTACATCTTTGTTAGTTATACAGTTAGATAGGAAATTAGACATGGATTGATAGTGAAACTATAAAAAGCTGCTTTGGACTTATCTGTGGTACATTCTGTGAGAGGGGTATATTCACCGTGAGGGTTTGGTATCTTTATAACGAATATGCCAAAAAAACAGTAGAATGTTTCTTTCCTGCTGTACTCTACTTATATCTTCTTAAAATTTGTTCTTGGATAGGATTATGCTGTTATGGTCGACTCTGGGGAAATGCATGTGATGTGTGATGATGAAAGGAACCATAATTGATAATCCACATTCCAATCTGTTAAGTACACACACACACACACACACACACACACACCATATGACCAACTTCAGTAGGAGCATGATATTATCGACAGCACCAGTGAACTATGATTGCTCACACACTGAAACGCTGGTGCACCTTTTTGTTAAACTTGACCCTCAGGCCATTCAGTCCTCCACTGACATGGTTTAAAAAAGCAGAGAATGACGTTAAAACGAGCGGAGATCTTTGACATCAGTCACTGCTGCTCAGTAAGTCAGAATCATACTCCACTGACTGACACACTGACCCATGGGGAATGTCAAATATGATGACTGACTATTTGGACTGACAAGGATGATGCACCCTGCACACGACCTTCATGCGCTGGACAACTGATGCAGTCACTTCTAATCTTTCAAACAAATATCTTTAGTAACAGGAGCTTCTTCACAACAATAAGGCCCATTCATAAAGAGACAAGCACAGTCATGTTTTCCATAGCAGTAAATATAAGCCCTTATTTTGTTTCATTTACTGTACGAGACACAGACTACTGTAAAAGCTTGCTTAGAATTTCCTGCAACCTTGTGTGAGCCCGAGCATTCACATGCACCATATTTCACCTGAGTGTTGGAAAACACTAGGACATTGTCGCCATCTAGTGGTTTCTGTGGAATAGACACCTCCTACTTGAGGTTCAGAGTCTCGCAGTCAGTCTGCAAAAAAACTCATACACTTCCTTAATGTATCACTTATTCTGATTATCATTTAATTCCTTGCAGAATCGCATGATACATGTTGCATGTGGTGGCACATACACGTATTATGAACAAGTGCTGCAAAGATGAGTGAACAGTGAACATCTTCCTCCTCTTCGCTTCCTTCTTAACTTCAGCACTCATGCATATTTTCACATTTGGTATCTGATTTCTTTGTGACAAGGACTGGAATTAATAGGAGATTTAAAATGACCTTATTTGTCCACTGTGTGAGGCGTCTGAAGGTAACGTGGCTCATTTTACATCCTTGGTGGGGAACATAGCTTGGCGACTTGAATTACTCCCCTCAGCTCATCTCACAGTGAAAATCCCATTTTCCCATGCCGTGATGGTGCAATGTGCTGAGCTTGGTGATATCTCAGGGCCCCTCCACAGTGGAGGAGGGGAGTGCAGACATGCTTACTGCCTCCCTTTTAGAAACCATCATTTCAGCAGGATCGATAGTACGTCCCACTCCATGGCAGGCAGAGTGCACTGCCTCTATAGAGGGGGGTAGTGGGTGGTGGTGGTGGTGGTGGTGGTGGTGGTGGGGGGGTATGTGTGTGGACAGCTGCATCAAGGCAAGTCCGAGCAGCACACGCAGCCAAGGTGAATGATCGCATGCTGCGTCAGACACTCGGCTCCTCACTTGTTCTGAGATGCAGTTTCTGAGGAGGACCAGTGGGTGGATGCTGTCCTCAAGTGGTAGCTGCAGTTGCAGGCTCCACACTGATACAGCTTGTGAACTAGTTCAGCCGTCAGGTACCTGATGTTCTGAGTTTTTGTCTCCTATCTTACTCACAAACGTGCCTTGGGATGAGTAAAGATCTGCAACTGCTGCAGCTTGCATAAAACCCTCCTGATGCCTTTTTTTGAATCGTCCTACACCTCTTTGACTGTATTGGAGGTTGAGCACTCAAATAGATTCATGCTGTAGGTGAGAAGACATCTCATGTTTCAGTGGACGGCTTGCAATATAAGACCTGCACAGTCCACATTCGTATAGCAGAAATCCTTAGACAGCGATAAAAATAATCTTTACCAGTTATTAGAGTTGTGTGCATGGACAGTGAGGTTTAAAAATTCATTCACTCTGGGAATACAGAGCTCTGCTTGGTTATTTATAATAACATAGTGCTGTATATTGTTCAAGAAGCCCAGTGAGAAAACATAACACACTATTCTTTTAATTTTCCGTTAGCAGCCATGTTTCATTTTTGTAACATTTAACTCTTTTTGAGAGAATTCTACAAAAACTATTGATCACAATATTTTTGACAGACACCAAATTTACAAATAGGGCTGCAACAAATCATAATTATCATTATGGATTGATCTATTATCAATTAAACTATTTTCTCAATTCCTCAATTAATTGTTTAGTGTATAAAATGTCCTAAAATATTGAAAAAAGCCTGTCACAGTTTCCAATTTCTTGTTTTGTCAACCTAAAAGTCCAAAACCAGAATTATATATTCAATTTACAATGATATAAAAACAGACAAAAGCAGCACATACTCTTACTGGAGAAGCTAAAACAAATGAAGGTTTGGCTTTATGACGACTTACGACGCACGATTATCAAATTAGTTGCTGATTAATTTCCTATAAACTGACTAATCAATCAGTTTATTGATTAATTGCTGCATTTCAAAGTTTATTGACAAGCAGTTAATTTAATTTATAATATTCCAAAATAAAACCTGCAAACATGTATTTAGCATGTACTGTACTACTGTGACTTTGAGAAGAGTGCCTGCAGGTTTAGATTAAGCAAAGGGCGTCAGTTAAGAGAGGTGCACCACTGCGGGACAGGGGGATGTGGATGGGACAGGATGTGTGGTGCAGTACGAGCATCCCCTCTGCTCAGACCGCTGCTCATTTGTCAAGTTGCCTGCAGACTTGAATGGTGCATTGCTGCTAAAACACAGAGAGGCAATCAGCAGTGGAACAGCACACCTCCAGGGAGGGGTCCCAGGTGGATGAGAGTCTCCTTGGATGATCTGCAGATTAGGGGGGGGTCTTTTCCTCAAGAATAGCCGCTCAGCACACACCAGAGGACAGATTCATACAGAACTGTTTCATACTGAGAGACATTTGTATACCTGTTTTTTTTTTTTACAGTGAACAAAAAGGAGCAGCATGGCTGGCATATTAATCAAATCCAGCCTAACACCACAGAAAATGTGATTTTGAGTTTGCTATCAGAAATTGAGTAAACTGTGCAGCATCCTTTGAGCACTCCAAGGAAACAAATCATAGAAGAAGGAGAGTACTTGTTACATTTTCCACTTTTACAATAAAACATCAGTTTTCCAGTGTGGTTTCAATCATCTGACAGACTTTATTGTCATTCGTTTGGCTTACTCAGACTCTGTCCTTGCATATGAGCAGCACTGAGATCTTCTCTATACTGGGACATGCAGAGAAGCCGAGTGAGGTCACAGCATTAATGACGGCCTGGTTATGCTGGCTGACGTGGCAGTAGACGGGCAGACCTAGAGAGCTCATCCTGCGGATCAGAGCCAGAGACAGAGCCAGGAGGTGACCGGCTCGTCTGTACTCTGGTCGGGTGTAGGCCATCCTCAGCTCACACAGCTCATCAGACAGCATCCAGGACGCGGGGCGGCCCTCCTCATCCATCACACAGTGGTTTGGCAGATGGCGGATACAGGCTCTCACATGGTTGAGGCTATCCTGGTTGCCTCCATAAGGCAAGTGTGTGTCCACGAGCTCAGCGTGGGACTCATCCAGAATGGAAACTGGCAGCAGCAACACCTTCCTGGACCACAGAGAAAAATATGAACAGAGATTATGAACATAAATCAGTGAAATGTTCATCATATTTTCTAATCCCACTCATCGATTTAAAAAGTAATGGAGCTGTCCTGAATTGAGGTCATGAACAAATTTCAGAAACTCACTCTTGCCAGTCCGTATTCTCCGGGCTGTAGTGGATGAAGGTGTTATAACCCCCATATTCTGTGATATCTAGCCCACTGAGAGTGGCAAGTTCTTTGATGAGATCACAGTGTGAGCTTGGTAAACCTTTCAGAGACACAAAAGCAAATTTGCTTTAATTTACCTTCATCATTATGGTCAGACATGCACCAATCCTCAACTCCTGGAGTCCAACAGTCCAACACCAGAGCTCTCTTTTCCCCAAATTTAATACCTGTATTGCACACTGCATGGGACTCATTGGAATCATTTTTTACTGTACATAAGGTAACATGAGTGCAGGGATTACTGTGGCACCAAAAGCTGAGTCAGCTGACCTCCATGACTGAATGGATGTACCTGATTGCAGAGACACAAAATTAAAAAAATTTAAAAAAAAAAGAAAGAAAAAAAGACATTTGCTGAATAAGGTCAATATCAGCACTGATATCATTTCAGCACATCACGTCACATCAGTGCCTTAATCGTGGCATGGGCAAACAAAATGATTTGTTCAGGAAACATCAGATTTTTCATCTGTTGTTTAAAACTACACACAATAACTGCTTAAAATATATAAGTGCATATATGATCTGATATTAATCTGCATTTTGGAAGTTTCAATAAGTGAAAACACATTCACTATTTTCAAGCGCAAACACAAATATGTTTGAAAAAGCCACATTTAAGTTTAAAGAATAAGTCTGATCATATTATTTATGTTTCTTATTGTGAAACATAAAGATTATTATGTTTCTTAATTCCCTGAAAAGACCAAAACCAACACTGACTTTTTCCTACCAACAAGTATTGTCCATGTATCTAAGTGATATAGCTTATTCCTCTGTGCTATAGACCTCCAATGTTCCATTAAAACACATGACTGAACCACATTGTTGCACTGGGTGACATGTTTCTTCGTTGCAATGAAAACACACACTGTAGTTTATTTTGAGTTGATCCCACTGTCCTGTTGCCAGAAACACTCACTGTATCACACCACAAGTGTTTTAATCTGCAGGTGAAAATTTACTCTTGTTTGAGTAATAAGTAGTAAGAGTAGTGCCCAGCTGTTTTAAGAAACCACTGAGCCTTTTTTAGTTCAAGTATATATTTGTGATCCACCTATAAAGTTTTCAATCTTCACAAGTAACCAATGGGCCTCAGGGCAGAGAGCTACACACTGCCTGGGGAAGTCGGTTTCTGTCTTTGCATGTAATTTGTTGACAATAAAAAAAAAAAAAAACACAGAATATTGCAGCCTCATCCTTTAAGTACTTTGCTAATCTCTTCAGTGAATAAAAGACATTAAACTCTGAAATAGTGTTGTAATAAATCAGGGAAGTTAACGGTTACACTCAACCAAAAAGCACTGTTGTTGGATGTCTGTGTCTGTACCATGCATCACAGTTACAGTATAATCACAGGTCTATTTCACAGATGAAAACTAGACATGAGGTAGAAATGCACTCTAATAAAAATACTATATATTGCTATGACAACGGATAAAAATAACAAATTGCAGCCTCAATTATTCTAAAACATCAGTTAAGGAAATGTTATGCCTTCATTCTTTCACTCTACCTCTGAATATGAGTCCGTTCCTCCAGTTTACCACCCTCTCATTAAGCAGCAGACTTCTCAGAGTTTCTGGGTTCTTGGTGAAGACGGTGCATATGTCAGGAATCACACTGGAGCTGCTGCTGCTGCTACTGCTGCTGCTGCTGCTACTGCTGCTGCTGCTGCTGCTGAAATGCTTCACAGGCAGATTCAGACATCAGCAGGCCACTCCGGAGGCGCCTGCAAGTCGTCTATCTTTGTCCCCGTGTGCTATACCTGTTTTTGACGGTAACAAATGGCAGTGGTGAATGTAGGCCAGGAGTCAACGCACATCTCCAGGTGACACAAGTTGTTGTGTAGGATATGCAACACTCCTCCAAGAACCTGGAATGGAGAACACAATACAGCAGGGGAAAAGACCAAAATAACAAGTGGCTCTCCATCTCTGCAGCTGAAAACAGCACACAAATAACACTGGAGACTGAATTCAGCAGAGTGGAGTTTGTTCTACAGTCATCAACCGACATTCTCTTTTTCTATTAAACACAAGGTTGTTTTCTGCCTTACTACCACACTAACATTAATGATTCATTAAAAAAAAAAACAGCTGCATTACAGTGATGGACTGTGGCAGCTCCCTGTAAAGGATATTTTTCATCAGAGTGAGGTCCTTGACTGCTTTCAAGATGATCATTTTGGTGTTTGCACAGTAAACTGGCCACGGTTTTCACTTTGTTCAGAGTCAAGGCGCGCAATGTCACTGTGAAACAGAATATTCACAGGTGTAATTTAGCTGGTTTACAGCTCAACGGGCATCTACATACCACTGCCCCCAGATAAGATAAACACGGAGTCCAAAGTTTTCATGCTTTATACAAGGAGTATTTACTTTACCTGACCTTGAAAGAACACATTTAACTGCACTCATCTTAACGAAGCACTGAGAAGAAATCCACACAAAAATGCATTTTTTAATACGGTTTATCGTAAAATATTACATACAGACGCTTGAAATTGATATTATATGTCTGTAAACGCCTAATCAAGACTTCCCTGCTGCAGTCTCTCTCAGTTAAGGCTGATCTGTGTGTTATGCTCTGCTACAACACCACTGTAGACCGGCTGCCGCTGACACTGACAGCTGACAGAGCTGCAGCTCGTTCACCACAACAGAGCAGCCAGCTGTCAGAAGTTCAGCCACTCACCATGATGTCAATCCATCATAGACCTCTTACTAGTATCTCTCTCATACTGAGGGAGAAACTGATGACTCCTCGCACTTCATATGTTTCGCATATCCAGCTCTGCCTCTCAGAACAGGGTCTTTAATGTCACCGTGAGTAATGTCGTCAGTTATTCTTTAATAAAATCGAAAAGAGCGCATCCTTGTCAGTGAAATAAAAGATACCTGGAATACTTCGTCTGTTGTGAATTCAAAACGGTTAACTGCTTGTACGTCCGTGTGCTTACAGTCGTTCCTGCACAACCACATTTGACCTGTTTAGGAGTTGACAGTGTGTCTTTTTCACTCCACTTGGCCTTGGGAGGAATCTGCTCAGCTTTGCAAAATGAGGTCAGCAAAGAAGCCTTGGCGCAGTGAAACACACCACGCACCTTCTTCTACTAAGTCAGGATCCCATCATTCACTCTATCTCTATGCCACAAGGACTGAACTGAGCGGAGAGAGGAAGATTTTTGTAAGTTAATTTATTGTTAGCTAGCCTCAATTATCTCCTTTTTGACTCTGTTTTTCATTGGTTCCCCCAGAGTCTATGGTCACGTATGCTCATCGAAATCTTTTTTTTTTTTTTACATCAGATTTTCAGGAATAAATTCTGCAGTTCTTTACACCCAAAAGAGACAGTAAATCTTCACAGCACGGCTTTTTAAATCTACATTTTCAAAGACCCAGGAGTCACTCGTCAGTTAAGGCAATTCTCCTCCTTGACTAAGGACTACTGAGAATTAGTCTGAATTGATGTGTAAACCAAGCAAGCTGCTGAGCTTGTGAATCAATGTGTCTATTATCTTTTCCGGACAGATCAATGGAGCCGGGGAATTGGCTGTGAATGGCAAAAAAGAAAAAAGACATGCAAACTCACCTGCCAATGGTTAGACTTAACTCCATTATCTGCGCGTGTCAAGACTGTCTATACCTGACAGATAACCTTTTTCCCCTCAGATGAGCATTGCCTCAGTTTTGTTACAGCTCATGTCTGATAAGGTGTAAGTCAATGACAACGTCCTGTTATGACAGCAGGTACAAAAAAAGGGAGGCAGTTTTTACCAGACCTTAATGCGAATCATAAAAATGAGTGACTGTTCGTGTATGTACAACATTCAATGAACTGCACAGACGACTCAACTCCAAATCTCCACACAAATATGATCTATGAGCTTTAACACACGTTCATACATTCTGCCCTTGGCTGGGCTAACAAGAAAGAATATTAAGAAGAGTGGAGAGCCAGAGGCGATGAGGTGACAGCAGCCAGGTAAAGCACAGGGAGGTAATCTAATAGGACATGTAAAAGGGCCCCTCCTCATGGCTTATTCATCACAGGGGATGCCATTACTGAGAATGGCATGGGCTATGTGAGGGATATGCTGGCGGGGGCATTTTCCCTGGTGTCACAGAGTACAGGGGAGAGGACAGATGCTGCGAGGCTCGGCAGACTGATGCAGTCGCAGCGCTGCATGCAGATCTTTCATGCAGGGAGTGATGCTTCACTCTCAGCTGATTGCAATTTTCGCATGATACACAACCTGTGATTCATGCTGACACTGACTGATATGGACAGCCTCGTGCAGCTGATCCCCAATAGTCAGAGATGCTCCATTATGTGACTTTGCTGATTCAGTAATCTGTAGCAGCAGTGGTATATCTTAAGAGCAGAGATACAAGCTAATTAGGGAGAAAAGCCCTCATATAATACACAAAGTCCAATTTGCCTAAAACAGGTAAGCATACACCTTGTCTGGATGGATTCAGGGTTAATGTGAGGTGCATGCAGCGCCTAATTTTGCACCACAGGACGAAAGATCCCAGGGTTCAACTGGGGGCCCAGGCAGAACAAAGTCATGTTTAAAAAAAAAAAAAAAAGAAGAAAAAAAAAAAGCCCCGCTCCTGCAGTGAGAAGCAGAGAGCGCTGCACTGCTGCAGAGTACAGCCAAGACGCTGATACCTCAAACGCACAGAATTTAAAATGGAGAAACCATTATCCATACAAAGCCCATGCAGTGCGCTGCAAACGTCATCAGTGAAAAGCTCGGAAGCGTCCCACCTTGTGCATTTTTGTGAAGTAAAGCCATTGCAGAAAGAGAAGTTCAACCTTATTGGCTGACTAAATGATGGATGATCTCACTCTCACAGAGTTGTGCAACACGCAAAAGACAAATTTGGTTGGTCAAGATATTTCTATATTTTAGCGCACTGCAGAATAGCACCAGTAGAGCAGTGCATCTTGGGTAATGAAAGGTAGGCAGATTAAGGGCATTTTACTTTACGAGGCAGCTTTTAGATAGTGACATTCACTCACTGATTGCATGATTATTGCTCATAATGTGCGGTGACATTGTGGTGTGTCTTGTGTTTTGTACTTTGTTGATGGTCCCTAATAATTGCTCAACAGTACAATAAAGCGACCAGATTTTTTGAATATAATATCACCTGATCTCGTGACAAACAATCATCTTGATTTAGAGGTGGTGATTCAGTCTTGACCCAGAGTCTCATCTTCTGATCTTTCATGAACACTTTTGAAATAAATGGTCTTAAATGGGTCTTTTTGCAACTCATTCCTGGAAATATACAATAGGCATTTTCATTGGAATTTATATTTCCAAGATATTGTGACAGGTTTCAAAGCATACCAGAGGAGATGGCCTCTCTGAGGAGCAAATTATTCCTCATTGAGGTCTGAGCACACTCACTTCTCAAAGCAGCTTTTGCTGTAGTGTGAAAATGAATAAAAGGGGATGGAGGGTTATGTGTGCATGGAGGGGGTCTCTCTTGTGAGGAGTCCTTTACACTGATGATTGTCAGCGGTGTTAGGAGAGCAGGGGGGTGGGGGTGGGGGTGGGGTTGCTGAGGAGGACAGGGAGGAGAGGAGGGCGGACCGAGGATGTGCACACACTGACCCTGGAGGTTGCGTTCCCCTTTAAAAGTCCCATCCCACTCAGATACGCAGAGCTCATGCAGGATCTGCTGCGGCAGTGGGGGAACACTGCTGAGCTGTGCAGTTTATGCTGCCAGCAAGCGTGCAAAGAAGAGGAGGGGGAGTGAGCGCGCACAGGAGGAGGAGGAGGAGGACTGAGGGAGAGAGAGAGAGAGAGGGAGAGAGAGAGTGCAAACAATGTCATTCTGTTCAGGAGGCAATGCTGCAGTCAACTTTGCCGCGCCATGAAAGCACATCACCAGCGACCAAGAGGCTCAGAGTGCAGAGAAGTTTTCCTCCTCTCCTCACGGCGTGTGATGCGGTCCGAGACTCATCCGTAGGTATACATTTATTTCCTATCTAGACTTATTTACCTTGTACGTTGTCTCCTTACATGTCTACCTCTTTGCAAAAGGACAGGATACTTCTTCGCCTTACAGGAGTTGATATACGTATGTCTGTGTGCATGCCTGCAGTGTTGAAGCTCCTGGCTGCTTCTGTCTCATCAGTTTCAGCCTCCTCTGCACCAGTAATAACCAGGCAGCAGCCAGCCAGACAGCCAGTCAGTTAGCAGTCAGGCTCCTCTGCTCCCTCATCCATGTTTAACACATGGTACAGGCTGGAAATAGCAGCCGGCGTGTCAGATAGCGGCTGCTTAAGAGACTATTTGACACAAGGACAAAAAAACTAACCAGGATGCAGAGTTCCCTCCACTAGAGGAGACTTTTATCTGCTGACTTTGCTGTTAGGAGAGTACAGATAGTCCCAGCTCTCTACTTTTCTCATCTAGTTGTGGGTTTATATTTAGCAGCATGTGTTAGTTGTGAATATGATTCTGGAAACTGGTGGGAAGAATATATTGTATCAGTGGCCCTGTGCTGTCAGTGTCTGAGTGCTGAAATGAGGAAATGAGAATGAGGCTACAGTGGCCTGCATGGGACAGGGGAGCTGTGGTGCAGTCATGAAGTTGTGCTCTAGCTACTAGGACTTTTTCTGCTGTCCTATAAGTGGATACCAGGGCAGAGTGCAGCTCTGTAAGGTTTTTTTGGCGGGTTTGGCACAAACACTGTGAGAGAAAGAGTATTCAGCTGTTGGTGTTTGCATTTGGAGAAGATTTATTTTTCTCTTGGATAAAAACGGAAAGGAAAAGGTCTCTCTGAGCAGAACCACTCTCACACTGGGTAATGTCTCTGCAGCAGTATCTCAGCAACTCTCTGCTCTAAAAGTCAATATTGCTACTTTTGTCTTTTTGCTGTATCACATTGTCTGTGCTCAACTCCAAGCCTTTTCAAAGGCCATATAAGAATAGTTTTGGAAAAAAGCTTCATATTAGAGTTAGTCAGTATTCAAAATGTGCTCTGAAACCACATTTTGGACGATGAATCCAGCCAGGTCAGTTCACCTGTATGCAGGTTCGGTCAGCGCTGGGTTCACCTCAGGTAACTGTGCTAAGACCTTGAAAAAGCCGGCCCTGCGTCGTCAGCTGCCGCTTTGTGAGGCTCAAGTACAGAGCATCTCTCCGGCCTTTCAATTTCTCCCGACTGCAGGCAGGCGAGTGCGAGGGAACAGAGTGATAGCAAACTGCACTAAAGGTCCGTGCCACATCCGGAGCCTGACATCATCTCTGAACATCTGCAGTTCTCCTGCTTACACTCTCACTGAGGGTGGGTGCTGCACTGCCAGCAAAGGAAATTGCCGCACTCACCTGATGTTCCTTGCACCTCATTTCTGCCCTCCCCCACCTCCCACCCTCTCTCCTCTTCTTCCCTCCTCCTCCTTCCTTGTCTCCAATTTCTCTACTGTAGTCTCTCTCAGAGGTACAGTTGCCCAGCACAGCGCCTCACCGGCATGCTTTGCACCTCTGTGATTCTGCCCCCCCCCATCCCTCCTCCTCCTCCTTTCTCCTCCACTCACCCCTCCTCTCCCCTGCTGAAAAAGTATGCAGCACATGCTCTCACCATCCTCCTTGAGCAATTTGCCTGAGTGAATAGAGAGAGGAGAGACAGAGAGAGAAAAAAAAGCAAGAGCCAGTGAGCCAGCAGCAGAACAGCAATCCTGCAGTGTCCTGCAGCAGCTGAGTTCCTGCAGTGCTGGCCTCTAATAGCACACATGCACAAGTGCACACACACACACACACACACACACACACACACACACACACACACACACACACACATACATACACACACACGCACTGAGGCACACAGACACACACGCACAGAAACATGGGGATGCACATCAAGATGACCATTCTGTCTCAGACACAGACAGTCCTTGAGTCACGTGACACAGTGCTGGTAAATGTGAGGGAGAGCAGGCTGTCTCACTCTGGGCCGGACTGAGCTGAGTTTGAGACAGAGAAAGACTCACACACACACACACACACACACACACACACACACACACACACACACACACACACACACACACACACACACACTCTGCCCATGGAGCTCCACAGGGAGGCAATGGTGAGATTAGCCGTTTGTCCCCCCCCCCTCCTCTGATGGTGCATTGTCCCATTCCAGCACTCCAGTTCCGATGATGTAATCAATGCAGCAAGCTTTGAACTTGCTGGGCTAGGGGTTCCTTCCCCTCCACCCCCCCCTCCCCCAATTGACACAAATGCAAGTGTGAGGCCTCAGCTACAGTCTGTGTCCCAGGTAGAAATCAATTACAGTTTTATGTGATGATTTGGCTTTTAAAGTGCAGAGCATAATTTCCTCTGAGTGGGCCAGCTCGTTGTCCATACTTCGCTCAGATAGTTCATGCTTCCATATATTAAGAAGCAACTCAGTTGGCGAAACTACTGCTGGCTCTTTGTCAAAACGCTGCTGTGCTGTGCAGTGCAGTGCCGCATCACCACTTCCAATAAATTAAAGCAACTATCTGCAGGCAAATACGCCTCTTCTGCTCTTTTGCAAAGTTGATCTGCTTTTCGACTTGCTGTCAGCAGGGAAAAGACGAACCTCCAAGCAGAGCTAAGAGCGCTTTGAGCTCTTTCTGGTCATAACATCATAGTGACATTGCTCTTTCATTGATAAGGTCATCAGTGTGTTGATAGGCTGCAGTGGAGAGCAGCACCACTGATGCACGGTATGGTGCTTTAGAGATGCTCAGGCAGCCAGACCCAGACCATATTGTAGCAGGTGAGATTTGCTGAGCTGGTTCCTGCCGCTGCACCCAGAATCTGCCTAGTGATCAACTTCCACTACAGCAGTGATGAACTGGCATCACCCCTCCTCTAGTCAAAAAAAGAAAAAAGAAAAAAAAAAGAAAAAAACCCCGGCTAGCATCAGAGCAGCTCTGCATAATTAGCGCTCATGGGTGGTGATGATTCTGCACATTTGATGCAGTTTAATGTGTCTAGCTGAACAGCACACACTCCACATTTGTATATACAACTCTGATATGACATTCGATGTCACTGCTCCAGGAAAATGTTAATATTTCACAAATTGTCTATATCTTTGCCCGTGACGTTCACGACCATTTCATTTGTAATCGATGTGACCTACTGTGCATACTGTACAGGATGATTTGATGAATCAGCAGCTTTCATTAGTATGCTGTGCTGGTGCCCAGTTACAGCTTCTATAAACTATTCATTCTGCTGTGTTAAAGATTAAGTAGGACTGCTTACTAATAAGAGAATGAATGAACAGCAACACTGTAGCTGAATTTAAGATATTAAATTTACTTTAATCCTTTCAGCTTCAACCAGGAAAAAGCATTTTTTTTTAGCATAAACCGAGAAAGACAGACAACACTGTTTCCACCAGCTGGACAGAGAGGGTGGAAAGGGGAGAGAAGTCCCTGCCTGCAGGGAAACTGGACTTCTTTATGATCTATGACAGAACAACGATGATCTGACGAGCCAGTGCAATTCACAAATACTCTCCTCTTGAACTATTTTTCAGTCAGTTGCCATCGGCCTTCACATCATCTCATCAACTCCGCTTTTGTAAAGAAATCAGCTTAACTCCTTCATGTGTCAAAGTGTTCAAAGTAAGAGCTGCGCATGCTAACCGATTGAAGCAGGCTGAGTCATGCTGGGTCTTTTCTGGGTTTCCCCCCTCTCTGATCCTCTGCTCCTCCCCCTCTGGTCTAGGAGCAGGCTCATACACCAGGTCTGGCTGTTGGTGGCGTGTTGGAACATGCCTTGACTTGTTGTGCTGACTGAGTGAAGCAGAGACGGCTTCAGAGAGAGGGAGGGAGAGAGAGAGAGAAGACACTCTTGGTCAACAGTTTGCCAGAGTGAAGTGACCCACAGACTTGGGAGAGCCCTGCAGCGCCAATGGACAGACTCCTGTTGATATCAACACTCGCTGGGGCCGAGCGTGAATGGAGGAGCGCCACTCCTGCCTCGCTGCTTGGTGAGTGTCACAACTGTGTGTGAATAAAAGCCTCTGACATATAATATTACATCTGAGCATGTGTGTGAATGTCTAGATTGATTGCTACTGCACAGAGGAGCACAGCACACCTCTACTCCAGATACAATAATTAATGTGGAGAAGTAAAAAGATGGTAAAATGAGGCCTTCAAATCAGATTAATAAGGCCTTGAGGTTGACTGAAGTATAAATGAGAAAATGGTAATTTGAAGTGTACAGCTCTCAGTGTTTTGAAAGCGTCCAAGCCGAGTCTTGATGCTAACATGATGCCATGGTAACTATACAAAAGGTTACACTCAAACACACAGTTACCAATCACACAGTGGCCCAGTAACCTCCGCACACACACAGCACCACCAGTGACCCTTTCACGAGTCCGCAGGGACTCAGCGATCATTGTCTGACCAGAGTCTGATCCTCACAGAGGAGGACAGCTGATTTTGTTATTGTTTTTTCCGAATGAAAGCCTGTTTCCATCAGGAGAACCAGCAGGCCGCCTCTCTCTTCCTGAAAAGCAGAGACCAAACAGATGAAGAGCTCAGAGTTCCTCACTTCTCATAATTGATTTGTATCTGGTTAAATACAGACGAGAGACAGAGCTGATTTGAGTTCCTGTTCATAAAGCGACAGTCTGTCATGAGTGACGGTGCGGCCGGAGATTCAAAAGAGAAGTGTTTGAGACAGGAAGCGTCATTAGATTACACACTGACAAGCACATAAAGACAACCTTAACTGAACCAGATTGCCCATGTTGTGACACATGATCGCAACGCGTCACTGATTTGCTCTACAGTAAAAAAAAACACTCATGTGGGGCCCATCAACACTCAAATACATTAATCATTCAAGTGAGTCAAATGAAAGTCATTTAGTGTCCTGTGCTCTATGATCTGTGTATTTTACCTGTGTGTGGCCAAGCAAGCAGATAGTTACTGGGGCAACTCTGTTTTCTGGTAACCAGGGGCAGTGCGCACTGTGTGTGAGACTCACAACCGCTGAATTATTCACACACAGCAGTTTGACGTACAGGAATCAGAAGTGAATACTGATTAAACCAATACACACAAAAAATGTTTTAAAAAGGTAAAAAAAAAAAAAAACTGACAAGAAAGGTTGAGTTTTACTTCTTCTAATAATTTTATAGCAATTAAAATGCTTCCGCTGTCGATTTTAAATCGCTCATTTGAAATGAAAACATCTAAAAATCAATATACATACCTGTCGTAGATAAACCTCACGAGACACTAAGCTCCAGCGCCAGGCATGCCATCAGTGTGTGTGTCGTGTGTAGCGTTGTTCACAAACATGGCCTTACAGTAAATACTAATGTCATTGTTAGCCATAAGATGATTAGGTCTGGGGAATGGGACCAGAGCAGGAAGGCATGACTGTTTGAGCGTTGTTAGCTGACACTAGAACAACGGAGACATGCAGCACAGCGGAGAGGAGCCAGGAGGGCCGAGGAGGTAAAGTGCAGTAGCAGGGTGAGTTTGTTTTTTTTTTGGGGGGGGGGGGGGGGGGGTTTACCATCTGAGGCCTGACAGCAGAGGGGTCCAGCATATTCAGGAAGTGTGGGGTTGTATTCTGTGTGTGTTTGTGTGTGGGTGATGTGATGTGATGGGACATCCACATTGTTGCTGAGGAGGAGGTTCAACATATCATGAGCTGTAGATTATGAAGGGGTTGTGCTGCTGTGACAGCAGAGACCAACGGTAACTTAAACAAATGCCACCCTGAGACAAACACTACGTGCACCGTGTGAACTGTCACATTTCACCGCTGAAACAGTCAGTCCGTCTAAATATATCAAATAATCCACAAATGTTTTGATAAGTGATAAATTCTCTCAGTTATTTTTCAAGCAAAAATAGTAAAAATAAAAAAAAAAGGCAAATGTTCTCTGACTCCTCTGCTTTTCTTTTTTTATATATCATTGTAATCTTCTTATTTTTTGGGTATTCGGACTTTTGAATGAACAAAATAAAACATTTGAAGACGTCACATTTGGATTTGCTAAGTTGAGATGGACGTGTTTTAATGTTTCGCAGGCTAAACAAGTCAATAACCAGCAGATAAATTGATAATGAAACTAATCGTTAGTCACAGGCCTATAATGATTTCATTTTAGTCGCAGCACACTGTGTGTGTACGTGGTTGTGAATAAGTTGCTCAGTACAATAACTGAAATGATGCATTTTTGGTAGCTGGCTTTGCTCCTTTACAAGTTGTCTGATAAAATAAACCATTTTTAAATGCATTAGGGTTCAATACCATTGTAATGCACAAAATAACATAAATATATAAATAGTTATTTTAATATTAGAAATGAATTAAAGTATGATTTCAATCAGGAAAATAGGAAGTATCAGACCAAAGATGATGTAAATGATCCACTTTTGATATCTGAGTAAACAAGGCTTTTCATTGTGTGTTATTAACTCAGGATCTGTAAACTATCACTTCTAATATCAAAAATACTGTCACTTTGACCAGGCTTCGAGTAGAGACAGACCATTATTCGATTTTGTCGATCAACAGAAAATTAATCTGAAATTATTTTGATAATCAAGGAATCGCTGAAGACATTTTTCAAGGAAAAATACAAAATATTTCCTAGTTCCAGCTAATTAATTACAAGGATTTCCATTTGTATTATGTGACAGTAAACTGAATAATTTCAATCTCACTGGACACCGTGGATTTTTCACTATTTTCTGATATGTAATCATTTAGTTTTATCTGTCTATCTCTCTAGCACTTCATTATATTTGCATCAGTAATCCAGTGCAAGCTACTTTTACATTCATATCTATAATTTCATCCTTAAAAAGAACTGTCTAAATAAAGCCAAATTTAACATGACTTTAACCAGGCAAACCTTAAAATATGTTCCTCTACATTCCCTACTAAAATCATTTGTGCAATGTTCACCCACACCACACATTATTATTTGGAAACACATAACATTCTTTTTTGGCCAATAGTACAGAAATAGGAGGACGAGAATCTGTCTGCAGAGCTGAACTCAGCCTGAGGCCTGAAACATATTTGTGGACAGGTTTGTGAGTCGAGGCTCGTTGCTGCTCCTGCTGCTGCTGCTGTTCGCTGTGTGAAGCAGTGAGGCAGCCGCTCATTCATTTAGCAAACTGGGTGTTGTTTTCACTGGCATTCCTCAATCCTGTATTAGGGATTACATCAAGCCCTGAGCAGGAAGGAATTCCTGTCATCATGTGCTCAGCGAAGGCAGCGTCTGGCTCGCCACAAAGACACGAAGAGACACGGACACAGCTGTTTGGCAACTGAAAGCAGGTCAAGAGGCGTCTCTTTGTTTGTCTGTGGACATCACTTGTATCCATGTGTGTGTGTGTGTGTGTGTGTGTGTGTGTGTGTGTGTGTGTGTAAGGCAGGGGCAGACAAATAAACATTTAGTGTTGGTATCAGCGGGCATGTTGTGTCCAAACTTGCACCGGAGCATCACAAACATCTTACTTAGAAATATCTGGGTTTTTTCTTTGACATCGGATACGGTCAAAATGCTCCAACCACCAATCGAGGGTGGAATTTCCAGTTACACAACCAAAAAAATGCGTCACAAAATACAGCAAAAGCAGACATGGAGGGCCACAAATAGCCTCACTGCAGATTTCACCACTAAAGCTACACCAGACAGAGGACGTTCAGCCAACTGTAGGTTTTCCAAGCATCCCTCCTGACACCTCTCTGTCTCAATCATGACTCCCTCTCTTCCCTCATTTGCTAGCGACTGCAGACCGCTCTCTAGTATCCATGTTGTCCTGTCAGCAAAGCAGAGTCCACAGGCAGAGGACAGTATGGAATGGTCAGCCGGCTCAAAATAGCACTGCAGCGAGCAAACGCAAGTGATAGCGAGGGGGATTTTAGTTGTTGTCCCTTAGGAACACAAATACACACACGCACACACACAGGACGTTGCGTTATGTGGCGTTCATGTGAACCGAGAGACACACACAAATAGATGAGAGCTAAATCAAACTGAGCTTTTTGTTGCAAAATCATGAGTCATGGCAAGTCTATTCTTAGTTCGGGGGTGTTTGTGTTTGCCCAAGTTGTGTGCACTTAAAGTGATGCTGCACAAAAGGCTAGAGGAGTATCGAGGATCTGTTTGGGAACAAGCTTTGGGTCACTTTGGGCAGCGGAGTGTACACTCATCAATGCATCACAGTTATGTAAAGCTGAGGAAGGTGGGGCAGAACGCCTCGTAAAATCTTTAATTTAATATTTCAAAGCTTTATTCTTAAAGTTCTCATGGAAATTTATCCGATTCTATGAAGCAGTTGTTACTCAATCATTATTTCCTTCTTCTCTTATAGAGCTCCTGGCTGTTGGCATAAGACCACACCACCCCCCACCCCCCCCCAGGGGGCTTTCAGTGTGAGGCCTTCCAACAACCATCGCCATGAAGCTGGGCATGAAAGGTGTGAGAGTCCGGAGTGCCAGACTGGTGGCAAGGTGGGAAGTGCACGGCAAAGACCGGTCGGGATCGTGCCGGGGGAGGGGGAGAGAGAGGCAGGCGGAGGGACGGATCTGTCGGACGCGGGTGCTGTGGGTGTTTCTCTGGCAGTGTCTTAGCTGGTTGTTGTGAGGAGTGAGAACGAAGCAATCAGCAAGTATACTGCCGCAGAAATTCTTCGCAATAAGAGGCCCTGGGAATCGCAGCCGACACGGGGAGGAAAACGAGAGGAAGGAAAAACAACAAATCAGCATTGCAACAAACAAGGATGCTGCCGCTACTGTAAGTTTTTACATGTGTGCTCACACTGTAGAGATTAACCAGAGCTGAGGAGCTGAGACAGAATGAACTGAAGATAGATCAGCTGAGAGCATGGCCTTTGTGTGTACAGCCTCTACAATATTTACAATTGGATCAAAGCATCCGGCTTCTACTCTTTCTTTTGTAATTTTATGACGCTCTGCTGCCATCTTGTGACTGAAAGCGATCTCCCAGCATGCTTTTGTTCATCAAACACCACAGCAATTTGTAAAACCTACGTTGTATACATTTTTTTTCCCATTGAGACAAATTAAAAATGCCTTTCATTCACAAACTATGGCTCAGCTTACACCAAGACTTGTGATTTCTTATTTTTCAGTTGCGTTGGCATTTTGCTTTTGTTTCAAATCTATTTTTGCTTTCAGCATTTTCTCTGCTTGCTTGACACATAAATAGTGAATACGGTTCATTTCTAATTTATAAGTTCCAGCCTAAATTTTTTTCATCATGAATTAAAACTGTAAAAAATTTAATAAAGAGAGCAAATAAAAGTTACTTAAGGACTGATTCATTCATTTGCTTTGTTTGTTTTCTCAGTACACATGCGTTTTGTAATTATGGAGTCTGGAGAAAACTTGTGTTGTACCACTTTGCGCTGTGTAAAACCTTTGTGAGACCCTTGAAAAAATGACGTTGCTATGCAAACACAGTACACCTAATGAGTGCTGATGAGCCAGAATGGCCTGGATACCAGGTGCACACACTAATTCAGGTTTTCATATACACACACACACATACAGACACACACACACACACGCACACACAGCAAACGCAGATACAGCTGAATGTATGGTGTGCTCCTGATTTAAGATCCGAAAAGAAAAAAACGTATATTCTCGACACAATCTTGTTGATTTATTGTTAATACTTGACGTAATCGTGTATTGTAAAATTGAATGTTGGTGATGGATGATTCGGACGGTAAATGCAGATGTGTCTGCAGCAGGCTGCTGGAAAACGACCAGCGTGCCACTGCATTGCTGTAAACACAATAAAGGGGTTGCAGTTTTTCTGAGCTGCAGCAATGCAGAAGCGGTAAAGTCCTGCTCTCACACAAGGTCACCGCTTCATGGCTTTAAATCTTCCTACTCCTCAGCTCCGCGGTAAACCAAGCACTCACAAAGACACCGAGGAATTAACAGCAACTCTACACAAAGCACGGCAGACAATCCTCATTACTCAAAAATGTCACAACAATTAAATACTTTATTACGGCCTGTGGGCCCAACGAACTGATTGATAACGAGAAAATGTACTTTGATGCAAAATGTAACCATCAGCTGAAATTTTTAATTAAATGTGTGTTTTCCATTTAAAAATGGCTTTATTACCCGAGAATGCTGAGGGTGACTATCTCAGTCCTACAATGGAGAGCTCACATGCTGGCTGGGTGATGCAGTGTGTTACTGTGACCTGCTTTTTAAAATTGAAATATGTTCTAGTGTTTTCCAACTGTTTGAATCTGATGTTTCATGTGAGCTGGGGAATATAATAAGCTCAGTTGAAAACCTTAATGTTAACAATACTTTAAATTACTTAGTGCTGAAATGATAAGTCAATTCATTCAGGTTTAACTGGCAACCATTTAATAGTTGATTAACCATGATTAAGCTTCCAGGTCACAAACTGGAGGACTTGCCACTTTCTCTGATTTATATAACAGTGGATTTTACACCTTGGGATCTGGAGTACTGGTTGGACAAAACAAGCAGATTTTACCTTTGGCTCTGAGAAATATTAAAGGCTGCCTTTCGCTTTTTTGTGACGTTTTATTGACCAAACAATTATTCAACTAATCATAAATAATGAAATTAAATTTTTTTAAATTATTGAAATATATGTTAGTTGCAGTCCTAATGATATTTTGGTGAGGAATAAAACTCAAAAGTCTAGTTTACAGCATTACAGCTGACATTTCTGCTGTCGCTACAATTTTAGATCCTTGTGTCAAATGCACTTTGTACTCATTTATTACCCTGTCTTACTTTAAAGCTTGTATGTACTCTCTGATTCTCTTTGTGTTGTGATGATTTTTAACCCTTGTTGTTATTTCTTTTACTTTTCTATTTGATAATCTTGCATTTTGTAAAGTACTTCATTACCCTGTACATAAAGAAACTGTATTGTTATTATTTCTATTGCCAAGATTGAAAAAGGAATGGGCCACATTTCATTAAAATATAATAATAATAATAATAATAATAATAATAATAATAATAATAATAATAATAATAATAATAATAGTAGTAATAATAAACATTAGATGTATTGTATACTTCCCTGCTAAATGTACATGCTTGAAATGAGAGGTGACATAACAGGGTCATTTCTTATATACACACCATGTCTGGAATGGGAAAGTTTTTTTAACATGATGTCATCTGTTCCTATTTGACAAGCTCTAATGCAACAGCTTCACTAAGGTCACACCAGTAAACATCATTAGAGCCAAGAATAGTCCCATATGAGTCTCTCCTACCAGCTGACTGTGACTTCTGCTTTGGGTTCCGGGTTGTCACGGGGAGGGAGGGGTTAAATCCGGAGAGAAAACTTTTGTTTGGCCGCCTTAAAGCAGAGAAGTGAGTTTAAGTCATAAGGCTGGACCCGAATTTTTCAGTGTCGCCTGGTTTTAAAGGGAAACAGCGCGGACACACCGCGGTAGGCTAATATTAACATGTGCAACAACAACGTGGTGGACTAGTCTGTTGGCAAACACCGTAGCACGATTGACACGAGATGATCTTATCGATGAGCTGACAGCGGTTCTACTAATCACAGCAAACGATGGCGAGCGGAAATCACACGGTTGTTTACTTGTCTGAGCAGGTGGTCGTTTTGTTTTCGTGCGCGCTCTCGTTTGTGGGCTCGTCCCTGATCATCCTCACCTACATTATCTGGTCCGACTTGAGGACCACTCCGAGGAGACTCCTGGTCTACCTCTCGGTGTCAGACTGGCTCTCCGCCGTCTCCTACGCCTTCGGAGTCTGGAGCGTTTTCCAGACCGACTCGGTGGATTGCATCGTTCAAGGAGCAGTATCCACCTTCGCGAACACCAGCTCTTTCTTCTGGACCGTGGCCATAGCCATTTACCTGTACGTTTTCATCGTGAGGTCCAGTCAGAGAGTCGCCGACAGCCTGGAGCTGATTTTCCACCTGGTCAGGTAAGTAGACGTGGGGTGGTCGTACTTCTCTTTGTGGCTGCACCTGTGGTGAAGACGGTTTGATGGATTTAAATCTCAATAATTAATGAGTGAGGTCATCAATCCGCACCAGATGTTTTGTTCATCACATAAAGTTTTACTGATGCTGCGCAGGTGATACTTTTACCTCACGCGCTGGTGTTGTAGCATATGGAACTTTGAAGCTGAAGGTAAACAAGGGAAATGACTCACTGAAGTTAGGGACCGTCTCTAAAGTGTCTGCAGCGTGGACAACAGGATTTATACAATTTTCCCAACACTTTTCTCATGTTGATTTCTACGGAAGAGGATTAGGGCCACATGTGAATTAATTTTTTTAGAATTCTAGTTTAATCTCAGAATTCAGATTGAAATCAGAAGATAGATAGATAGATAGATAGATAGATAGATCATTTATCCCCTAAGGGAAATTCAGGTGTCCAGCAGCTCATTAGTAATAATAATAGGTAATAATAAATAATAAACAATAATAGCCACATTAGTCCAGTTGATGAGCCACTTCGTTTGGCTGTGCTGTTGTACAGCCTTTCTTCTCACAATTCTGAGATTAAAGTCAGAATTAAAAACAAATGTGGCCCTAATCCTCTTCCCTATAGCTGTATTTCACACCAACTTCATCTTTATCTTGGAGTCCCCTCACTTGTATGAACATTACCTAGTTTTTTAGATTCAAAATCATGCACTATGGACTAATAAACTGTTTTCATCTGTCATATTTGGTCTGAACCACTTCAAAACCGTTTTGTTTTGCTCAACTTTAAGTTTTTTCAGAGCCATGCTCAGAGTCCTTCTGACATAGTGTTTGTAGTTCAATTATTGGACAATTGGAGAATCTTTTCCCTCAGAGTCCTGTTAATGCCGTTTGGCTAACTCTCATAAAGGACTGATTGATGGAGAGCTGCTGAGATGCTCGTCCTTCCTGCAGGTTCTCTCATATTTGCAGGGGACTTCTGAGGCCCTGTTAGAGGGACCTTTGGGTTCTCGGTCACCTCTCTGAACAAGGCCCTTCCTGCCTGGTTTATCAGGTTTTCCATTTGACAATTTATTGAAGCCTGTGCTCCTGGGAACACTCAGAGCTTTACAAATGATTTTATACACCCTCACCCCGATCTGTGTTTAATAAACTAGCACAAGTTAGCTCATACTGGAGATGACTGCAATTGACGTATAAATACAGAAAGATTATGTAACATTTATTTCACCGTCACATTTTCATTTTCATCATTTTTGCTCTTTCATTTGTTCCACAGCCGGGGGATTCTTGAGAGCATCCCGTCAAGACTCAGTCACACTGTTACCTTCAGGGAAAACAAGTTTTTAATATTAAGAATATATATTCATCTTTAGTTTAAACAGATTGAATATTCACTGTAATTATGCCTGATGCTTCATACATAGTTAGGCAGAATTTTATTGGAGTTATGACATATTTCATTATTTTTAATCAATTAATCTCTCAATACTGATGAGCTGACGGATTATATCATGCATGTGTTTTAGATTCAATTTTTATTACGTACACCAAACACAAAAAAAGTTAAAAATCACAGCGACAGAACTCGTTTGGGTGGCGTTTCTCAGGATAAACACCTGACCAAACGTGGTTGAACAAACACATATTACAAGGCTGTTAAAGGGGTTCGCAAGCCGCTTGTTTTTATTGTAAGCTAGACTTTAATTTTGAAGCTCTGAATCGGCGCACGTGTTTGATCCTTTGTGCTGGTTTTCCTCCTGCACATTAATGAGCTGTCCATGTTGATTGTGAGGATGTAAGGAGGGAGTTGATTCACTGTGGTGTAGCGCTGTATAATTGATCTATTTTTGGACACGGAACATTTTCACCCCTGGGTGCGCCTCACCACGGTGTCTGTGGTTGTCGTTCTCATTTTGTTTTTCGTGAATTCTCAGATGCTCAATTGAAATGAAGCTCACACAGCAGAGCCATTCATAGAGACTCGTGCACACGCACAAACGAACGCACACACACACACACACACACAACAAGGCATCCAGCATAGGGGTATTTATAATGATCTGCCATGTATTGCCATGAAAAGATGTAGAAAGATGAAAGAAGTGTTATTTCAAATGGGTGCTGCGAGTAGAGAGGTGCTGCTTCAGGGTGAACACAGCTTCTTAAAGTGCTGAAATCTGTTATTTTTATAACTGACCCTGCAGCTCGTACTATGTAACACACAAAAGCCTTAAGCGCAGGATAATCTATCACATGGTGTCACATGTCGTTGCAATATTTGTGGTTGTTGAACCCACCAAACATTTGCATACGAACTGTGTGTTTAAAAATAGAAAGTTGACCTTTTGAGGACTTTTGTGTTCAGTCCTCTAAACCCTGTGTTTTTGTCCAGCTGGGGTGTTCCTCTGATCATCACTGTTGCAGCCGTGTCCCTAAACAAGATTGGCTACGACGCATCAGAGGTGTCCGTGGGCTGGTGCTGGGTCAGGATCCACACTCCTGACCGGGTCCTGTGGATGCTGCTGACCGGAAAGATCTGGGAGTTCCTGGCTTACCTCACCCTGCCCGTCCTCTACATCCTGATCAAGAGGCACATCCACATCGCGGTGAGGACTGAACCCCAGAGTAAAATTACTGCTAGCTCTTAAGACACCAGGTGCAATCTGCATCAGCAGCAGAATCATGTACATATTTTATTTTGATCCCTCCATGTTTAATTTTTCTCATGTACATCTTTTGTTTCCCCACCCACACAAGCACATTTCCAGGACTGAAGAAACTTCAATTTCATTCTCTGTATTTAATAAACAATATTAGATACATAAATATTTGACACATCCCACAGCCATAGCTACACAACCCTCCTACACATTTTTTAGGTTTCAGAACACAGAAATAAAAAAAACTTTTTAAAATGAAGCTAACAAAGAGCACAGAAAAAAAAGTTGCAGTTACTTGTTTTAATTTTCTATTTTTCATTTCTCTATCATACAGCTACAGGTCTGCCTCAAATAGATACCATGTTGTGAGAAGATTGTCCATTATCCTCAATGACACATCTCATTCTTTTCATTTTCCTTCTTATTTGTGTTTTTACATCATGTTTTCATCCTTTTTATAAGATTTGATTTTGATCATGAACTCTGGTCTGATGCAGCATGCTGCCCTGTCCGAGTACCGTCCCATTTTGGCCCACAGGCCTCCAGCCCACTCCTTCTCCTCCATGGCTGATAGGAAGCTAACACTTATTCCTGTCATCTTTATCGTCCTGCGCATTTGGAGCACAGTGCGCTTCATACTGCTGCTAGCGGGCTCTCCAGCCAGACAGAGCCCAGTGCTGGTCACCCTGCATGTGAGTGCACATAGAGGTTCTTTTGAAGCAATGACGACCAGTTTTGATGATGTGTGTCAACTCTTCTGCAGTTTACTTTTCCTGTTACTGCAGCTTCTTCCTGCAGCTTTTGTTTGTTTATGAGTCGTTTTGTGTGTATGAAGCTCATAAGTGTGAGTGTACATGTGCACTGTCATTAGTTTATGTTGTTAAAGTAAGGATGTTGTGAAACTTTTACATCTGACCAGTAGCACAATAGCTTTTTTAAAATGCAGAAACTGCCCCTCTAAATGGGTTTAAAAAACATTATGATGTAATAATTTCCCAGACAGTTTATTACATTTTATTGTTACTTTAAGTATGTGTAAAATATTTTTATTTGTTGATATAATATATAACAATTCTTAAGGAAATATGTTTTGTTTGTTAATAAAAACAAATATTGTAGTAAAATGCAAGTATTCAATATCTCATCATCATTAATAATCAATAATCAATCCATGAAGGGACATATTATTCCAATGTAACAATCCATCTCTGCTACTCCACTCTCAAAGACTTCTGTTTGCACTCTACAGGGAATTGGCAACACCTCGCAGGGAGCAGCCAACTGCATCATGTTTGTGTTGTTCACTCAGCCGCTCCGCTCACGCCTGTGCACCACGCTCTGCTGCTGCCGCTCCAAGTGTCGAGCAGAGGTGCAGCACTCGCACGACACCCGTCACAGGCTGCTGCCGGGACAGGACGCGTCCACACTGAGAGAGGAAGACAGCACCAGCCGAGCCGGGACTGACAGATGATACTTGAGAGAAGGGAGACAAAGGCTGACATTAAGGGAGCGATGGTGGTTTGGCCTCTCAAGCGCTGGTGCATGCTCATGTTTGTCACAGGAGAAGTCACATGCCTGCACTTTGGGCGATGAGGATGATGCCGCCTGATTGTACGCCAGCATTTGGTCAAGCATTTTGAATGTGACATAAACTGCACATACAGATCAATTTCGTACTGTGGTTTTATAGATGTGCTGTATATGAAACCTTTGAAGTGCCATTTCACTTTAAGTCGATCTTTGTACATGTTTTGAAACATGGTCACATGGCCAAACACAGCTGCAGTTATGTTCATGTTTTTACAGTCAAGTAACATATTTAAAATGTGTTTTGATTTTTAGAAAGATTATCACTTTAATATATTCTGCTATTTAACTTTAAAAAATTTTCAGTGTATATCCAATATGACTTTGGGTGTGTTTATAAGTTTTGCAAGGAACCTGCTTCCATCTGACCATCTCTTGAAATATAGTCAATCAAAAGATGACATGGGCACAGTTTTCTGTCTGTTCAGTTCACTTAAATACATACACCAGAGTTGCATTAAAATATACAACATTCTAGTAGAATTTGTCTGTTATCTCCTTCTTGCCTAATGGGGTTTTTTTTTGCAGTAATTGCAAAAGCCCATAATCATTTGACTCATCACCAAAATGAACTCAGCATCATTACTGTCATTGTGGTCAGGAGGATGCATGAACTATCATCACATGCCATCCTTCCTCCTTGCAACCCGAGCCTGTCGCATGAGCCTCACTTCTCTTTTGACCCCTGCTGTTTTTGGCTCCCGCTCGCCGGACTTGGCTACAGGCTGAATGCATACCAACAAGGAGCTAATGAACCCACTGAACCTCACGGGGCTCATCTTGGGCCCGACCAGCCTAATTACCATAACGCCACTTCCTATAGTTCCTTCAGGTCTTTTAAATATTGTCTCAAGATCCACTGAGTTTTAATGAGCCTGTCCCTGAGACGATGAGCTACATTGAAATAAAATTCATTACTGTGGTGATTGTTGCCAAAGGTGAGGAAGGAGAAATTTCACCATGTTGACAGTCAATTTTCTCTTTTCCTCAAGTGATTATTGTTTGTTTGACTCAGAGGGCAACAGCTTATTTAGTTAGTCTTGTGTTGGTGGCATCATGGTGAGTGGATTTATGGTTATTGAATGGTCCCTGTTGAATTAGTCAATGCAAAGTGGATGGTATTGTTGTAACATTCCTTTATAAGATGTCAGGCAGACTTTTCATTACACTGCAACAACACCAAGGAGGGATTACTGAATGAGCCTACCAAGTACGTTTAGTAAGCAAGTAAGACCAAGAGGCCAAGAGGCCCCTGACCCAAAGCCTCTGTTTGAAGTGACTTAACATTTCTTGCAGAAAAAAAATTACTTGAGCAACTACAAAGGCATAAAACCACCAGACAGAGGTGCAAAATGGCCAAAAAAGGGAAACTGCAAATGGGCCATAATGACCATGAAGAGATGCAAAACGGCCACTAATTGACACAGAACAACAACAAACACACAAAATGACTTTTTAGAGAGTTTCTAGTCATGCCTCTTACGTAGGAGGCGGGGGACATTTTATATGTCTCTCAGTCCGTCCATGAGCAACTCTGTACTCTTATGAAGGCAGTCAGCTCCCATATATCATTTCCAGAACATGGGGACTTTTACTGTTTATACTGAAAATATTAAAAGCATAAGTACACAGTTTTCTTTGAGATAAAGAGTTTTCCTTCAGTCTAATTTTACCTCTGGTCTAAAGTAATGGCACACAGAGTAGAGTTCAGTCTCTCAGCACCATCAGTAACAGTGACAGAACCCCAGATACCATGTCTGGGAAAATTGAGGAAGTGGGTCCTGTTTATGCTGATGACATCAAAAACAGCCAGTGAACAGTTTTGTGTCCTTGATGCGGGTAGAAGTCTCTCATAGGAATTAATCCATTGTGTCGGTTCTGAGATTTGGCTGACATTGTAGTAACTGGAGCCGATAGAAACACTTAAGGGGTTTCTGTTCTCTCCTCTGCTGGCTCTCTGCCCACTTAATTCATTAAGTTAAAGAGTACCACAGGACTGTACTATAGTGCAGGAGGTGACCATTCACCAGTCAAGTCAATGGACGACATTTTTTTAACAACACAGGCTGTTCATTTGGCTGAATCAGTGCTTCTAGGAGCCAATTCTCAAACACATTGCCCCTAATAGGCAATGGGTCAGAGCTGCAGTAGGATATTTAGATTATAAGTGACAGGACCGTTTTTACACATGTAACAGAAAAAACATCAGAAGCACTACAAGCAATAAGAAAGAGGTTTCTGGTTGGTTTCCAGGGTTGTTCAGTTTGTGAATACGTTGGCAGGAAGCTATTACAGTTAGAGTGAAACTGCACTTTGCGCTTGCACTTTAAATGTGACATGTCTTCCTTATTCTCCTTCATTGAATGGTGAGATGCTAACACCAACCACGACCTTAGCTCCATCTGCTGTTTGCTGGCAATAATGCAACAACTGCACATATTCTACTTGAGGTCCTTTATTACATGAGCTAAACAGGCCTGGCCTTTAATGGGGCCCTAAGCCAACTTTGATGATGGGGGGGGGGGCTATTGTCAGTTTGTCAATACTTGATCATTCGGACACCTACTGTTAATCAAACGCACCCATTATCAAATGCATTAGTGGGAACACTAAACCGGTAGTGTTAGTTGTATAAAGCCTGTTGGCAATTAAGTTGTGGTAACATGTTGTAACATTGTTGGAAACTATAGGCACTAGAGTTTGACAAGGAAAAGTATGTGTGCAATAGAAAAAGATGATACATTTTTTAAACTGTCCATCGTGAGTCCAACAAAAGCAGAGCAAAGCTAAACCGATGGAATACTCTTTTAATATCCCCTCACGGTGGATGGTGATCCACCAATTTCCCTCTAGTGTCATAATGAAGTCAAAATTAACACGGTGAGCATGGTTAACACTATACCTGCTTACCATTAGCATGTTAGCATTGTCATGAAGAGTATTTTAGGATGCTGACGTTAGCATTTAGCTCAAAGCGCTCACACAGACTTTGAGTCTTGTTAAATAATTAAAGTGAAACTGCACTTTTCACTTGCTCTTTACATGCGACATGTTTTTCTTCTCCTTCTTTGAATGGTGAGATGTGACCACTAACAACAACATTAGCTCCACCAGCCCTTTACTTCCTGACATTTTATTTAAAGATCCCATCACATAAACCAAAAACAAGGGGGGGAAAGGAAATCTATTGACACAATGGAGAAGGCCACCAGGTCGAAAACAACTCAGAATTTAAATTCATTCATGCGTCCCAGTTTACACTGTAATAATATCTGTCTCTGAATGAACATCATCCTTTGATGGCAGACGTCCCAGTTCCATTCTGGATGCTTTCCCATGAGATGCAACATTTATTGGATTCATTTTAGTATGACCCCGTCTCAGTGTTTTTTCATTGTAGGTGTGTGGCGTGATATTCTGTGCAAGAAGGAAAGAATGTGGTAATCTAAATGTGACTTTACATGCATTATCCTATTGAGGGATTCTGCAGATTGGCTCTGTCATTTGGCCCAAAATTCATGTTATGAGGTCTCACTCCTCTGAATAGCTGATGTTAATTTTTCTGCTAAATTTAGTAAAAACTGTCCCAGCAAGAAATTCAACAAAACACTGCCAGTTGGAATTTCAATGTCTTTTGTACCATGTGTATTCAACTGGAATTTTTGGCATATTTTTAAATCTAAAACTACACTTCTTAGGTTTAGGTTTACTCCAGTAGCTATATTTCAGAATACAACATATCACATTTTGTCAGGGACTGAACAATAAAGTCAAAGACTCATTTCCATCATTGTCCCTGCTGTTTTCAGCCCAACAGCCTTTGTACCAGATGGGCACAGGAGTTCTCTCTCACCTCAAATCAGACACTGTAACTCTTTCACTTCCTTTAAATCTCTTCTTTAAACGCATTTCTAATAATGTCCGATTTGTGTTTTATTTATATTGTGTTATCCCTTGTTATTGTTTTTACATATTTTATTACTGTTAGCTCTTTCTGCATAATGTTGATTTGAGATGTTTTTTATTATGCTGTTGTTGTACAGTTTTTATGATGCTCACTTTAGATTTTCCTTTGGTCTGGTTTTACTTTTCTTTTAAAGCACTTTGTGACGAATACTGTTACATAAATAATACGTTATAATAATAATAATAATAATCATTATTATTATTATTCACTGTCTTTCATGAAGAAATAATATACAAAAAAATACAATTATTATATGCACCAAGCATAGACTACTGAATCAAGTTTGAATGAAATATTCAACTCTTACTTAACACTGCATCTTTTCTGGCGTTTTGCTCTGAGCATACATAGCTATGACTTGTAGTTATTCCACCAGCTTTATCTGCTCACAGACATACTGTATTTGTTAGCCTAGTTTTAACAGTGAGGCGTCCTCTGAGCCAATAACAACCAGTTTTAAGAACAAACAGCCTGAGGGCCGTCGAATTGACAAACAGACTCAGCTTTAGAGATAAGAGGCAAAGCAGCACATGACAAATCGAAGACAAAAGCAAACATAAGAAGAGATTCGCAGCTGTGGCGTTTCTGCAGAAAATTAGTCTATTCCATAATCAGCTTGAGATGACTTGTCTTCAGCCTGAGAAACGATAAATCCTTCAAATTACACAAGGATCAACACTGAGGGCTTTGCCAGCTGTTTGTGATTTCAGCGTTGTGTCGTCAGTTTGTAATAAAACCTGTTGTGTAATCCAGCCTGTCGGTGGATAAGCAATGAAGATGCTCATCTGACTTTATCACTCTGATGATAATATAACTCCAGCCTCTAATGACAGCTGTAGATCTCATCAATTGAACCAACTGAGTGGAAAGTGCAGTGCAATAAAAGCACCACACATCAATATTCAGCCCAAGGCAGCATTTAATATCTGGAGTGCAACTGCATACAAAACTTCCTGAACAGTCAGCAACATAAAAACGATAACTTAAGCCAAGCTGTAAACCACTGCTATGCTCTCTGATCTCGTGTCCAAAGGGCAGGCAGGATCCAGTGGTGCAGTAATAACAAAGTGTGCTGTTATTATTGCTGAAAGTGACGGCAAGTCCAGGCACAGCCATGGCAGTGAATGAGGACTGGGGAAAGCCTGTGGAGAGGAGAGGGGTGAGTTACAATCCAGGTGTGATTATCACCACCATCACATTTCAAGTCTTGTTTTGTCTGTTCAGAGTAAGAACAGTGAGAAGCGGTTTCACTGATGTTCCCTGACAGAGACTAACTGCAGTCCTGGCACTGGCAACACTCATATCTGCGTTTGGGTCATCCTTCCAGTATGGATATAATGTGGCTGTGATCAACTCTCCATCACCGGTAACCTGAGCAAAGAAACACAAGCTTTACTGTAATAAGGCCAGTGTCAGTGATGGAATGATGTTTTTTTTATCAGTATTATTCTGCTCTCTGTAGTTCATGCAGCAGTTCTATAACACCACCTACCTGGAGCGTTACGGCCGGCCAATGGAGGACAACTTCTTGACTCTGCTCTGGTCTCTGTCTGTGTCCATGTACCCACTAGGAGGCTTCTTTGGCTCTCTGATGGTGGCTCCTCTGGTCAACAAACTAGGGAGGTAATGTGGCATCTTTTGCCCCATCTGAGAGCAGATACGTCACATGTTTCATGCACAATTAAAACTGTATGTTTGTCCAATATGACTCTTTAAACGCAGGAAGGGTACCCTCCTCTTCAACAACATCTTCTCCATCGTCCCTGCTGTGATGATGGGAGTCAGTGACATTGCCAAGTCTTATGAGATCATCATTGTGGCTAGGTTTATAGTGGGAATCTGTGCAGGTCAGATACTGTTTTTTTTTTTTTTTTTTACATGGAGTAGCAAAAAGTAGAAGTCGTCTGATTTCATTCACCCATCTCTTCGCGTCTGCAGGTCTGTCGTCCAACGTGGTGCCCATGTATCTGGGTGAACTCTCCCCCAAAAACCTGAGGGGAGCCCTTGGCATCATACCACAGCTCTTTATCACCATTGGCATCCTCAGCGCACAAGTGCTGGGAATCAGAAACATACTGGGCAACAGCACAGGTACTGACTGCCATAGTAGTAAATGTTACTCATCCTTTATTGGTTAGATGTTGTACATCCCTGGAAGCTGATTTAGGGGACTTGGAAGAGCTTTTTGGTTTGGCCCACTGGTTTAAATATAAGTCTCTGTTCCATCTGTATCCAGGTTGGCCCCTCATGCTGGGTTTGACTGGTATTCCTGCACTGATAGAGCTCCTGCTGCTGCCCTTCTTCCCTGAGAGCCCCAGGTACATGCTCATCCAGAGGGGAGATGAGAAGACAGCGAGGAAAGGTGAGAATAAAACAGGAGATGAGAGACAGAGGGAGAAGCTGGTGAATAAAATCAAGCAGCGGAAAATGCATGTTACAGTGTTCTGCATGTTTTGTCGGCCTTAGCGCTGCAGCGTCTGCGTGGCTGGGATGACGTGGATGCAGAGATGTCAGAGATGCACCTGGAGGACCAGTCGGAGAGGGCCGAGGGCCGCCTGTCTGTGCTCAGCCTGCTGTCCCAGCCCTCTCTTCGCTGGCAGCTGGTCTCCATCATCATCATGAACATGGGCCAGCAGCTGTCGGGGGTGAACGCGGTGAGATGTGCCCGTCCAGTTGTCCTTGTCCATAACCCACTGATGGCCGCACTACCTCTGTTACAGATCTAACTCCAGATGAGTGTGTTGTTTAAACAGCAACTTGTTCTGTTCCAGCAGATCAAGATCAAATGGTCTTTCAGTGTTTTGAATTCATTCATTTCCCTCATGTTTTTATCCAGTTCTCCAACTATTGGCTAATTCTTTAACTTTAATGCATGTCCCTCTCCCTCCTCAGATCTATTACTATGCAGACAGCATATATGCCACTGCAGGAGTCAAGCAGAATGACATCCAGTACGTCACCGTGGGAACAGGAGCAGTGAATGTCTTCATGACCATAGCTGCTGTAGGTACCCTGTTCATCACAACTTCGAAAAGCTACAATAGTGAAACATCTGAGGGGAGGAGGTGAAGTCTAAAGTCTGTTTTGATCACATCAGCAGGAAACAATAGGTCTTAACATGGAATTTGTCACATCAGGTGTTCATCGTGGAGGCCTCAGGGCGACGGCTGCTCCTCCTCTGTGGGTTTGGGATCTGCTGTGGAGCCTGTGTGCTGCTCACTGTGGCTCTCAAAATCCAGGTACCACAACAGTGTCAGCTTCAGTGTGACTCATGCCTTCAACATGTCACTCTGCTGCCCTCTAGTGCCTCAGCACACAAAGAAATGATCTGTTGCATGTCACTTTCTTAACCTTGAGGTTATGTGATTTGTTGAGACTTAAGTCAAAGGAGATTTGTGAGACAGATTTATTATGTGTTTGTTTGTTTTTGATAATAGAACATTGATCTGTTGTCGAACATTGGGAATAAAGAGTGCAGACTGTAAGTCCAGGCAAGGACAGTGCTCAGTTCTCTAGCACATTGTATTCTAAATGAAACAGTGACTATGAGGTTAGAATAGTGACTTTCAGCTTTGAATTGAAGGTGTTTACATCCAAAGCAAAACTGTAGGACCTTTTTTAACCCTCAATTTCCAGGGACCAAAATGTACAGGACAAATGAAAGTCTTCAACCCACAGAACTCCAGGTCAATTCGTATTTTCCCTGGTGATGTTTGGCCAGGCCTAAACTGTTGGAGGCAGGTCTTCAACGGTTCTGTAAACAAGATTTTAAACAACAATATAGCAGCAAACAACTATTTTTTATGTAAAGTGGAGTTATGATGCATTAGTAAAGAGCAGAAAATGAAGTCACACCCCCTCTGTGTGTGTCGTAATCGGAGTTTCTCTGTTCTTTGTTTTGGTAGCCGGTCTGGCAGCGCGTGCATCTTAGTGCATGTGAGTGCCTCCCTGTTAATCCATCGGCCCATCCCACAGTTAAAAGGCCACAGGCATTGCCCACACACAAGATGACACAGTGCAGTGCGCAGCGTTCAGGTGAAAGCGACCTTCCAGAATCTAAAAAGGCCCTGACAAAGAAAGAGATGAGACTGAACTGGCCATGGGGACTAACCCCAGTCAGCTGGTGGGTGGCCTGTTAAAACGTCCATAAGTTTTTACCAGCTCTGTCTGTGTCATTCATGTAGCCGGTCCCAGTGAATTACTCCAAGGCTGAGTTTCTTTCCCAGTCTGACTTTGAAGCCAAATCCTGGTCTGGCTGGAGATGGAGAACTCTACGAGCTTCTCCTTGATGCGTAGGCAACTGGCTACATAATGTTACCTGGTGTTAGCTAACCTGCAGTTAGTTCATATTATAAACAACCTTGAACGTTCCTAAAGGGCATAGAGCATTTGTCTTTGTGTGATTTCTATCCTGTGATTACATTTTGTAATTTGGGAGTGTCACAGCTCAGTAACACAGAGTGTAGACTCACAGGACTCACAGGTCAAGTAAAAGCAAAGTTTACTTGGTCAGAAAACATTTGTCAAAAAACAAGACAGTCTAATAAGGCAGAAGCAAACACGTAAAATCCAAGGTAGGCAGCACCAGAGGACGAGGAGGATGTAATAATATCAATCCACAGCGATGGTGCAATAAACAACACAGAGCAACACTGTGACTAATGCTGCATTCACAGCATATGGTGAAGATGGGAAAAATATATTGTTTAAGTTGGTCGTATGAGGATTACTGTGCAAGGATGGTGTTTGGCTGATGTGAGACATCCACATTTGTTTGGTTTTCAACTACATCCATTTTATTAAGTGCCGAGTTTCAGAAAATTCTGAGCTCCCAATCTTGTTTATGACTTGGATGTTGACACAAGTGCTTCTTACAAGTCTGAGATATGTAATTATGATATCTCCGATATAACCTGAATGCAGCATAAGGGGTGGGTGTATACATAGAAGGAAGTTGGTGAGGGAATCTGAAGCAGGTATGTGTGGAGATCAGGTGATGGAGAAAGGCAGGAACACACTCAGGACTACTACAATCTGAAATGATGAGCTCTGGGACTGGGCAGCTGGCAAAAGAGAGAAAAATGCGCACAAAGGGTTATGAGTTAGCTGTCGCCATGAAGGAATGAACTCACCCTTTAAAACCAAAAGTCAGCACTTTGACCTCATGGTCACTGTTTCAGTCATTTCCAGGGCACTGAGCACAAAGCCAAAACAACAGAAACTGTGTCTCTGTCAATGCACTTCTCTGTAATGGCACACATTACACACTTGGCAGCTTGGTCTGTAAAATAAAACGATGACTTGACACCTTTTACTGTCAGACATAAAACAGTCACCCACAACTGAAGTATGAGAGACACTGACCATTAGACACGACCACAAAACCAGAGCAGCCCTCCAGAAACCCTGTAATCTAACCTGGATCAAACATTTTCAGACAGGCATCATTTTCAACAGCAGTGAAGAAAAGAGCAGAGAACAGGCACTTTAATATCCACCCAGTGAAAACCTGTAACATGGACTCCCACACAGAGCAGCTAATTGTTCCATATGACAGGATAATGATAAATGTAGCTGCTTGTTTGTGTTGACAGGAGACGGTGACGTGGATGCCATACATCAGCATCACCTGTGTCATCATCTACGTCATAGGACACGCCATAGGACCCAGTGAGTCTGACCCCACCGGTGGTTATTTACACACACACCGATTACAGCAGGGTCCTCCATTAGCTGAAGTGTTGTTTGGATGTGACCAGACATGTAATGATACATGATGTAAATCTGCACTTAGCTGGTTGAGACATCAGCATCCTCCGGCCTGAGGAGTGCCGGTGTGTGTTTTGGTTGCAGTTTGGTTGACCACATCTGTGCTCTGCAGGTCCCATTCCTTATGTGGTGACCACTGAGATGTTCAGGCAGTCGGCCAGGCCCGCCGCCTTCATGGTCGCGGGATCCGTCCACTGGCTCTCCAACTTCACTGTCGGCCTCGTCTTCCCCTTCCTTGAGGTCAGTTACACAATTTCTAAGAGCTCTTACATTGAGGGAGCAAAAGTTTATTATTTTAAAAACGAAATTAGTTACAGATGTTTTAAGTGTAACCAGCAAGGCAGTTCACTAAATTACTCAACATCCTTATTGTACAGCGATCATTTATACTCATTGTCAGGGACCGAGCTGATGGACCAGAGAGACACAGGGAATGTTTGGAAAAATAATGTTGGTTTTTCATTTACAAAAAGCAAAAAGGAATAACAAAAATACTTCAAACCATAATGCCGGGCCCATAAAAGAGGTCAACGCAACAGAACTAAACTCAAGTACTAACAGAAGTGAACTTAACAGCACAAACTGACCTTACTGACTGAGCCATAGGGGAAACTTATATACTGGCTGATCAGTCCATTCAGACGCACAAGAGAATAGACTAAAACATAACCATTTAAACAAACTATAATAACCACAAAACATGTCAGCAGAGCGCTACACCATATTAACTGGGGAAAAGTACTGAAACAAATAAACTCAATCAGAACTGTCAAAGAATTAATACCAAAAAAATTGAACTAAAAGACACTGGTTGGTTCAATGTGTGGCTGCTGGTACGGCCATCACACTCATCATCTGCGGCTTTAATCTGACAGAACAAAACAAAGTGAAGTCAAGTGTAAAACACATCACCATTTATTAATGAGTTACTATTATTTATAACTGGTAACTCATTAATAAATGGTGACGTGTTTTACACTTCACAATACGGCTCAACAAATAGTAAGTAACTGAACAAATATGTCACAAAGCAGCAGCTACAAAGGCTGATGATGGAGAAAACAAAGAAAGCTCAGTAACTAATGAGATATGAGGCTCAACAGTACAGATACATGCGGGCTCACTATTTGGCAAGCAACAGGTCACTGTTGGCCTTTTTATCTAATGTGTTTTATAAATGATTTATAAAGTATTAACAGCCAAATTAATAAACTAGTTATGAACCATTCATAAATCCTTTATAAGGGTATTCTTGTTGTGAAGTGGCACCAAGGAAAGGTTTGCAAGCCTCAAGCAAATATTCCTCAAAGCCTTGAAGAACAGTGAATCTTACTTAGAAACGTAGAAACCACTTCATTTTTAACCCAATAAGCAATTGTTATTTCTTTTTATCGATATCTTCAGAGGTTCGCATAACAAAGGTTGAGATTCACTTTACAGTTTTCCAGTGTCACTGCACTCAAACAGGTGTTGTAGTTATTTAGTTTAGTTTGACACTAGGAAGTTCCCCTGTGCTTTCCTAGCAGGAATATCATCAGTCCCTGTTTACTGGGGGCAGTTTTGTCATTGTGTCTCTTCTAATGGGCTTGGTGACGTCGTTTCATGATATAAACATAAACATTATGCTTGTGTCCTGTTTACTTCCCTTCAATTCTTCATCTTCAGACCAAAAAGCAAACAAGGAGGAATGTGTCTGAGTTACAGAAACCAAAACAGAGCATTCCAATAAAAGTAGCTTGTCACCTCACCTCACCACTCCTGGTCCCATCCAACCAGCTGTTTCTAGTCAACACATACTACATTACACAGGGAGGCAGAGACAGACAAAATAACAAAATAAAAAACCTGGTCGCATAACGCAAATCAATTCAACAGCACCGCAAACTGCAGCCTCCAAAATGACCATAAAGTTGAATCAACACCTTTGTAAAACAGGTTCAGTAAAAACTCAACATTGTAATTTTTATAAAGGAGGATTTATTGCAGGCCTTTCATCTTGAGTACACACTGATGACATTTCCTCTCCTCCCTCTCCCACAGCGAGGCCTCAGCCCTTACAGCTTTATCATTTTTTCCTTCATCTGTCTGGTCACGCTAGTCTACATCTGGCTGGTGGTCCCAGAGACCAAGAATAAGACCTTCCTGGAGGTCTGCCAGATGTTCGCCAAGAGGAACAAAGTAGAGATTAAACTTGGAGACGGAGATCTGCCACTGAAAGAGGGCAAAGAAAGTCTGGAGGATGCAATCAAGGTCACGGCCTTCTGAAGAGCAATGATAGCATTCAGAGGAGAGGAAGTCTTCACTCTGGGGGGGGGGATGGTAATAGACTGGAAATGTTTAATTCAGACTTTGTTTTTTTATTTTACAAAGAACCTTTGTACAGTCTCCTTTTGTTTGAGCCTGTTGCAATAAGAAAATAAAAGATCGTTGTGCAGTTCAATGCACTACATGCAAGCTTATAGAAGTGTGAATGTGTGTTTGAGTCATTAAACAAACCAACATGTCACTTGTAAGCCTTTATTGATGATGCAAAGATATGAATACAATACAAAGCTGGAGTTATGAAATATAGTTTGTATTAAATTTTGACTTACAGGTGCCTGGAAGACATTTTATACTTCATCACATACGACATAACCATGTTAAATCCCAACCATCAGCAGTGATATTTTGGTTTATTGTAACATTTTAAAGCTCATACAAACAGAAGCAGCTGAGCCTTTTCAGGAGCATCTGTACTGACTTTCCAGCTGCACCCCCCCATACAGGCTAAGTCCAGTGGTTCCCCAACTGAACACATTTCCCACCACAGTGCTGTTCTTCTCACATAACATCTGGTCCCGGATATCTGCTGTGGTCAGCACATAGTCCCACACGTTGACATCAGTCAACCTACCCACAAAGGCGTCTGCGTTAGAGATGCCCAGTAATCCATCCTGGTCTTTGCCCAGGATGAAGACACCACCAGGGCTGATCGTGTAACCGTTTTTCAGGTAGCGCTGCTCCCCCACCATGCCATTGATCCACAGCTCTGCGCCGCCGGTGTGGGACGACCAGGTGATGCAGTAGTTGGCCCAGTCGTGGGACTTGAAGTTGTGCGGCAGGTTGACGAACTCGTTGCCGATCCAGAGGCCCACCTCTCTCGCATCTCTGTCTTCACCGATGGAGATCATCAGCTCATTGTCGTTGCCGTTGCTGGCGTAGGAGATGACGGTGTGGATGCCCTCGACCCGAGGCAGGACGTGCATGCAGACAGTGAAGGAGTTGAGGTCCATAGGATGGCTGAGGCGCGCCAAAGCGTAACTACCGGAATCTTTCTCTGGGAAGTTGAGCACCAGAGGAAACAGACCGCGAGGTTCTGAAGACAGAAAAGCCAGAATCAGACTGGAGACCAAGAAACATCCATCTCCCATCCTCATAGATCCACATTTACAAACAACAGTTAAATCTCATATTTCAGTCAGAATGAAAATAAAGTGCTCACCATTTCTGGAAGGCCTTGTGCTGCGGTGTCCACCTAGAGAGAATAAAAAAGAGAGAGAAATACCGGAATGTAAATACGAGAGCTTTCATGTCACATTTAGCCATCTTTACGACTACCAGCTCACGTACCTGAGTGTATGTGCTTCCCAAGAGAAGTTATCAGACCCTCGATCTTCAGCAGCCTGGACTCAATTTCATCTTGCCGACAAAATGCTAAAAAAAAAAAAAACACAAAAAGTGAATGAAAATGACACGGACTAGACTCATGTCCCACATAAATTCTGAGGAATAAAAGATATTTCCCTTTTGTGTAATCACACTGTAACAACATGCTACATACTTCCTTTCCCAAGGCGTGGGAGGAAAGAAGACTCCACCACACGGTCGTTGAGAGGCTGAGCCATGCGGTAGTCGTTCCACAGGGTCTTGTTGTTGATGTCCATCAGAGTACTCTCCAGTTTCCTGATCTGAACACAACAGAGAGCGAGAGAGAGAGAGAGAGAAAGGAAGAGAAACGTATGACACATAGCAAGACGTAATGTTCTAAATAAGCCTGTTTCTTTCAAACTGAGACAGTCTGGTAAAAAGCTGAATGTTTTACATTTTTTTATTAACTGGCATGTTTTTCTTCTGTCTGCCGTACCTGGTTATGTGAGAGAGTGATGGGCGTGTCGAACACAGTCCAGAGGATGCTCTCGTAGCAGGGCGGGGTGGTGAGGGAGCCCTGGTATCTGAAGAAGTGGTTGAGGTTCTCGGGGAGCATGGAGCGCACATCGATACTCGATATGTTCATGGACTGATCTGTCAGGGTCGCATGACAGTCACATTATCTCACTCAATTCAAGGTCTAGTAGCGTGGAGTTTTTTTGGTTCTTTTTAATGTGTGGTTTGCTGTGGGTGGACACACTGTTCCACAGATCTGCAGATACCGTAATGCTCACAGGATTTGCGGCAAAATGCCAAAAAATACTGGGTTGGACGAAGACTGCTAGCAAATAAACATAGATGTAAACAGTTTAGGTTTGAAAATGTTAAAAAAAAAATAGTCTTGAAGTCTATTTGTTAGATCTGAAGGATACACACGGTGAGTGTGTATAAACACGACGTTTGTTTGCTTACAAGAAAACTCCATGGGGGGCTTTAAATTCCCGTGTGGTGTCGCAGTTACTCACCTGTGTATTTGATTTTGTCCAGGTTGGAGATGAAATCACTGTAGTAAGTGTTCTCAAAATGCCCATCCTGGAGAAAAAAAACAAAGTGTCAAACTTAAAGCTTAAAAGGCTCTTTCAAAACAGAACAATTTCACTTGATTCGTTAACTATAATGCTCGATTTATAAACCTAAATAATAAAGTTAGTGAACCAGAGTCAGTTTGTAAACTGTGAAAGATGTTTACAATGGAGAGGTTGGGCAATAATCTTAATGTTCACCTTTATTATTTCTAATAACTTATATCCTGTGCTGTCCTGTGCTTCCTGCCCTATTATTAAGCAGCGTTACAACATTTCCAGATATTGGCAACCAACCTCAATCTCATCATTAACGAAGGAAGGGACGGCCACAACATCCACCCAAAGACCCAAAGTATAATAAAAATTTTCCTGTAAAGTTCCTCGTCAATGATCCTGAATCATTTGTCATTAAATGGGTTTGTCCAAATAGCACTAACTAATCGCTGCAGCGATGACCTCCCACAGCTGAGTGCTGATCCAGAGCATTCGTCTGGAAACAAGCACTCCTTCAATATGTCAGCTCATAGCTGGACACTCAATAGAGCCTTTACCCGGCAGGATGACCAAAACAAAGCTTCACACACTTCAAAGGACACTGAGTTTGGCAAATGATCATTTTTCATTCCGCAGACTTTTTTTCATTTCCCAAAGTTGCTATAGAAGAACTGACGGTCATCTATCTGAAAGAGCGTTGGCATTGTGTGGATGTTGAACAAGTTGGTGTTCAGACAAAGAAGAACATTGAGGAAGGGGAAGAAAAGTATTTGTGGCTTACGTACATCATAGAAAAAGGCGAGCACTGCCAGCCCGTCTGGCTTATCTCTGGCTTCAGTAAAGCTCTTGTATTTGTCAGAATTGTAATGGACAACATGGAGCTGGAAGACAATGCAGAACAGATTAGATACCAAAACATGCCCAATGACCCGCTAACCAAACACAAAGCTCTTTACTAAGGAGCAACAATATACAAATGTTGATTAACTTTAACATTAAGTCAAATCTTAAGTTATAGAACATGCAAACTAAGACTGGTTGATGGGCAGCAAAGAGACACATTAGCAGGAAACTATTCGGTAGAAAAACCAAATCCTCTGTCCAATAAACCTGCAAGTAGGCGGCCGAGAGGAGAGAAGGATTGATTTCCAAATGAAAAGATGTATAAAAGGTCTGTTTCCTTAATAATAAAAGTCCATTCATACTTTGACGATCTGTTATCATACTTCATTGCTCTACACTGTCGGAGCGAACCGAGGAAGTAAAATACTTTCTGTTCATATGTGGTTTTCTCACATAGTTGTAACTCATGTTCACTTTAGCATTCAAAAGCTAGACAGGTCTGTATGTACAAGCTGACATCTGTCTGCTTGAGTACAGACTTGAACGTAGGAAGGGTGTTTGCACTGTGCATGCAGTGGTGCACCAGCTTGTGTTGTGCAGCTGGTGTCTTTGTTCATCTTTTTTAAAGCCAACCTCTGCCATGTAACGGATGCCGTCTATGGTGTGCTCTGCTCCGCTGGCCTCCAGGTCCCAGCCGCCCCAGTGCAGGTGCATCTGGACAGCTGTGTATTTTCCCGGGAGGCCTTTGGTGATCTTCATAGTGGGAGGCAGGTCGATTTGAACTGATGGAAACATAAAGATATGGAGATGTTTAAGTGTTTTGTCAGAGAAAACATAAATGAGGCACCACACAAATCACAGATAGATAGAATTGAAATAAATAGAATAGTTTGGTTTTTTTTATGTTACCATCTTCCGGGCAGCCATTGGTTTAGCATGCAACAATGATGAAAGATATACAGATGTGATTAGAGACTTTTAAGAATGTACTAATTCTACCATATAGAAAAGTGTGGCTGCCTGAGGAGCAGCAAAAAGTGAAACTCTGCACACACACTGAAAACTAGTGAGCAGTCAAACTAAGTCTGATTTGTAGTTCAGTCTGGTCCTTTGACGCAAAGTAAATATTGAGGTCGGTACATTCATACATTTTCATACTGCTGGCTTCTCTTACCTGAGTGCCCGTTGTTGGACATGAGAAAGTTCCCTTTCTGAGCATCATATCCGCTGAGCTCCAGCTGTAACATGTCTGGGTTGTGTCTCACGCTGCGCCGCTGGATATCAATCGGGGACTGCTTCTTCCCGCCACATGAAGGGTACTTGGTTGGCCAGTGCATCTGGTCCAAAGCTCCCTCTGTGCCAAGAAAATAAACTACAATTATCGCACTGTAAAAATCCCCCACTTAGTAACGATGGCACTGGGCTGTGATAAAGTGATGCTATACAGACCATTGCTGCTGTTTACATTAGCCCTTGTTTATGGAGGATTAAAACACAGGTTGCTGGCTATGGCTGGCACGCACAGGACTTGTTCCGTTGGATATTGTTGAAACAGATGTGTATTTTCCTACATTATTCACTTCCAAGTTATTTACTAGCTGCGCGCGCTGTAAACACTATATAATTTGCTTCCATGCCAGGTATTTGGCATCCAGAAGACCCAGTGGCCAAATGGCTATAATAGTTTTAAAATAATCTTTACACGACTTGGAAAAAACGCGTCTTTTTCTTCTCGTAAACCAAAAAAAAAAAAAGAGCACTGGGTCGTCACGCAAGTTTTACGCATCCAGCACCTTTAAATTGAACCCAGTTCAGTCACGTTTAATGTTTCTTCAGTTAAAACAAAATGAAAAGACAGGATGTTGAGAGATGAAATAACCTACCTGTATATGTCCAGTGTATCCCATCATGAGGAATCCCAGCAGTGACAACACAGACCAAAACAGCGGAGACAAACACAGGGAAAAACTCCATCGCTGCGCCTCTGCTCCGTCACACAGGACACTGACACCTCTCAGAGGGTTTTCTCTCTGGATTTAAACTGCGAGTGAGAGGAGGCGTTGAAACCTCTGCTGTAAACGCCCAGAGCTCTTCTCAGCGGCCCCAAAGTGTCAGCCAAAGTCAGTTCTTACTGACTATCTGACGGTCTAATCTGAGATGTGGTCTTACATAGAGCTTGGGTTTAAAATTGATCTCAGTGTGAACAACAACAACAACAAAAAACGCATCATTGTCTGTATGCTGTTGGGTTCTCATTGCCAAATGAATGCTGCAGGTAATCATGTCAAGTAAATACCCAAAAACAAATCATTTATTTTCTCCTGGAGGACAAAAGTTGCTGTGTGTCATATTTGACCTTGGAATACATTGAAGGGCATTAGCGCATGTATGTAGACAAGGATATAAGGACCGTCTATCTTGCTGGCTTCCTGTATGAGCATCACAGTTAGCCTATCCATCTGTTCTTACATTTCAGCACTTTCTTTCAACATCAGAAACAATTGTTGATAAATTTGTTATTGGGAAGTTTAACAGGAAACCATGGCACACCCTCACTCTTTGCTGGTAAAACCTTGAGTCATTCTGAGGAAATTCAGATAGCTGCTGATAAAAAGATATCTGTGAGTTGAAAACATGAGAGCCAGGAGTAAATAACAGGATATTCTGAGGTGTATCACCTGTTGATGCACACCAGTTGCAACATGTCCAACGTCTCAACTTTGAATGCCAGAGCTGTCAAACTCAGGGGTGTGTGAGTGTGTGATTGCCCAGTTTGCCTCGGAGGAACACATGTCATTACAAAGACATTTACAAACAAGGGAAAGTGAAAAGATTTTTGCCGGTCTTCAGGGGGGCTATATTATAATTAGGGCAAAATCACAGTCCGGATTTTAAAGAAACTGTTCAACATTTTGGGAAATACATTTATTTGTTTTCTCTAGCCGAGAGTTAAATCAGGAGGAGAGGGAGACCAGTCTCATATTAATCTCATAGAAAACTGCAATTTATCATTTTTACACTTTTATACATTAACAAACGTCCTTCGGGCAGAGCTTAAATCCAGGGTTAGATTTGTAATTAGGGTTATGTTTGAGATGGTCAAGGATTTGAATGTGGCTTGTGCACTATTGTTGAAATCTAAAGTGTCTAAAGTAGGTTAAGTTTAGGAATGAATTTAGTCAGAGAGAGCAGGCTATTACAAATCTTTGTGTGTGTTTGTACGTGTTTGTCTGTGTGTGCAAAGACCTGAATAAATTACAAAGTGATCAAAGGACTCAGTTTGATTTAAGACTCTCATTGTTCCTTCCTCTCTGAACTGGAGTTTACAGCCTTTCTACGACCTGCACTTGATGGATACCAGTTGTTTTTGTGTTTGGTTAACAACGCCTAAAGGCTGATAGAAACTGTGTCAAACAAATCCAGGTGGGGGAAACTGAGATGAGATCTATGTCTGAAGTGACGGAACAGCGTTTTCTACACGCACAAAATCTCAGATCATTAAGGGGCCAACAGGTTTGATTCCCCTGGCGATTAACTTGCATACACTGGCACTTAGAACTTAAGCGAAGCTGTCTTCTTCTTTAGTAAATCACCAGGTTTATCTGTGCCTTGAGGACAATCATAGTTTTTAAAGTCTTAGGAACTTTAACGATGTAATTGTACCAGCCAAGCCTAGTAATTTAAAGGTCACATATGGTGAGGCTGACATATATGATTCAGCTGCAGATTGTATGTACAGTGTCCTGCATCAGTAAAGGGGAAACAAAAGAGCACAATAAAGAAAAACAACAGCTAGATCTTGTCATTATAAAGATAATAAAATTAAATTCATCTTATGTACAACTGCTCAAATATAGGATAATATTAATAACAGGTGCCCGCCCAAGTTCAGTAGATAGACACAATCACCGTGGGAATTTGACCTTTACAGTGGCTTCTTGCATTTTTAAGAGCCAGATGACAATTTATTACACTGAAGGTCCAAGTGGGTCATCAAATAAAAGCCCAACCTACTGGTTAATTAGCTAGTTTTGATGACGTGTGATGGCAATGTGGTTAACAGGCCGATTCAAACCGTATAACTGCTAGTACCTTGACTTTTCAGCCAGTAGCCTCTACCAGCCATGAGGATAAGTTATTGCTGCCCAACTACAGCTTGATCTACCCAGCAGGGATTGGAGGGGACTGTTGGATGTGATAATAAAATCTGCGAGAGAAAACAAAAAACTGAAAAATCAACAAAAACAACAATCTCCTTTTTGTATTGTCACTCTTTCAACATCATATTTGTTATACAGCATTGCAGGAGTCGGATACAGAATTCTATTATACAAGGGCAAAATCCATCGAATAACATTGAACAAAAAAATGTCAGGGGAGGCCTTAGCAGGAAATTGGCTTTAAATCATTAACGATGTGTCCAATCATCAGAAATATTCTTATTGGAATACTCCAAATAAAGAATTCTGAGCCCGACCCATATGGGGCCCTACAAATACCAAAGACATGTACTGTATGTCATAACGTGGTCTGGGGGAAAGTATTAACCAAAATCAAAAGTGCCATATTGATTGATGAATATGGGCATTGTCTATTCAAATCTAACACCACTCTCCTGTGTGATATTTTTGAGCTTTGTTGACCCATCCATCCACCCCAACCTCCTGCTAATGTGGACTTTGTTGCTCAACAACAAAACGTAACTATGGGTCATAATAAGTTGCTGCTCAGACGACCTATGGGGATGCATTAAATGGATACCAAATAATATTATTTTGTATCGCCTGCATTTTTTTTTTCTAAATTTATCTGCGAAAACCACTGTACAAAGCAGAACATGTGGAATCAAAATTACACTGCATCAATGATGACACAAGAAGTTTCTTAACATAAAGTTGAAAAACATGAACTGCAAAACAGGAACTTGAGTTTGTTGGGTGAATATAATTTTCTTTTCTGCACACATTGCAATGATGAAACAAAAATGTGATTGCTCTCATCTCCTCTTTGAACCGAATTCAACGAGCTGAGGTGACCTTGCTGGACTTTGTAAAGCATCAAACCCACAAATTGCAACTTGGATTTTGTGACTATAGGCTATTTTATATTAAGGTGGTAATAGGATTAAACATGAATGGACTGACAGAGCTGAAGTACTTGTTAATCTTTTAAATTACTTTTGGTATGTGCATGCATGTCAGTGTAGCTTCTTACTCTCCACCAGCACCAAAAAAAGTCCTGAAGTGAGCAGGATACAAAAACCATTATTTATTTCTGTGTGACAGTCGAATGGTTTTAATGGTGCAGTTGAATTGTTTGTATGTGGTAAATGATTGACATTGTCAATTTTCTTCAATTTTCTTATTTGCAATGATAATACAAAGTTTCCCTCTAAATATTACCACACAAATTATGCAAACTCAGATAATTGGGGAAGTTGTGTTACTTGGAACCACATGTTAAAAAAATTGTTATCTGTTTGTTCACAGTGACCCAAGTTATTTTGTAGGTATGCATGAAAACATACTGGTTGTTGGATTAGCTCTCTGGATCAGTAAATACAACTGTATAGAAAGAATCAATGGATTCTAAATCTTTATTTACCTTTTTAACCAGGGTCCATTGAGCATGATGGATCTTTCCAGGAACGCCCTGCTCGCACAGTTGCGCACATTCACACCTGGAAGCTGCCCAGTGAAACCACAGTCTGAGTCACTGAGCAGCTGCACTGGAGCAAAATGGTCATACTGTTGGACTTACTGTATGAAAAGGCATCTCTAAAGAATTAAGGCAATTAAGAACTAAGCAAATTCTGATTAATTGAACTAAAGATTTTTAGTGTCAGGGGGCAACGAGGGTGGAGGGCTCATGTTTAGCCAATTCTTCAAAAAATTTGCAGCAGGGGAAGGCCAGTAAATCAGCAAACCAGCTCTCACACCTCCTCCACCCAGTCTGCCTCATATTGTAATGTAATGTTGTGGCCGGCGCTTTGCTCATGGGAAAATATTTTACATTGGCTGACAGCAACATGTTACAGATCACCAACCCTTTTATCGTGCTTCCTTACATCTCGCTGCAGCCTTCTCCAACAGATTAGCAAACTGCCTCCAACCATTTCACAGGTAGGTGGCAGGGGAGGGGGCAGAGAGAGCCTCTCACACAGGTGGGAGACACTCTGGTTACCACCAGCTGACAGACTGGAGGATAATTCAGTAAGTGTGTGACTTAGGGAAAGTAAGTTCAACATTTTTGGAAATACACTTACACACTTGGGAAATACTCGTCTTGGGAAATACACTTGGCTCTTAGTTGTTACCAGGCAACCAGGCAAGGTACTGGAGGAAATTACTGCCTCTGATCAAGAAATAGTGCGTCACAAAACCACCCATTAAAAAGTGAATTGTTGTCTTTGCACTGCAGGCGGATTACACAAACAAGATATAATGAGTTCATTAGTGAGTTTTCCTCCACACACAGCCAGGCTAGCTTCTGTTTCCCTTCTGTTTCCGGTCTTTGTGGGAAGCTAAGCTAACTGGCTGCCAGCTTCATATTTACCTAACAGATATGTGAGTGGTACCAATCTTCTCCTCTAACACAAGGAAGTGAACACATTCCCCAAAATGTCATGTCCTTTAAAATTGAGTTAAAAGACCTAAACTAAAGTAGTGACCAAAGTTAAATAAAACAATAACTGTAATCAGTAATACATCAACATTTCATAAGGGTTTATACGTTCTAACAAATGGCTTTATTAATGGCAAATAAAACATTTACAAATGCTTTATAGATATATATCAGTTACAAGCCATCCAAAAGAACAACTTTTGGGTCACATGACCATAAAAAAATCCTCTTTGCTGTTGACTTTGCCCACATTTGTAGCCATGTGGCAATGTTGGACTGTCAGTTGGTCCAGACTGAAATATCTCACCAGCTATTGGATTGATTCCCATGAAATTTTGTACGGACATCCATGGAGTTAGGTGATTGCTTAGTTTTTCCTATAGCGCCACCATGAGGTTGATTTGTGGCTTATTGGATGGATTGGTTTGAAATTTTGTGAGAGATATTCAAGGTCCCTAGAGGAGAAATTCTAACTGCACTTTGTGCTTAGTGTTAATTAGCAAATGTTATAATGTGTGTGTTAGCATTTAGCTCAAAGTTGCTTTTTTCCAGAAGGTCAGAGGTCAAATGGTCCAGCAGAGGAGTCTTGCTCATAAATTAAAGAGCTAAAATGAGATCGTAAGTGTCCTGCTGCTAGGCCTAAACACTAGCCAGGGGTATTTTCCACAACATGGCAAACATAAAGGTTGTTCTTATGAATGGCTTATACTAATCTAAAAAACATTGAATTATTCATTAACCCTGATAACCATTATTAATGATTAACCACAAACCTTCTCCAGGACGAACGCTTGAAGACTGAGCACCTTTTCTTATTTCTCAGTACAGCCGCTGTCAAATAAATGTAGGTACTCATAGCGTATTGGTTGTAAAGGCTTCAAACAGGCCTGCTTCCTGCTCAAAGAAGCCGTGATGGGAGGCAAAAATGTGCAGCTATGTGAGGTTCAGTTTGTGGTCAAGTTCATTGGAAAGCTTGTGAATAAGAGCTTAGATTTCTGCCAGTGCCTCCAAAATCCACTGCCCATAAATGGGCTGTACAGAGCGCAGCAGGTATCAGGGGGTGAATTTGCTGACAAATAGTGCACATGTCATGGTTTACTGGGATATTTGAAGAGAACAGAGCCATAATTAATCTTATGAGTAACACATATGCTTTTATGACAAGTCAAAATGTCTACTATGCAAAAAGGTCTCTGCTAAAAAGACAAGAAAAGATCTTTAACTACCTACCAATTAATAATTTATTTGTTACTATACCTGTAATTGATATTCCAGGCTGACCAACAGTGACATAACTCGTATTTTATGAACACATTTGTCAAGGCCACTTTATTCCTTAATCTTTTAGCAGAAAGTAACACATTTACTTCAGTGCTGCACTTAGATACAATTTGAATTTTTCTACTTTACTTTCCATTTCATTTTATGTTACTTTATACTTCAACTCCACAATGTTTCAGAGTGAAATATTGTATGTTTTACTGCATTACATTTTATTTATCTAACAGCTGGAGATTAGACAGCAGATTAAATGTTTATATACAAAACATAATCAGTTCATAAAATATGATGTATTAAACAACAGTACATGAAGTAAAATAGCTCCCTTTCAACCAACTAAATATCAAAATACTGCTAACATATCAATCAATCACTAATAATGACCCAGTACAGTTAAGTACAATTTGTTGCTCATACTTCTGTACTTGTACTTAAGTAAGATTTTGAATGCAGGACAGTTACTGGTAAATGAAAATTTATAGTCTCTTATTGCTACTTTTACTGTAGTCAGTGTTTTGAATATTTATTCTACCACTGTCCTTCAATTGTAGTTTCTTAACAAATCCCCTGAGCACAGAATGGACTACATGAAGTTTATGTTTTGCTGTCTTAATTCTTTAAACGTTCATCCATTGCTGACACTATATCTGTGCTTTAATCATAGACTGTATGGCTCATTCAGGAAATACATTTACACATCTGTTGAAGATTACAGGTTTAATCATGTGAGGACTCACTGCAAAAATATGGAGGTTTTTTTTTGGTTTAAGGCTGTGACTGAGAATCTGGATATTCCTCTTGAATAATGTGGAGTCAATAAACTCCTCTATCCTTGTGTTGATAATGGACTCTATCCTTACTTGGAAATGTCAGCTGGAGGCACTTGTTGCCGTGTCATTTTTAGTGAGGGCATCCAGCCAGCAGATGGCGCAGTTGGATGTAACACTGACAGAGTCTCAAGGTCACTGCAGCAAGGTTTCATCACCCTTAAGCTCCAGCTCTGATTTGCCATGGATGCTGCACTGTACTGCGCAGCTGCATGAACCCCATGTCCTGTAGTGATGAGATGTCAGACGTCTGTGGGAAACCCACTATTCACTCATGATCTGATTCATCAAAGTCTCTAAATGAATTAGTGGTGCAGTCCCTGTATTTAAAACATAACTGTTGCACGTACTCATGCAAATCCAAGTCGTCCTGACAATGTCTCATTCTGAATGGATAACTAACTAACTAATGGTTTAACTAACTTCTACCCATGAGTACAGGTTAAAGTTAACCCAGTATTGTGTTGGTGCTGGGTACCAGTGATTTTTACTGTGTAAATATTATGTGGGAATAATAAAACACTTCCAAACATTATGTATGAATTCTATGACACAAACAAAGGCATGCGGGGAAATAATGTGTTGATAATAATGCAAAACAAAAGATGTCCTGATTTAGAATAAAACTGGGGAACATTTGGATGAGAATTGAAAGTTTTTTAGATGTCTAGGTTAGGCCTACATATAACCATTGTTTCGACAGCATTTAGATGACTGTTTATTCTGTGAAAAAAGGTCATGTAAGAAGACTAAAACTAGCCTACAGTAAAAGTACCACTGTATAAATATACTCCAAGTAAAAGGCAACAAAATGAACTTAAAGTATCAAAAGTCAAAGTACACATCCTGCAGGTATCATTATTATTGATGTATTAATATGTAAGCTGTACTTTACTGTTGTAGTTGGTGGAAGTGGGGCTCTCGACATCTTATAGCCTAAAACCATTACATCAGTGCTGTGCTTACTGTGGATTAGATCTAATAAGAAAATCAGACACGTCTCCAGTGGCACAAATTTAGTAAAATTCAGATGGGAAAAGAAAAGTCAATGCCAGAAAACGTGACCAACAGTGACATGTGACCAAGCACGAACCACCGCATCGAAGATCCTGCCTGCCTCTCTGCACGTACTCATCTCTGCGTCATATTTCCGCATACTGCCTTTGTCATCCTTACATCACCAAAAAAAATACATTTCCCATAATCCACCGTAAATAAAAGCAGAACACCATTGTACTCTGCACATTTATATACTGTGTTTAATACAAGTGATGCTCCTGCTCAGATACTAAATTCGCATCCTCATCGTCCTAACTCGAGGTGTGTGACTCCTCGCGACGGCGAACGTGCATCCCTCCTCGCACTCGTCTGCTCCGTAAATCAGCCCCAGCCAATGACATTGCTCCATTGCCCCGGTCCTTCCTGATTACGTTCACTTATCATCGACACCGGGGCGTCACGAGCGCCTTCTCTGCCTGCCCGCACGAGAGAGACACAGCACCGTCCTTGCACACAGTTAGGCCGGAAAGGTAACTTTAACTCCCTTTTTCTGCTTTTTATCTCCAGATTCTGGACAGGACAAGAACTGTTAAGGTTTATAGAGCCAATTTTAAGACAGTCTGTATTGATATTAACAATTTATCATCTTTTAGAAAATATTTACATGGGGTTTTTCATGCTCGACGACAACGTCAAAGTCTTGTCCTTGTGTTAGCTGGTGATACTTTGTTTCAGATTTTTATACGCGTCAGTTAAATCCTCAGTTGATGGCTGTATGACTTACAGGATGGAGTAGTTTGTAGCCCACCCGTCTATTTTTAAACCAGGCCGTCAGCTGGCGAGATGTCTCTCCATTTAGAGCTGCAGTGTGTGGGGAAAAAGGGCGTCAAATTGCAACTCCAACTTCCAGCAGACAGTCTTTTCCATTTGTTAAAGGACCGTTTTAAGACTTAAAGGATGTGATGAGTTGTCAGACGCTGTCACAGGCTTACACATGCAGGGGTCAGGCTGTGACGAAGCTACCAGTTGCTTGCAGCAGACATGGGGGTGTGTCCAACGAATAAAGGAAAAGTACTGCATGTAGTGATATTACACGAGCTTCAGTGTTCAGTGGTGGTTTGTCATCTCTTTTTAGCAGATCTCCAGAGGATGTATGTGGGTTTAACTCAGTCACTCAGAAGTTTATTACTGTAGTTTTAAATGTATTATTGTTATTATGCATAATTATGAATCTAATTGTTAATACACAGTAATGGCTTGCTTTTATACTGTTATGCAGGCCAAGAAGGGATTAATCCCAATTTACATGCACATAAAACATATCAGGTATCAATCCTTTATTATTTATTTATCTGTGGCTGCCATTTTGTGCTGCCAGGTTTCCTCCTTCCTTTCCACTGGTTACAGTACTCTGGCAGCAAAAATATGTGTGTGAGACATCCACAACAGAAATATAGTGTATATGCAGTGTATGCCAGGGCTGCAATAAATGATTATTTTCTGATTAGCCTGTGGATTACTTTCACCATGACTCAATTAATAGTTTTTACTATAAATGTCAAAAAATAGTGAAAATACATATTACAGTTCTCCTAAAATCTTCATCAGACATTTCTATATCTATAAGTATTACTGAATTATCAAAATAGTTGCCTGTTAATGGGTAAATTAGCTAATATATATATCTATTTGGGTTCAGTAGAAGTGGTTATCATTTTAAATTTGCGGTTCCAATACCAAAGTGGTACCCTTCTTTTGAGAAATATTAACATGGTTTTCTATAAAATCTATTTTCATTCCATTTCCTTTTTAACTAAAGAGGCTAAAATTCTTAAATGTTGTATAAACCTTACAAAATATGATAAAACTGACAGTTTGTTTATACCAACCAACAGAAGTATTATGGTCCGATACACAGCCCCAGTAAACTATAAAATATTTCCATTTAGCTAAAGAACAGAGGCAAAATCACTAAAACACAAATACATGTTTTAGTGATTTTGCCTCTTGGCTGTAGCCATGGGCAAGTTTCCACACAGACTTTTAAGGACAAAGAATTTTCCATTAGTTCTAATGTAGTTACACTCTAGCTTAACTTTGGAGACTGTACTCGAGTTCACTCATGCATTTAGAGTGGGTAGATGAGTGTGTTAGTCCATGGACTCAGGGCAAGTTGGATAAAACAAATGAAAATCAATAGCACAGTGGGCATCATGGTCAGACAGTCTAGCTTAAAACCTTCTCTGACCTCCACTACTGGAATTTGGAGAGATAACGAAGGGTTCATGAGATTAGACCACTACCGAATCCTGCAACACACAAGAGTGCAGTGATAGTTGGACAAAAAGAGGTCAAACATGCATTGTGACGAGCCACTCATTTATCATTTCTTAAGGTGTCTTTTCACTATTGTTATCAAGAGTTCTTGCTTAACTGTTTGACAGTAGTGCTCTCAACTCCGTTTTGCAAGCATTTTGCAATGCTGTTTTGTAATCTGATAAATTAAGTAAACTGAAGGGACATGCACAGATTTTTTTTGCTGCATAAGCCACGCCTTTCTGTGACTAATATCTCTGCAATCCTGGCCACCCCACATCACTTGGTTCAGGTGGTGTGCGTGGCCAATACATATATATCTTCAATTAGAGAATGCATGAGATGGTTTATTGCTCTGTCTCCAAACTCCAGCCATAAATTAGATTACGTTTTGTTCCAACTTTGTCATTGAGCATTTCAATTTTTGCCCAGTCACTGTTTTGGCTCGAAGCTTTAATTCAGTAAGTAACAGTGCAGTGACAGTGTCTGTCTGCTTGGCTTGTGGAACAACACTATACCGATGTCTTTTTCCTGTCATTTCATCTGCAGATCCAGAACCATGTCCATCCTGAAGATCCACGCCCGTGAGATTTTTGACTCCCGTGGCAACCCCACAGTGGAGGTTGATCTCTACACCAAGAAAGGTACTGTATGACTAATATGTATGTTTTTATGTTCTGTTTAAGTTTAGGAATTTTGGTCAAGGATGGCACAACTAGCTAGCCAATTACAGAACACCTTTGTTACAAATCACACTTTACTGTATGTTTTACAGGTAATTCAAAGTCATCCATAACTTGGCATAAAAGCATAAAAGTTGCAATTACTGCTCAGTATATGTAATGCTGCTTTAAGGACATATTTGTTTCATAAGTTATTATCTTTTAAGTTTCTTACCAAATAACATAGCTGGTGAAAGCCAGTTAAATAGTAGATTATGATGGTTAAGCCAGTGTGGCTGCTCTGTTGTGAACTCCAGGCCCAGTGGATCAGATCAGATGGTTAATGTGTGAAAATAGCTCCTGTAATATCACACTGCCTCTCCAGCATTCTGTTACTGTAATGGTTCTTGTTCAAGAGCACTAATAGCTCATACAGTAGGTACTGCTAGCAAACCAGTGAGATTGAGATGAGATATTGCATGCAAGGTAGAGATGACACATACATTTAATCTACAGTATCCTTCCCTCACCTAACTGTAAACTAGATTACATACTGAAGCTGCAGGTCATAAAACATCTGAACGCTGCACTGTTTAGCACGTAATAGCGTTGAGAAAGTAAAGTTGAGATCGGCTTATTCAATTAACTAATGGCCGGACTGAAAGTTTTTTGCCAAGCTGCTCTGTTCTGAGAGCTAAAACAAAGGAACAGCTCAACCCAATGAAATGTTCTGAGAATGTTAATGAAGCAACCTGAATGACCATTGACATGGAAGCGAGTGGGACAGGCTACACTGCCTTTAACACACTGGTTGGAAATCGACTGCTTTATTCTGCAGCCCTGGTTTGGGAGGGTTGCTAAGTGCTCCAGTTTACTGTAAATAGCACCTTTATTCCCTTTTTGGACAAGGATCCCTTTTAAGTCCACCAGGAATGTTTTGGCATCATTAACAGCACAGACCAAAGCGAGTGCGGCACCCAGAGCACGTCTGTCATAGTAACTGTAATGTGTTTAGCTGTGTTATGTAACCAGCTTGCCTCGCGATCATGGGCATACTAGAAAACCTCCTTTGCTCGTTGTAAGAATGATGTCATTTCAGTAGGTCTAGTAACCTAGAGAGACATTTATATTCACTCTTATTGTAACATCCTCTGCACAGTGGGGTTATTGGCACAAAATAGAAATTTATTTGACTGTATATTTGTGGATACAATCTCAGTAAATTCAGTAAATTCATACTACTGATGACTCTTCTGATTATATTTATCCAGGTAAAATATAAAGCAGATATAATGTGATAGCTCTACATCTCAGTTTATAGCCTGATGGGCTGATGCCAGCATCCCCCTGCTGCACTTCTTGATGCAGATGATGTGTTAAGCCTGAGCTCACAACCGAGACAGCAGCTCTGTCCTCCTGTCCTTAATCCCTTCAGACTCGCACCATCCCTGCCGGTCCACTGAGCAAAGTGAATAGATTTTTGCTCATCCCAAATTTTTCTTTGCTTGGGTGAATCCAAAATGGACGTCCTCTTATGAATGGGCGGGGCTTGGCATCCTTCCACAGATGCACTGCACATGCGCAGTTGGCAGCCTGTCTTCCCCTGTTACATCACAGCCTTCTGCAGCACCGCCAGTACAACTTCCTCCTCACATGCTTCATTTCTCCGCCGAACAGAGAAACAATCGACAACATTACAGAGGCAGGGGAAGACTTAGAACCCAGACTGCATTTTAGTTGTTGGCGCTCCTTTGAATACCAGACATCCCCTCCTACACTCAAGTCCTGACAAACATGTTCTTGTCCTCAGAGTCTCTGCTGTATAAATGGCACATCGTAGTCACACACAAAAGTCAGAGAGTTGGTTGTCATGATAAAGCTTTATATAGTAAAATTGGATTGGAACATTTATCATACTGCAGTCAGTCCTTTACTGTCTTTCTTGGACATGACACAGCACTTTAGGAAATGACAATTTCGAAACGTCCTCTGTGTCTCCAAGGTCTTTTCAGAGCTGCAGTACCCAGTGGTGCTTCCACAGGCATCTATGAGGCTCTGGAGCTCCGCGACAATGACAAAACACGCTACATGGGCAAAGGTAAGGCATCTTCCTCGATCCCCCATTTAAACTATCTGGTTACTTCTGTTCTGCTCATCTCTTTAATGTCTTTTCCTCGCTATTATACTTTCTGTTGTCTGTCCTCATCTGTCACTTCTTCATTTCTGGTTCCTCCATTTCTCCTCCTTCTGTTAGGAGTCAAAAGAGCAGTTAAATATATAAATGAATTCTTGGCCCCTGCATTGTGTAACCAGGTAAATAACGTGTGGAATAACAGGATGACTCTTTTACTTATTGCTGTGCACAGCAGCATGGGTTTGCCTTTGGAAACTAACCATTGCAGGCATTAACAGATGTTCACAGATCAAAAAAGAAACAACTAATAAAGAGCACAATCATAGATGATACCAGATAACTTATCACAGTCCTCATCATGATTGCAAAATAATATTTTATCTTTCAAAATGACAAAGTCATAAGATTGGAGGGGGTGCGCTGTGGTCATCTGTCTCGCCTGCGCTGCATGGTCGTCTTCTGTCTGGGTCAGTCATGGTCTGCTTGTCCCTTGCAGGTGTCTCAAAAGCTGTTGAGCATATCAATAAAACAATTGCACCTGCACTGGTTAGCAAGGTAGGACCATTTATTGTTTGACTAATATTACAGTTAAATGTTTAATTTCAGTAGAAATCATGTAAAAATATTAGTAACATTGGCAGCAGTACAGAAAGGCTCAAAATGACTAACTGTTTAAGAACAAGTGGTAAGAAACTGCATAGAAGTGACATGTTGAGCAGCTGTTTGTTGTTCCTTTGTCTGAGTATTTTACATCAACCTCATTTTTTAGTCTTTGCATTTATTAACGTGATACACCTAAAGTATCTAAAAACCATTACATTAGCAGAGCTTCAGTGTTATAGTTCTGAGATGCTGTGATTACTCTAACGTTATTGGAGTGTGTTCTTCTGAACTAATGAGTTAAGATTAAACCTAATTAGTCTTTTACCTCTAAATGTATAGTATAACATATGATATTATGTCTAATCCAGGATGTGAGTGTTACAGAGCAGGAGAAGATTGACAAGCTGATGCTGGACATGGATGGCACAGAAAACAAGTGTAAGATACTACTTATGTTCTGTAACTCTCTTGGCAATATCAGTGCAGATGTTTGTGATCCAAGATTTATAAAATTCAGTTTACTGACAACATGAGTCAGTATGTTGCAAGTACAGTGAACAGAACTGTTTTATGGCAGTATTTTCCAAGTATCTCCAGAAAATTCACCATATCTTGATATATGTAAATATTGCAATATTAAATTACAAATTCAAGTCTATCCCTATGTTTATCCTCTGCCATTATATTGTGAAATCTATCCAATAAAAGTGTGTCCACAGTATGTACAGTACACTTTCTGTTAATAATCCCACAATGCAATGCTTCAGAAACTTTGGCAATTTTACAACTCTACATCAAGTGTTGATGCCGGTTCACTGCTCACTCCAGAGTAAACTAAGGAGTGTCTGTTATACAGCAGGCAGTGAATGAATGAAGAGAGGGAGAGATTTTGGACACTGAGTTGTATTTTCAACATTCATGGGAGTTAATAAAGATGTTATTTTGAAATAATGACATCAGGAACTATTATTAAAAATACACACAAAAACATCAACAAGTGCTCATACATTGTGTTTTTTTTTGCACAGGAAATATTATACAATGAACAATATAGACATCTAGGACAATAATATTTCATAAATATAGTCTTGAAAGTACAACAGACAATGTATTGAAATATTTGTGTCTGTCCTCCCTTAGCTAAGTTTGGTGCTAATGCCATCCTGGGCGTCTCCCTGGCTGTGTGCAAGGCTGGTGCAGCAGAGAAGGGTGTCCCCCTCTACCGCCACATTGCTGACCTGGCTGGCAACCCTGAAGTCATCCTCCCAGTCCCAGTGAGCATGATAGTTGAATTGCCCAAGTCATGTAGCACAGGCTTTTTTACAGGCTTTTAATGCTAATAGGCCTAACAGACATGTACCATTAACGTTTGATCATTATATCCAGTTGTGATTCCATTAAGCTGAAAGTGGATCCTCTCCACTTCCCTTCAGGCTTTCAACGTCATCAATGGCGGCTCTCATGCAGGAAACAAGCTGGCCATGCAGGAGTTCATGATCCTGCCTGTGGGAGCCAGCAGCTTCAAGGACGCCATGCGTATTGGTGCTGAGGTCTACCACAACCTGAAGAATGTCATCAAGGAGAAATATGGCAAGGACGCCACCAATGTAGGGGATGAAGGAGGCTTCGCCCCCAACATCCTGGAGAACAAGGAAGGTGAGAGCAAACACACAGAAAGCCACAAGAGTCTCATTACAAGCCAACAGAGTAAAGATCCAGCCGTGCAAATCAATTGTTATTTTATGAAACATTTAGGAGGTGATCATCGAAAGTTGTTACTGTGTTCTTGACTTGTCTAAAGGGAGTGTCTTGAAAGCAGTGCATTCTTAGGCCTTCCCAGGGTTGTACTTTACTTATCATTTCACTCTTGGGCTGACATATGGTTTCTAAATTAAGGCCTCAGCTCAGTACTGAGTGCATTGACTGCCAGCCTCTGACTCCAGTGTCAGGTCAAGGTGCTGATGTGGCAAATGCCCCAGTGGAGCAGAGTCTTCAGAGGTGACTCATTCAAAAATGAATGTTTTGATTTTATTAGCAACATCATTGGTCACATTTTTACTGTAGCATGCTGTTTTTGTTTCAGCTCTGGAGCTGCTGAAGAATGCCATCGCTAAGGCCGGCTACACTGATAAGATTGTTATTGGCATGGATGTGGCCGCCTCAGAATTCTACAAAGGTGGAAAGTATGACCTGGACTTCAAGTCTCCTGACGACCCTAACCGCTACATTTCCTCTGACAAGCTGGCTGACCTCTACAGGAGCTTTGTCAAAGATTACCCTGGTGGGTTTTTAACACTTAGTATTTAATTTACAGCCTGAAAACTCTCTTTCAGTCCACGGTTGCTGCTCCCCAAGAGGCAAAGATTTCAAGATATTATAGACATCCATTTAGTATAGCAGGATAAAGGCAAAGCATGAAGGACAGACTCAAGTAACCGGACTAGAGTATTGGCAAGTTACTTTATCTTACATAAATTGTGATCTGTTATGCCATACATCCAGTATAGCATAAACAGAACCATATGTGCATATGCTGTGCATGTCTGGAAATTTAATCTACCTTTTTGGCTACAGCAGGAGGCTGTTTTCAGCAAAAAACCCCTCTAAAAATCCACTGTACACTACTGTCACAGTTAGCAGGTAGCTGGTGAACATTGTGGAGTACTTAGCAGCTTGTTTCTGCTGCCCCCAAGTGGCCAGAAAAATCAGTTATTCAAGATTTAAGGTTTCTTAAACAGCTCTGATGTGTTTTATTTATGAACTGTTGTTAACATCGCTCTTTCCCTCTATCTATCCTAACAGTTGTGTCCATTGAGGACCCCTTTGACCAGGATGACTGGGAGGGATGGTCCAAATTCACAGCCAGCACCAGTATCCAGGTGGTGGGTGATGACCTCACTGTCACCAACCCCAAACGCATCGCCAAAGGCGTGACTGAAAAGGCCTGCAACTGCCTGCTGCTCAAAGTCAACCAGATTGGCTCTGTCACAGAGTCCCTGCAGGCGTGAGTGTACACAACAGTCAAAGCAGTGTGAACACATTTCTTGCCAAAATCCAAGAAAGTAAATAAAGTGTCACCTGACTCACAGGGGTTACATGTGTCTCTTCTTTTAGCTGCAAGATGGCCCAGAGTAGCGGCTGGGGTGTGATGGTCAGCCATCGCTCCGGAGAGACAGAGGATACCTTCATTGCTGACCTGGTGGTCGGTCTCTGCACTGGACAGGTAAACTTAACTGACAAATAATTTTTAAAAAGTTCATTGGCTTGACAATGCAAATCTTACTACAGATGTAGCTTGTACATCACAGATTTGGCCTTATATGCCATTTATTGTCTTCTCCAGATCAAGACAGGTGCACCCTGCCGATCCGAGCGCTTGGCCAAGTACAACCAGTTGCTCAGGTAGGTCCAGTCCAAAAACATATGCATACTTATTATGGCTAAATAAAAGCTTGGTCACACAGAAATTGTGAGTTGTGTAACCTTGCTCCTTAAAGGCACAATATTGCAGGTATTCTTGGGCTATAGATCAATCCACCTTAACAAACTGTCATCACTATTACTCAGGATTGAAGAGGAGCTCGGCGACAAGGCCCGTTTTGCTGGCCAGAACTTCAGGCACCCCATCTGAGCAGGTCTCGTTCCACGGGCCTCTGTGTGTTCATTGCTCATAAATAACCCCCACACATATACGCCACGCTAGGTCACCTGCCCTGTCTGGAGAGAAGATGGAGAAAACACCGCTGAAATCCAAGGTCCAAGTCTGTGGTCTGTGGCGTGGAGAAGCTGCAGTACGTCTTAGTACAACCACAGTTCAGTTCATCCTAAAACTATGCTTTAGCTCCTGATTAGTGTCGGTCCCTATGTTTGTGTCCGTATAACTGTGTGAGAGATTTTTCTTTAGCTTCTTGTGAGTTGTTGTAATTTTTGGTCCTCTACTGAGTATTTGAGCTACTGTAACTTTAGTATGGCTCTGCCTCGAGCAGTGGTAAGAGTACTGTATGTGCAATCTGTCGCATCTGACAAGGTCTCGTGTTGCTGTAAGCGTTGGCAGAAATATGTAATAAACAATATAGTTTGAAGTGTTTTGTGATTTCTTTTCATCCTCATGTTCTCATGCTGAAACTTCAATTATGTGTACTTTAATTCTTATAATGTTACAATTCCCATATCAAGTGAAAGGTTTTTAATTTAATCAGTAACAAGACCCATGGGACAAAACAAAGAAAACAACTCTAATACTCTAATTTAATACTTCCATTTGCTCACTACAGCTCATAAATTTTACAGTCAACTTAAACAAAGTTCTATTCACAAATAATTGAAAGCTTTCTTGCAGGTAAAGTGAGAGTATCTGCAGTAAAGGGGGTCCTCCTCAGTTCCTGCTCTTGTCTGTTTGAAGTGTGTGATGTAATCTGAGTGCCACAGAGAGGCAGAAACATGAGCTCTGTGCTCTGGGATGCCATTTCTGTCCCTCCCCTGGGTAAAAGAATCCAGGAGCTCCATGCAAGCTCTTTTTGTACTGAACCCTGCCAAGATAAATGAAGGTCTATTCACCAGTGGAATGGTACCAGAGGGGATTGCCAGCTGGGTCTGTGCCACGCCAATTCACTTTGTGTGAGCCCTGTCTGAACCTGCCTCCATTGTTTAGCCGTCACCAAGGAGATGTATTACAAATCATTGGTACAAAGACACAATATACTACATATTACAGAATCTGGAAAGTCCTCACTCAGCTGTTGTGGATTTCATTTAGCAACAAATGAGTGAGGGAAATCTTTCTCACAACTAAATGAATGAAATGTTTTTCACATAAAGTTAAGCCTCTCAGAGAGAAAATCTAACTTGTAAATTGACACCAGTGTTGTAATATCTTTCATGGGTTTCTCTGAGACTGCAATGCTGGATTTCTTTTCTTTGAGACCTGCGCCATCTAGTGGTCAGATCTATGTAGTAAACGTCTTTGACATGTTTCTATAGCATTCCGAGGGCAACAAATATGTTCTACCCCTATGGCATCTGAACGTCTACTTGATTTGGGTTTCATCAGAACATTTAGGCATGATTCATAAGTTTTACTGTAGATAAAAAAATGAAAATATAAACCTATGAAAGTGACGCGACTTTGTAACCTAAAATCAACAGCAAACGATACTTATTTGACTATACTATATACTATAGGCCATACTAGCTCCTGCTGAGATGAGGTCTAAACGTACTAGAACAACAAATAGTTAAGCATTTAAACTGATTTATATAGGCTAATACAGTTTGTTGACTTTACTGTGTCAGAGGTTTCTAATAACAGCCCTGTTTAGCGGAAGAACTCACTAATCGATCAAACACATGATGTCCGATCCCTGTGCGCTTCTCATTAAGTCTGTTACAGAGGCTGAAGGTCTAAGTATAGTTCCTGCGCCGGGTCTGATTTACACTACATGACAGGAATTATTACAATTATTCAAAGTTTATATAAACAAATCATTTAAAAGGGACAGACTAGCGGTTTCACTGTACCTATATATCCCTATCCAATCAACAGCGCAAAAAGAAAAGGTGAGACTCAACTACAAACCCTCGATTACACAACTAGGCCTGCATAATGCGCATGCGCCTTTTAGCCAACAGCTTGAAGAAGAAGAAGGCTGCTACTGCTTTCTCATAAAACTTCTATTCTATTCTATCCAGTGATGAAATAGTTTTCGTGTTTTATCATCTTGGTCTTTTGTAATTCTGCTACCCTAGGAAATAATTCCTTCCTATTTTATTCAATTCTGCTGTGTTTTGTTTTGCGTTTTTTTGTCAGGGGAAAGTTGTGTTCTATACTGTTGTGTTCTATTCTGTTACGTAATCAGGCGTGTTTATTATTCTTATGTCTATACTATTCTATTCTATTCCTATTCTATTTTACATCTACCCCTTTACCATGATCTGTGGACCTACAATGTGAAAATATTTCCCTTCCTTTCCCTTCCCTTCTATTCTATTCTATACATATGAGTAGTTTTCCATATATATGTTTAAATATACATATATATGGAAAATAACTATATAACTGTATATATATATATATATATGTATATATGCATGTATGTATGTACAGACAGACCATCAACAATCAATTGCTTTTGATTTGTTTGTCAAAGCACTTTGTAAACTGTTAAATATATGTATATATATGTGTGTGTGTGTGTGTGTGTGTGTGTGTGTGTGTGTGTGTGTGTGTGTGTGTGTGTGTGTGTGTGCATAATACAGCAGACCTCTCGTAAGCAGTTTTAATCTATCTATTTTTTCTGGGCTAACTGACAGTCCAAATATAGTCCAAATATAGTCTGGCAGTGTCACAGGTTTTTAAGGATGAAGATAGACCAAGTGTTGCTACAGAACAGACACTCTGAGGACTCTCTTGGTGGATGTTCCCAGCTTTGACCAGTGGGTGACGATATTTTACCGGTTGAACTTTGAGAACCCCCCAACTGTTCTCACCCCAAGATGAAGAAGGATGCTGTCATGCTGAGTGCCTCTCACACACACTAGTCTGAGCATCCCGGTAGCGATTACTCCCTCTTTATTCTCAAGTCCATCATTTATGCATTTATGACAGCATTATATCAAACGTGGTCCGTTCCGTTATAGCTGCATGAGAAAAGATATACAGGTGGCATTGCAGCTGCTGTGCTACTCTCTGTAGTGGCGACTTGGCTAACTAACGTTGGCTAATTGCCCCTGCTGCTGCTGCTGCTGCTGCTGCTGCTATTGTTTGTTGTTGCAGTCTCTCATCAAACAAATCACAGATGTTGTAGACCAAGCTCTTTAAGGTAAGTGTCATGAGCTTCAACCAGCCGTGTTCTTTGCCTTTGACGTTCATCAGCAAACGAGGAAGAAATGGCAAATATATGAGGGGATACTTAGTAAACGCTGGACTGTTAACGTACACTCTTGCTTGCTAGCTATTTGGCTAATTTGCCTATTAGCATCAGCTAGCTCGTTAGCTAATAGACTTCTTTGCCCCTTGCTGTTGCTGGTTACCATGAACTACCGTTAGCGGCTAACGCCAGTGACTAGCACTGATTGGGAATGCCAGGAGCAGTGTAATGTCTGGATACAAACAGTTGTTGACACCGGTTAGCACAGAGAACATGCAGTACACACAACATGGCTTAATTTTATTGAACGCTTTGTGATTTTAATGTGCACGTATCCTTACAATACCCCATAACAAGCGTTTTCCCATTTTGAATTACCCAGCGTAGTGTCTCTGTTACAGGGAGTAGTCTGAGCCCATTCAGCTATTGTCATTAGCTCAAGGAAACGTTAGCTGGCGAAGCTAACTTGCTGTCTTTGTGTGCTTGACTTGTGCTCAATTATTGTTATTTAGCTTACAGTTTGAGAGTATTTACGAGTGTGGTCTGGGCTGGTTTTAAACAAAGCCAAAAAACCGGTTAACGGCACACTCGTGTTGACTTTTGAAAACAAAGATGCAAGTCTTGTAAAATCCTCATGGGAGAAATTTGTCAACAAATAGAACCAGCAGAATTGGCATTAACACTTTTCACCTCTGGCAGGCTGAGTAGTTCAAAGCGTTTGAGTAGTGGTGTAGTAGTGACTCTGCAAGGTACAATTACAACAGTATTTGCTGGGTTTGTGTTTTTAGCAGTGAAGTGGAATTTTTGCATGAGGCTAGTCATAGTTATCATGAATTGTAAGTTTCGAAAATTGTAAACAAAAAGAGGATTCGTCGACTTGCTTTGCTTTGCTTCACTTCTTTAAAATGAGCTTCCAACGATGGTCAATGTACATTTGAATATCTTTAAACTTAAAGAGGAGAGCCATTACAAGCTAGTGATTTATTTTTATTGAAGGCATATGACTCACTTCTGACTTGTTCACTTTCTTGTGCCTCACAGACAACATAGCCCTGTACAATTGTGGACTTCACCATAACTAATGAATATACACTGTTCAATGATCAAAGGAGTGGGAAACATTTATTTTGCTCTATAAATGCCAAGCTATTTTCGGTCCACTGAAAGAATCTAATTTCATGTTGACAACAAAGCCTGTATTTTCTTACTTGTCAAAGTGCCACAACATTAGACTGGGTGTAAAGAAATGTTTAATAAATTATCTGAGATCTTGACAGTGCTGCAATGTAAAACATGGATATGCTCAGCACCACATTATCTTTAATTTCTGTAAACAATCTAACGTCGACAGGTTTTCTTACTTTGTGAACTTTTTGATACCTTATTATCATTGCCACCTGTTCAGGCTTCCTGATGATGACATTTCACTGAAGAGAGAGGTCACTGAACTGCAAAACAAAGTTCATATACACATTACACATGTCTGTAATGTCTCTTATGCACTAGGGTTTAGTAACAGAGAGTTAGGTAAGAAAACACACACACACACACACACACACACACATACTCCCATATGGTCAGAAATATTTTGTGAGGAATAATGCAGCTTGTTTTTGTCTTTTTGTCTGTGAAAAAAATACACCTGTTAAACCACAACCTACACATACCCTGTATCAGCTCATTGCACTTCTGACTAAAGCAGGACTTTGATAAAACTTTTTAGCTCCATACATCTTGTGTATGGCACAGCTGATGTTTTAGTGGCTTTTACGTCTGCCAGTAGCTTAGTGGTTGTGATTTAGATTTTCCTTAATTGCCACTTAGACTGTAAACTTGCTAGGTTAGGAGGTTACAGAGGTCTTCCATTACAGGCTATATGTTGATTACTACTTTAGCACAACTCTGACAGAGAGCACCTCATTGTTTGGTTTATGGTTTTTGTTGAAGGAGAATTCTTTATTTTCAGCCAAGAGGATAATTTAAAATAACTTAAAACAGAACATTTGTGGTGTTTGTTTCTTTTATGTTATTCCAAGGACCTTTATTTGGCTTTTTTGTTGTGTAAGTGTGTAAAGTCCTTTTTAATCCACATTAACTGGTTAGTTCAGAGGAAGTCAGGATGTTTTATAGTGTTTCAATTTAAATCTCAAGAGCAGCTGTCGGGTAAAATTACTTTGAATCACATATGCAATGACACACCCATGTCCATTGAATGTTAATCTAGCTCAGTGGCTGTAGTAGTAGCGGAGTAATGATAAGAGAACTGTAATAACCCTGCTATTTTCCTTTAATGACTCATGTGTGTTTGAGCAATGGCAGCTCTCAGTGAGTAATAGGTGGCAAATGGAAGGCTACACAATGTTAAGGAAAATCCCTTTTCACCATGCCCTGACACCTCTTTGTTGGGTGATTTGTCAGTACACATGCTCAGGAATTCAATGTTTACATGCTGCGCTTGAATGGCATCTTGCTGTTTTTCACCTAGATGCAGTCACTACATTTTTCTTTCATCATGAATTGTCATGAAAGATGATTCCCCATTATAATGTCTGGGTCTAGTCTCAGAGCTACTTCATACTGTGTATACTAAGGCATTGTGTTGCCACAGTGTACGAGATGTTGCTTTACCGTCGAGGCTAGCCTATATTTTAAAAAAGACATTTTACCTTCAGCAAGGCTATTGTGTTTCAAATAAAAGGTGATTAGGCTGATGTATTGTTTTGTTCGAGACTGTTTTGCTCAGGGATTTCATACAGTATGAAATTATGTTGGCAGTAGAGGTAGATAAGCAGTGAAAAGTCTTTCACTGAAAAGTCTTTCCAGAACCAACACAGGATTATGTGAAATCAAGCACCTTTGGACATCAGGTGACATCAACACATCAAGAAAGTGTGTTGCCTTGTGTTTTTATCCTAATTACAATGCATAGTCGCTGCAAAGAGGAGGCAGTGGACAATAAGGAACGAAGTGGATAAACTGATTTAGCTTTTTCCTTTACAGTGCTAGATATCAATTTCATTGCAAGATATCTGGCTGTTACATAGAAAATTAATGCTCTGAACAAAGGAGCAATGTTCACTCAAAGACCTCTTGATGGGCCATTCAAGTGCTGTATATTCATTAAAAATAACAATCTGTCAGCACTTACTGACAGCACGCACAGTGAGCCAAGCTCTCTTTATTGTTCTCCGAAGATGTTTTTCAGTTCCTGTGCCAAGAGCTGGGTAATTGGCTGTAGCAAAGCCTTGCATGTGTTGTTTTAAGATATTGGACTGACACGCACAGGGCACACTGGCAGAAATGAGGCAGCCCCCACCACCACCACCACCACCACCTTTTTCCTCTTCTTGGCTTATCCTAGCAACTCAGAGGAGGCAAGATGCTGGATGTGTTTTGTGTTCTTTGACAGCTTCCCTTCACCTCTCATAAGAGGAGATCCAAGCATGCTGCATCATATCTCATCTTTGTTTGATTCGGGCCCAGCTCTGCAGCTCCACAATTGTGCCAAGGAGATAGTATCGGCAAACGTTATCCGTGTTAACAATTGTGAGCTGTCTTGCTGCATATTGCTGGTGGTATTTGATGTACTAGATGTGATCAAATCTGCTCCCTCTGTGAGTTCAGTCATGGTGAAGTCGGTCTCACTTCATCCTGCATATGCCTTTGTGTCTTATTGGTCTGGTTTGGCATGGATTCACATCTGAACTAATCAGACACTTTGTGTTTTGTGTTGTTGCCAGTCTCTCGGCAGGTCCTCAGCAGGTATAGTAAAAAAAAAGAAAAAAAAAAAAAAAAGAACCAAAGTTCCCTCTATATTTTCCATATTTGCCTTTTTTAGCCTTGTTCAGTTTTGTATGTGGCTTTGAGGCCATGAGGCTGCAAAGTGTTGCAACTCACCACATTTTAGTGTCCTCTGTGATTTATGTACATGAGTGATTGTACAATGGAGTGTGGAAACTGGAAATGGAGGCTTGGCTAGGTTTGTAAGACTTGTGAAGCATAAGCAAACGTAGGAAAATTAATGGCTTAAGTACCTGTCATGATAGTACCAATATCTGGTTCACATTGTTAGAGTGCTCATGCATCTCATTAATTATTAGTTAAAACACACCTTAGCATGCATACGATAGCCTATTTTTCAGTATTTGGACATGATAGGCTAATAATAGCACTTAGTCAATTACAGTGCCAAAAAGCATGTATTGAAATTGTTCAAAAATAACAGTCAGCCATTTGCCATCTCAGTAAAAGAGGAAAATGAAATGGTGTAGGATCAGCTGGCTGGCCCCTGAGGAGAGGGAGAGAAAGGGGGAGAGAGATGAGGAGGAGGAGGAGTGCTTTGCCGCTGTGTGTGTCAGTGCTGATTAGGTAAGAGATTGCCTCATGTAATGACACGGCATGGCGCTAGTGGTGCAGAAACACAAACAATGCATGCCAGTGTTTTACTGTGCGCACCCCCTGCAGCTGCCTGCCTGAAGATGTTTATATAGACATATACACTCTCGCCAGAATATTCCAGCATCTTTAGATGGTGCCCTTTTTTACAACTATACACAAATTTACGCCATCCGGAAGCCAATAGCCCTTTTCTCTGTGCGCTCTTTTTCTTCTGTAGCACAGATGAAAGATGGAGGTGATTAAAGGAAAGGAGCACAATAGAGTCTGTGCAGTTTTCTGTCAGCACTCATTGTTGCTATTGACAGCAGTATTTTTCCGCACATGTATATATTGTTAAATAGGCTACATAACCTGCCAAACCCTCTGCTCTGTGTGCTGAACCTTAAGCACAAGGGAACTTGTCATTTTCTGTTCCTGCTTGTGACAGTTAAGGTTTCCATCGATGTATTGGACCCATTATACACAGCAATGGTGACTGAGTTTTCACTCATTAACTTGGCTAATAATAGACGTGCTTCGGGCAGGGCTCCATAGTGTTGGAACTTAGGGGAGTGTAAAGATCCACTGTGTTTTCCTGACACAATGATTAAGGTAAATAGTCACTGTGTTATAATTATCAAAGAGCCACCTTGATTAGCAAGTCTAAATGATGCAGTTGATTTAATTGATTGTTTTATAGAGAGATGTGTCAATAACAGCTGTCTATTACCCGGACAAACCTGTCTTTAATGAAAGTGGCTGTAATGGCTTGTTATGATGTGCTTTTTCTGCACAATAGTGGGTTTGCAGGACATTGATTTTTAACACTGTGGATGAGACAAATCATTCATACATCTCTTTACAATCCACTGGTTGTGCTTTGTGGCCCCTGTGACTAATAAGGGTATTGCACTGATGTTGTGACTGTGCACACGAGGCACAGTTTGTTTGCAGAGCACAAGACGTGTGACTGAAGTTTTAATGGAGACGGCACACAAGCCAGTGCTGAGCTCAGGGTTCATGCAGCCCTAAGGAAATGACCCTGGTGACATTGGGGCTCTTTCCACTCTCCTTTTCACGTGGCGCCTCCGGTAAACTGTGTCCTTGCTCGCCCTTGCAGGTCAGGCACACCTATTGAGCTTGCTGAGACTTGGTTTAGGTGCTGGGACTTAGAGCTGGATCGACTAGGTTTAAGGATGGACATCTTGTCTCTGTAACACTGTTCCAGCAGCTAGCACAGAGAAAATGAGTTCTGAGGATTGGGTTTAGATTTGCCACTGTAGCACTTCCACTCTGATACACTGTAGCTACCATCAGGGGAAGGCTGTCAGAAAGAGAGAGGGAGAGGGAGGGAGAGAGAGAAAGAGAGAAAACAGCGAAGCACAGCAGTGCTATCTAATAGATCAATTTGTAATAAATCTGTTGCCTCAAGCTGTTGTTGTTCGCTTCTACTCAGTAAAAGGTGTCTGCGTTTCTCAGGCAAGAAAATGCTTGTCAGGCTGGGCATACAGAGCTATCAGTGAATGAGACGCGCCTAAAGCACAGTAAATCATTTTCTCTGTGCTCACTTTACATAGGTCGAACACATTGCTCTCTTATCAGCACATTCCATTGGTCAAAAAGGGAGGTTATAACCAATCGATAGGACTGAGCGCTGAAATGAGGAAGTAACGCTCCCCTCACATTAAATTTCCCCATTGTCCAATATGAGCCATTAATCATGATGAAGGAGCTATTGATTAGGCTATCAGCCAAGGTTGGTCAATTTATTTGCCAAGAGTCATTCCACAATGTGAGGATCTGTTGAAGTAGTGCTGCTTTACCAAAACCAAGCGGCAAGAATTGAAATGGCCCCATTATTATGACAACAGTTTGATCTTAAAGGTAACAAAAGAGCGGGCCTCTATAAAGACCACATGGGACCTCTCCTGCTCCTCCTCCACTAGCAGCCATATGGACCGTACTAATTGTGTTTTACGCCAACCATTTTCACCGATCCATTGGGGACTTGTGGAAGTGCTGTAGCTATAATGTCACCAGCAGTGGGCTGGCTCATGAAAGAAACATTAGCAAGCGAGATGAGAAGACAGGAAGGCAATACACTGCAAGTCAACACAATTATTGATTTCATTCAAATGAAATCTGTAGTTCTCTGTTCTGAAACTGATGTTGGTTGCCTTTAAAGTATGATTTCTATTATTTCTTTTCGCAGTTGTAGCTGTTGTCTGAGATCAGCATTCACACATGTACCTTGTCAACCATTAAAATGTATTTCTAGGCATGATGCCAGAGTGTAAAGATATAGCTAATAAGAGGATTTATTCTTGTAATCCCATATATCTCCGAAGATGTTTTATCCTATTAATTCACTTGATGATTTTACAGGGAAGTACTGTTTATTCTGATTCTGACCAGTACCACATTTAGCCAGTTGTAAATCTTCTTTCATCTGTTTTGTTTTGTGACACAAACACAAATTCAGAGCTTTAAATGTTGAATGTAAATGTGACATTCACAGCATTTGCTTTGCCCTTCGGGCCAGGGATTAGTCGTTAAGTGTTTGAAGTGCTAAGTGTGACTGAGGCAAATCAATGTGTGTTTTAACGTCTTTATAATATACAATCATGAAAAGGGCACATCTATGGAAATTAGATCCTGTGAAGGAGGGGAGGGGCGTTGGAGTGGTGACGAAAAAAAAGAAGTGTGCGTGTGTGTTTCCTTGTGTCCCCGCTAACAGTTTTCTTGTAATTATTGAAACTGATGTTTGCTGCGGAGCTGTAAATCTGCACGATCTCCTGTTAATAAAGCAGCAGAGGCAGCCGAGCCGCTAGACTGGGAAATAAAAGGCAATCAAGTCTCCAACATCCTGTCCCTCGCCCCAAAATGAAGCAGCAGAAATCCTAATTAACTGAGAGGATGGGCAGCTCTTACTACAGTGCTTGGCTAGTCGGCTCCAGAACTAGCTGCTATACTCTAATGAAGACACTCTGCTAGCCGCCTGCAACCTCTCTCTCTCTTTCTCTCTCTCTCTCTCTCTCTCTCTCTCTCTCTCTCTCTCTCTCTCTCTCTCTCTATCCCTCTCCCTCTCCTTCCAGCCCTCTCTATCTGGCTCTGGCTTGCCTGAGGTATTTTCTCCCCCTCAGCTTCTCTCCTTCTCTACCTCCTCCTTCCTTGTGTGTGAAGTTGTGGATGTGACCGTTGCACTGATGGAGTGAGAGAAGCTTTGTTTCCTTGAGGTATCTGGGAGTCCTGCACAGGAAATCGGTGAGCTAGATGATAGCCTCTGTGATGGTTATTGCTGCCTATGTAAAGTGCTGTGGGAGAGAGGGAGATACAGCATTGATCTCCTCCCATTGATTTCATAGATCCTCTTTAAGATGACAATAAAGTTGTCTTTCTTTGTCATCTTCAAGTGCTCCTTTTCAAATCAGTGATGTGGCAAATTACTCCTGTCATCAGCTGCCCATATTCAAACTGCATTGTGTGATCATTTGCAGAGTTGAAAATCAGGTTAAATCTTGCTTTGCACACTTGTTTGTGTTTGTGTGTGTGTCTGTGCAGCAACAAGGCAAGTCTTTGAACATGACATTCAGTAATACATTGGTTATGTGTTACTGTTTTGGTGCTGACTAAAGCTCATATTGGCCTGCAAAGTAGCTCTAATACAAAATAAGATATGCTCTGTGAGGTGAATACCATGCTATAAGCCACATCTTTGTTGTTGTGGAGGATTCAGTGATGATTGATTTTTTTTTGAAACCCGAGCTTGCCTCAGCTCCCAGCCAGCTGCTCCTGACTATTTACCTGTAAACTTGTCCTTTCTGCTTTTGCTTTGTCTGTGGATGGCTGCAGAGCTCTTTCTGTGCCCCCCCCTCCCCTTTTTTTTTTTTTTTGTTGTACTAAGCAGCCCAAAAGCCTCCAGGGATGAACAGACAAATAGAAGACAGTGAGAGGTGAGGCTCAGTCCCCACATTCTCCCATCTATCTTCCTCCCTTGTGAGCACTCTGCCAGACAAGTTTCCGGGCACTCAAAAGCAGCAAATCGACTCACTGTAGGATTCACTGTCACTTAGCTGAGCTGGGGCATAGCAGCGCACTAGGAGGCCGAATCCGCCTCCTCCTCCTCTCCCCATTTCACCGCCTTCTCATATGAAGAAAATGCTATTTGGCATGGCATAGCTGAGGCCTGGTTCTCTGTATAGATGAGCTTATTCCAGTCTAGCACCCCAAAAGCTCTTTCTTTGCCTCCTCAGTTCTAAATTAGTGGGGTGTTCTTGATGACGACTTGATGAAGTGCCTGTCACATTTTGGATTATTCCAACAGGATGGGTCCAGTGAGCAGCGTTCCATGTTGATTTGCTCTAGTTAATTTCTGAACAACACGATTGGCAGGCGAGATTGTGCGGCGCTATTGCATGAATCTCTCATCAAGGTTGGGGATGTTTTGTTTGTGCACAGATTCCATGATTGTGATTGAGCGCATGGAGAATGCTGTCAGACTTTCAGTCTTTTCTTTTATTCCTGGCACAAAGCAAACGATCTGCTCGGCACAAAGCCAGTCCTCGATGCAAACACCAAATGTAGTAAGTAGAGGAAGGTGGTGTCGGGCTTCACATTACACTCATGCACAAGCACTCAGATGCATGCACAAGTGCATAGACAACATGTGCGCGGTGTAATGAAAGCCAAAAAATTCTCCTGAACAGCAGGAGTTTAAATTTCACTCCTCTGTGTGACAGCTCTATCACAAGGAGATTCACCACCACCCCTGGCAGCCCTCAGAGACCCTTCCTTGCAGTCCTCCCTGTCTTCTCCCTGTTTCCCTCTGTATTTAGCACTCAGCCTTTTCCTCTAATCAACGACAGGCTTGTGTAAATCTCTACATGAAACAATGCACAATGCTGCTTTATTTCTTGTTTTCTCTTTCCCTCTGCCTGACTCTTCCCCAGAGTTTTTTTTTGTCTTGCCTGTGCAGCTGCTGCTGTGAAGAGGATGACAACAAGCAGAGAAAACTAAAAGGACATGTCGTCTTTACCCACCCCCCACCCCCCTCCTCATTTTCTCCTCTTTCTCCATCATCCTTCCTTCCTAATGTAGCTGTTTACATTACACAGGGCTTGTCCACCTTGTATTTGCTGTTGCTGAGAAATCAAGACGATGAAAGTGAGAAATATGTGTGACACTCTCGGGGAATTTAACTTAGGGGGGTGTATGTCTTGGTGTATGGTTGGAGGATGGAGGTCAGTAGAATCTTTTTTTTAGATTTGTGTACATTAAGTTTGCAAGAAAATGTTGAATAAGGGAGCTCAGGGGGCACAGAAATCGACAGGCGTGTTTTAATTGTTTGTGACACGTGAAATGAGAAACAATAATGTGTGAGTAGTGGGCCCCCGAGATTACAATCTGGTCAGCCGCTTAAAGGAGTGTCAGAGAGATGCATTACCACATCTCTGTCTCCCTCTCTGCCCCTCTGAGCCATAAACCACTCACGAGCATTTAGCCAGCAGTGATTTCTCCTCTGTTCACCTCCTCGCCCTGTTCGTGATCCTGTGGAGCTGCTGGTGGAAAACCTCCCAGGCTTCTTGAAAGAATCCTCTAGTGTGTGTGTGTGTGTGTGTGTGTGTGTGTGTGTGTGTGTGTGTGTGTGTGTGTGTGTGTGTGTGTGTGTGTGTGTGTGTGTGTGTGTGTGTGTGTGTCTCTCTGCTTGCAACCCTGGTTCTCGGCAAATCTCTGCAGCACCACCTGATTTGACTTGGTAATGGCGCATTGATGAGTCTTGGGGGAAATCGGAAAAGGAGCACAAAACTGTACAGCAAAAACCCACTACTGTGAGGCAGCAGTAATGACAGCGTCAGGCTTCTCAATAGCAATTGACAAAGGAGGAAAAAAGAGAGAGTGAGGTAAAAATGGAGGACTCTGGAGATATAGCTGTCATCTGTTGATGCCTACAGCCACCTGCTTTTCCTACAGGGGGAGAAAGAAGCTTAGAGGTGGAGATGGGCTTCAGCACCCAGGCTTCAATTCGATTTGTATTTTTACTCCACTGTACTGAAAAAACAAGTTCTCTCCCCAGGACAGCAGATTATTTACATCTTTAGCAAAGCTCATTGCTCACAGAATATTGAGTTCAGTGTGGAGGACATAAAAGGTAGCCAAGCCAGGAGTAGTAGGAGAGATAAAAGCAGGATCGCTTAAGCACTCTGTGTTATTTGGAGCACATTTCTACTGCTGTTGATGTAGCCACTAGCCTAATAATTCATCTTGCCTAGTTTTTATCACTCGGCGCACGCCCACGCTCATGCGCATGCACACACACAAACACCTACACACAGTAACTACTCACAAACACAAATTCCCCTCGCCGGCAAGGGTAGACCCCTTCTAATATAAAACAAGTGATTCAATTCGATGCTGCTAACAAAAAGCAGGGGCTGCCTGCACCCAGCTCCCTCACAGGGGCATCTTGTCTGTGTTATCACTCCAGCTAGTGCAATTAATATTAATGTGCTTTAAAGCACGCTCCAGCAGCCCTGCTTCCCTCTCTCTGTTGCTTTGTGTGTGTGTGTGTGCGTGTGCGTGTGTATGTGCGTGTGTTTGTGTGAGCGTGCTTGTGTGTGTGTGTGAGCACGCTCGTGTGTGTGTGTGCGCGCGTGCGTGTGTGTGTGCTTTGTGACTCAGGAGGAAGAGAGCAATAAAGCCAGCAGGGGATAAGAATCTAGGCAGGATATGACAGTCCTCATGTCAGCTGTCTTAGAGCTAGAGGGATATGTGGATAAAGACAAGGGATGAAGCTGAATCCCAACCAGCCAGACATACAGGTAGTACGACGTGTAGGTAGAGACGTCCAGCATCCTCAGCGGCTTGGCTTGGGGCTGTGCGCAGCCTGTTTATTTAGTCATGTTGTAATAATGCTTGACCTTTTCTTTCAAGTCCACGGCCTGACCTTTAGCACCTTACTCCTGTGCAAATCAATGTGTGTCTGTGTGTGTGTGTGTGTGTGTGTGTGTGTGTGTGTGTGTGTGTGTGTGTGTGTGTGTGTGTGTGTGTGTGTGTGTGTTTCTCACACACATACGCACACATGGAGAGAGAGAAATGAGCACCTCCTTTGCGGGGAGCTTCATGGTCTGCCAACTCCAGGAGTGGATTGTTCCAAATTAGTATGCATTAGGTGGTTAGTGCAAAGCATTTAATTATGCGAGATGGCACTAAACTGTCTATGTTATGATTAGCCCAACACGTTACAACCTTAATCTCTTAATTTTTTTCCTCTCTTTCCATGGGTGAGGAGAAGGTACAAGATGGGGTGGGGGGTGATAGGCTGGTGAAGGAGGATAGCAGGGAGGGGGGTTAGGAATGCTACCATATTCCCATTAGATGTTACAAGTATCCCCAGTATCTCTTCGGGCAGTGTGTTCTCCCTAGAAGGATTTTGATATTTTCTTGTCTTCCATCCTTCACTCCCCCTCTGCAGGCGCCCAGATACTTTGTCAGACGATATTGAATCACGTCGCTTCCTTTTATGTGTGTATGTGCACATCCCCGCTCTCTGTTTTCACTGAGCCGCTTTTCATGGTAGGCAAGGCTTTTTTAATCTCGGGCAGCAGGCAGCGGTGGCAGAAGCAGCCTGGGCAGAGTCAGAGCGAGCCAGGCAGCCATCCAGCCATCCAGCCAGGCAGTCAGTCGCTGCAGTGGAGCCCCAGCAACTCCCCGGAGGAACCCATTATACAGGAGAGATATCAAACCATGAATCATTTACGCCAGTCCTCCCCTCCCCTCCCTTCTCCTACCCTTGCACGCAGCCCTGACGCCCGGCCGGCCGCCTGCTTGCCGCTGTCGGCATCTTTAATGAATGATTATTGCATTTCATAAACATGGACTCCAGTAATTAAAGTATTATTGATCCTTTCCGTGTTGGTGGACAAAAATGTTTTTTTGCCCTCGTCTTCACACGTCTTTTTTTATCACTATGGTGGACAAAAAAAAAAATCCCTCCAGGAAAAGCAGAAGGTGATTTATTTAGCCTGACGTTGTGATTTTTTTTCTTCTCCTGTTTAGGCATTTCAAGAATAGGCTTCATTCAGGGAGGGAGGTGTTAATACTGTAGGGTGGGGTTTGTGGGTCTTTCTAATTGGGCGGTGTGTCGTGAGGATTGTGTTGGAGTGTTTCCCTGTGTTGGTGTTTTGTGTTTTCCGTTAAAGGTGTAGGGGCACGGGGTTAATATGCTGGAAAAGAGTGATTTAGGTCAGTGGTCGTGTCTGCATCTGTCACTCTGACAAGCTGGCGCTCTAGGAGGCTGTGCAGTGTTGAATAAAGGAGAGAGTGAGAGACAAGTGAGGAGGGAACTGGCTCTTTCAAATGGAAAAAAGGAAAACCTGACTTGACTGTGATTTGTGCTCTCAGCGACAGGCACAAGCGTTACAAGCGGCCGTGTGATATAAACCTAATCAGTTTCACCTCTTTATTGAGGATCAAGACAGTTAAAGCCTCCGCAAATAAGTGCACGTCTCCCTGCCTTCTTCCATCTGTTTTTCCTTCTCAGCTCTCCCTGCTGTCGTTTCTCCTGGTCATTTTTCCCTCTCTTTTTCCAGCTTGTCTTTCTTCCTCTCGACATCTTTCCCGTCTTTACTCATCCACCCTCACCCCAGTTTCAATCAGGAGGACACTTCATTTTCGGTGTAAATATCACAATAAGTGATGAGGAAAAAGTGCTGGCATTTCCACAAGGGGATAGAGGAGCCATTTTGTGTATCATTTACTAATATGTCTATGTCTTTTTTGGGCTATCGTCCCAGAAGTTGTCGGGATTGTTTCCTGTCATATGGGCAGAAATATACCTCCATAATTGTTGGAAAATTTTGCAGTAAAATCTCCTCATAGTGATAAATGTCTCTATACTCTGATTAATTTCTTTCCTGTGTTGATATTTTTTCTGAGGAATTCAGAGGGTTTATTTTCATATTATGTTATGATGGTTAAAACTAATTATATTTATTCACAGCTGTTGTTTGTCCTCACAAAAACTGCTTAATAATATCATCACAAAAACAATGTTGCTAAACATAACACAGAAATGTGTCGATCAGATTGATCTGACTACTAAAAGTATGAGATATGTTTCAGCTAGCCTGTGCTGATTGCTAGCCTTTTCTCTCTGCCCTGTGGCTTGTCCCTTTTGTTAGTGAGCCACATGGCTCTCTACAGGGCTTAGTCTAATCAGTGCTAAATATTCAGCGGTAGCCCATAGCCTAATCAGCCAGAGCATAATCATTGTCAACCAATTGCATTCCTCTTGACCTCCCAGATGGAGGTAAACTGCGCAGCCTCTCCATAGCGCCGCCTCAATTACTGCAGCAGTAATGGTGATAAAGAAGACCACAGGCTCAAATGAAAATGGCTGATTGATGTGGACACACATGGCTCATAATTGGATTTAAAAGAAGGATGTTAATGGTGTTAGGGGCGCCATGGCAGAACGAGACTCTAAACACTGACCAGGTATTTAGTGATTTACCCTCCTGCCTCCTCATCTAATGCAGTTGTGTATCACAACAGTATCCTCAGGGGTCTTGGCACCTAAAGCACAACCCTGCTGCAATGTCAAGGAGTGTGTGTGTGTGTGTGTGTGTGTGTGTGTGTGTGTGTGTGTGTGTGTGTGTGTGTGTGTGTGTGTGTGTGTGTGTGTGTAAGTAAAATGCTTATGTGTGCTGCCAGTGACTGGCTCCCTTATGCAAGTGACAGCTGTGGGGTCAGAACAAAAAGCTGTCTATTTCCAAAGCAGCAGCCCTCCTCATCCTCCTGTCCAACATGCAGACACACACACACAGAATGAGTCAGTGGGAGAATTTGGGGAGATGGGATCTGTCTGTCCTGTCCACTGTGCCAAACAAGGCTCTGACTTAAACTTATTTTCATTATTGATTAATCTATCAATTATTTTTTTCCAATGAATCAATTAATAATTTAATCTCTAGTAATCCTTTCACACAGCTCAAAGTAATGTTTTGAAATTTGTCAGAACAAATGTATTCAGTTATGAAACTGTAGGAAGTGATTTAGGAGGAGGAGCTGGTCAGTTATGTTGCTTGGGGGCATTTCTGAGCCCTCCTTGTTGTCAGACTACTCTTCATTTATTTCTGTTTATCCTAATGGAGAGCGTTAAGGGAGGGTTGTAATTAATTGACCCTGGCAGCTCAAAGGGGCTGTGGATGAGTCTGGGAGCAGGTGCTGACTGGGCTGCCCACCATCTCTTACTCCAGTCCTCATGTCGGTGTGCATATCTCTGCCGAGTGCCCAGCACTCCCCGCTGACCGATTGGCTCAGACGGCTCTCGGTAAGTGCAATGATGCTGGATGCCTGAGCGGCATAATACCGACTAATGCCTGAAGGAGCGCTCTCCCCATCTCTTTCTCTCCTCTCCCCTCAGCTGCTGCTTAGCGAAGCCTGGCCAGTGCAAAGCAGAGCTGACTGCCTCCTTTTCTACCCTCACTCTGCTCTGCCTGGCAGTTTATTAAAGGGAATACTAGCTTTTTCCTCGCGCCCGGGCGTTTGATTTCGACAGCAGCAGAAGCTGTCATGGCAGATAAAAGGCAGCGGGCCCCAGAATTACGGTGCACACAGCATCTGTATTTACTGCGTCATTCTCCCTGCCTCTGACAAGGGAGGAGGAGGAGGAGAGGAGGAGAAAATGGAGGACAGGCTGCTGCATTGATGTGTCTTTACATTGACATGTCTCATCAGGGAGAGAGGTGGACAGACAGTCTACAGTGAAGCCATCAATCAGCCCTTTTCAATACGCCTGTCCAGTACACTGTAATGCTCACACATAAAGACTGACAGAAGAAGCATTATTGCTGCTGTTGACATATTTATATAAACCCCTTTTTTCATTTGGCTTTAGTAGGGTGATTGTGGTGTGTTGGCTAAAAATGTCAAGAAAGCAGTTTTGTTTTTGAACCGAGACAAAGTAAGATTGATATGATTGTTGGTGTTGTTTCAAATCAGCAAGTGACAAACATAAATGATATAGTCATCATATAAAAATATAGTCATAGGTGATTTGTCCTCATTGTGAATGTAATTGATCCCTCAGATGTTTGCCACTTTTAGTTAATCAGATAATTGGTTGAAATGATTTATTTTGATTCCAATTTTCTAAAAAGTGTGTTCTCTCTGAGCCTCGCCTTGAAAACAACTTAACAGAGACCCATTTTCCTGGCAGTATCCCAGGCTATCTGAGGCTGTGGGTCATGCTAATTTTTCATCGGCATCATTTCATTGAGCTTTAATTAACACAACAAGGATTCGGTGTCCTCCAGTGTCATCCACTCAGACAGCTAATACAAACTCATTAGCCTAACTCCCAGTAACTCTAAAACAAAATGATATTACACTGTTTACTCTTTTGGTATATATTAGAATTGATTATATGGATGTATTCCCCCTTATAAATCAAGGTTTTCAGATCACATCCTGTAGGCCATTTCATCTGCTTGGTGTCAAATGTGGAACAAGGCTTTTTTAAATGCAGTGCAATCCTGTTGCTGGTTTGTTTAACCTGCTCCAGTTGCGTTTGAGGCGACCAGCTGTCTGTCTTCTTCGTGCATCTTGATGCTCTAGCCTGTGGTGACAGCAAGACTAATGTATTCATGGCGCTGCCACGGTGAGAGGCATTACTTTACCTTTGCTTAATTGAGGGGAAACTCCCCTGACACCCGCTTAGCACAGCACTCGCCTCGCAGAGCGGCCAAACTCAACCCTAGGAGCTGAGGCCACTGAACCCTGACTGAGAAATAACACAACCCGAGACCACCCAGGGACTGCCGAGGGGAGAAATGATTTAATAATGTTGATGAGATATTACACCAACTCTTCCTCCTGTGTCTCTCTTTCTCTCTCTCTCTCGTTGCGTCTTACCTGGGGAGGGAGACAGCTCTGACTCAGTGCCGGAAGGTGTAGTTAGATGGGGCTGCTAAATATTTCATACCCTAAAGACAGAGACTCTGAGTAAAAGAAGAAGAAGCAAAAAGGGGAGCAAGGGGGGCAAAAAAATCAGTGCATAGGGTTTTGACATGGATTGTGGAGGGAGGTTAGGGAGTGTAGTCAAGGGCAGTCAGGGCAGCCTTGTAATTGGCTGACACCAGAATATATCAGTGGTGTGTGTGTATGTCTCTGAGTGAGTGTGTGTGTGTGTGTGCAGTCAGGCAATGTCTGAATACTCTAAGGCCAAATATATCGCTCCAGCCAGACTGCATTGCTTTCAGGGTGTTGATATGCTGCCATCTCCTTTCACTAGAGCGAATGTTGATCTCAAGTACAACAGACATAGTATATTATTTTCTTTGGGGCTCCAACCCCAAACCCCCCCCACCCCACCCCACCCACACCCCACCTTTGCAGCGATACAGGCAAGGTCCCATCTGAGACTCAGCATGACAGCTTGACTGAGCTCCTGCCTCGTTTTTAATTGTCCCATGCCCCAGGGGCTGCTGGGAGCTAGCAGGGCGGGGCTGAACATTTTCTCCAGGGGGGTGAGCAGAGGTGGGTGACAGAACACTCGCAATGTCAGGTGCAGGTGTGGAGAAAAGAGATGGAGAGGGGGCTGACAAGCTAGCCATGGGGAGCCGAGTAGTGGGAAGCCATTCACTCAGATGGGAGAGGATAGAGCTTTATGTAAGAGGAGAGCTCACAGAAGGCATCCGTCTCCCTGCTCCAGCACCACTGCACTCACTGATAGATATTATGCAGCTGTTATCAGCTAGTCTATTAACAGACACCGCTGCTAGAAATGTATTCAAAGAGCACAGCGTGGCCTGAGTGGTACAAGCGCGATTGATTTTTGCACTGTGACTGATAAACATCCTCTGTCTTTTTATTCATAAAAAGTTTCATCATTGCAATACTTGAAGAGTCTGTTGGTTTTCCTTTGTCTAGTTCATTTCAATTCATGGCCCAACACTTCCACATGACAACATGTCTTCTGGACAAAGCATCATCTTGGCCACATTTTAAGTTACAACAGCCTGCTCCCCACTTGGTCCTAAGTTTTGATGAGCTGAAATGATCAATCCATCAACAGAAAATGAATTACTTAATCATTTAATGATTTTTTTAAGCAAAAATGTGAAACATTCCAGTTTGAAGCTTTCTCTCTTGGCTTTAGATAATGATGATGAGCATTTTTCACATTTTTCTCACAAATAATTGATTAATTGGGAGAATCATCAGTGCCTTTATCGTTAATAAGATCAGTAATTGCAGCCCTAGATGGGATTGTGCTATCAACTGCATTTACATGGACTGCAGCAATCTCACAACTGACCTTATTCTATTTGTATTTCTGTTTATGCGGGTTAGTACTTCCCATGAATATGCTACACAACATATCTTTAGCCGCCTACTCCACATTATGTTGAAGTATCAGTCTCCTTCCAGTATTCAGCCTCATACCATATCTCTCCGTCATGTCTGTGCTGTGTTATAACCTGTTATAACATTGTGCTTTGTACTGTACATCTTTGTGGCTACATGAGAACTACATGAGCCGGATGTTGTAGAGCCTGTTTTATCAAGCTGTCGGATTGATGCAAAATACTATCAAAGCCTTCAAAGCATTCATTAAGGTGTACGCATATCTAAAATGCTGTCGAAAAAGCCAATTGGAATGCGTGTCTAATGTGATTATGCTTTCTCTGACTATGACCATATTCGTGTTCGGGTAATTGGAAAAGTATTTTTACATGGCAATTTATTATTCATGATATTGTCTCAATTGTGTGAATTATAGAGAAATTGCAGTGCTTGTAAACACGGCCATTGAGCCATTGAGTATTTTTTAGTAAAATATCTGAACAACAGTGGAGCTGTTCAAGGCTACTGGAATGAAATGTTGTGCAGCTGAGAGGAAGCAGCAGTGTGGTTTTGGGTCTTGCTCTTCCTGTGTTGCTGGCAAAGAGACGTCATCCAGCCAGTCATGCTGGGGTCAGAGGCTCTGAAAATAGCTTTAAGGGGATTGGGGCTGCGCTGATAGCATACCTGCCGTTACCCTGAGATGTTATCCAACTGCAAGCCAGCCCAGTCTCCCTCCCAGCTGCTGTGCTCTTCTCTGGATTGTTCTGCAATACCTCACACAAAGATGGAGTGGGGCCATTATACTTCTGGCTCTGTAACACTCCCTGCAGACACACAGGCATACACACTCGTGCTTACTTAACACCTGCACAAACATACATGGACCTACCTGCAGCCATGCACATCGTCACTGCATCCATGTCTGTATATGTTTGTCTTTGCATGTACAGATCATCACACACATACCCATACGTGACCACACAGACACACACACACACACACACACACACACACACACACACACACAGATTGCACTGTCACCACAAAAAGCTTTACAGAGGCATCACAGGCAGGCTGGCTTTTTACAAAGGGTCAGAGTTGACTGCAAATTACAGCTGGTGGCCGACCAAGGCCATTGATGGATCTCAATGCACTCAGTGTTTACCCACACACCTGCACCCCCACGGATGGGAGAGACGGCACCACAGCCAAGAGCACACAGCCATTTTGTAACACCTCAAGGAACTCTCCCTCTTCTCTCCCTCCTCTGCCTGTATGAGGAATAGATGAGGTGGTGCCATTAAGTGAATTTGCTGTTATTTCCCCAGGCTCTTAGCTGAAGATGTCAAACCTCAGCCAGTGAGGCAGCCAAGGATGACTGCCGACTCAGTCAGAGGCAAACACACACGCACCACACTCTCTGCTATGCACATGATCTGCTTTCATGCTCCTGTGTAATTTATCAAATTGCTTGGGCATGTGATGAATGGGCCCAGATCTCAAAAGGAACAAAGGCATTAGGTTTGCATTAGGTCGCTGTTATGCCCATGTAACAGCTTAGAATTTAATTACAGTAAATGGTAAACATTGTATTCACATTTTCTGAAACAATAATTCAGTAGGCCTAATTGCTTTGTAGTTTCACAGACTACACTTGAGCAATTACACAAGTGGAATCGGCTTGTTAAACAAAAACTGTTCAATCCAATTACTTGTACTGCAGACTACTATATTCGCTTAGTGTGTGGAATGAGCAAGTGCGCTTAATGTCCTCTAGGTTTTCTCACAAATGCCCACACTCACACATCTTTACTGTAGAAGAGGCTAGCTCTCTCCTCGTGGTTTGTCACAGTTCCCCATTGTATAACACACTGACTCTCCTTCATACTCCAAACCCCCCCCCCCCCCCCCCCCCCCCCTTTCTTTTCCTCCCCCCCCTCTTTTTCAGAGCTAGCCTCTTCTTACAGTAAAAGATGTGTGAGTGTGGGCATTTGTGAGAAAACCTAGAGGGACATTAAGCGCACTTGCTCATTCCACACACTAAGCGAATATAGTAGTCTGCAGTACAAGTAATTGGATTGAACAGTTTTTGTTGTTTAACAGCCGATTCCACTTGGTTAATACTTGCTCAGTGTAGTCTGTGAAACTACAAAGCAATTAGGCCTACTGAATTATTGTTTCAGAAAATGTTGAATACAATGTTTACCATTTACTGTAATTAAATTCTAAGCTGTTACATTGGCATAACAGCGACCTAATCGCAAACCGTAAGCTCTTTGTTCGCCTTTTTGGTTTCTCTACTTTGTAGCGATCATCCGAAGAGGCCGGCTTTTGTGACCGTTGTATTTAGTTCTATAAGAAATTGTGAAATCTATTCGGAAGGTGCGCAGTGAAAAGCAGATCCATGATGTGACGATAAGATGAATGTGTCGGCTATGCGCTAAGTAGGCGTGTGCACGGTTTTAACCCCGCAAGCGATAGGAGGTTGTCTTTCAACCAGGGGTGGAGCCAGCCAGGCCTCCTGCTATCTTAGTTGCCGGGCCAGGAGCGTATCGCGTTGCACTATCCTGCTTGACGTGTTCCTCTTACTTCACGCTGCAGAATACGCAGGAAGTTCTTTACTCAGGCATAGAGAAGGCCATGCCACTTGCAAAAAATGAGGATAGGGGGAAAAAGAACTGATTATGTACATGTAAAGACCATAAACTAATGCTTTGCGGAAATTGCAATGTGTGGTTTGAATCCTTTATTCTTCGATTGTTGTTGCACTCCATTGACCTCTCCTCAGTTTCGGTTTTCTATTGATTCACAAAAACTGAGGACTTTCTCACTCGGCCAGCACACAGACGCAGACGGAGGGGACGTGTGGTCGGTCAATATCTAGGCCACCTGCTCGTGATGAGGTTTGCGCCACACGATCATTCACACACATATCTGAAGGAGAGAGGACAAGAGAGCACCAATTTATGTTACTGCTACAAGCAAACCAATCTATCATAGAGTTTCTAGAAGGAGATATATTGTAGCATCTTCAGCCTAAGGAGCCTGGGGAAAATAACAGCCCCAAAATATTACCAAAAATGACAGTTCAACGCCTTTAAATAAGTTAATTGGAGGACAAGAACCCAGTCCATACTAACTCCTGGTCATTTGTCCACGCCCTCCTCGCTACGCTCAAACAGAGCAAATTAATTCAAATGCCGAGATTGATCCACCACCAGTACAGGAAGCTTTTTCGAGTAAAGCGCTCAATGACCTCAGCGCGGCAAGAGGTGCGGGAGGCTATGAAGTGTGCAGGGGTGCTTGGATGCATATCCATGTTTGGCACGGGTGAAACGAAAGAGGATGTGCTGCACGCTCCTCACTCACCTTGCGGATAGCCTTCCTCCCTCCAGACATCTTGACCCCCCTTCTTTGGCATGTGGAAACCGACCACCAGGTCGCATCCAACTTAAACTGCACCTTTATTTGAAGTTCCAGTGTAGGGCGAAACCATCCTTGTTCTGTTTATTCAAAGAAAATATGATATTAACACTTACATACTGAAGAAAAGAACAAAACACCCTTTCATTGGAATCCATGAGAGTGGCTGTATGTTGGGCCGTGGTGTTAATTTCATCCATATTCTGAGGACCGACTGTTCATGAACAGAATTGCTTGTTGATTCTGATACGCGTTTGTATTCCTTGACCTTCTGCTAGGATATCTGGCAGTTTTGTTCAACTCCTGCTTCCCACAGTCGATTTTGTTCTGAGCTTCGCTCCCTACCAGGGTCTGCCCATTTCCGAGTGAGTTACAGTGTTGTAAACCACCAGGTGTCAGTGCCTCCAGCCTCCAAAGCCACAACTTAAGAAGACAGAGGCGACAATATGGACACTTGATACGAGCGAACATGGTTATGAAGCAGTGCGTTTCTTAAAAAATGTCACGTTTTGTACAAAAATTAGAGACATTTAAAGATTACCTCACATTCATCCAATCACACACGAAAAAACATGGACCAAAGTGTTTGGTGACTCCCAAGTGGAAAGTGCAGTTCACACGCGCGTCACATCTTTCACATGCCGGAAAATAATCCCATTACAGCATGCATGCAGTTGTTTTTGTGTGAAAAACAATTTTATGTCTCAATATGTTTGCAGAATAGGTGCGTTTTACTGTGTGGACCCTGGGTCTACATGGATATATATAGAGAGAAAAACCTAAATTCAAGGCGAAAATCTAAAATTCAATTTAATTTCACTACTGAGATAAGTGGTGTAATTCCATGTAACAAACGTTGAAAATGTCTCCTTCAAAGTTGCTTAGGTGAGGTAACAAGACACCCATCACCTTTATCTACAGCTCCCTTGGGTGGTTGATTGACTTTCTCTGTTAAGATCTGCTTGGCCACCAAGTCTCAACTGACTATAGTTTCAGGCTTGAGTACCATATACCCCTGAAGTCCCCGTGATCCCTTCTAGTTCAAAAGAACTGCTCCAACCCTAGCCACTCTTGTGAATTGCCTCTGGTCAAATAAAAGAAGCATAACTCTTGTTAAGGCATAGGCGGTGAGAAAGACGATGATGTCTAGCTTGCCCCAATTCCTGTAGCTGGACCTCCGCTTCCTTTGAATCCTCGGATGTTGGGTTGAACAGGGTGTTGGAAGGATCTGGTGAGAGTAGCTATGTGTACCCCGGTGATGCACAGACGAGAATAATGGAGGAGGCGGAGGGGGATGTGCCAACTCTGGTGGTGCAGCTGTTCTTGCTGTTTGAGATTGACTGCGGCCAAACGGCTTGCTGCATTACATTCCTCGACTTGGTATTCAGCCTATATTTATAATAAGCCTCCCCACTCAGGCTGTGGAGAGACAATGCCCTCGCTACTTGTTTCCGACCTGTGCATCCTCGAGTCCTGTGAAGTCAGCTGTGTGGTCACGTCCTCATCAATGCCGGCTATGGTGCGTTTGTGATCCTGTACATGCAGAAGCTCAAACATATACAGACAATGGATGCCCCAGTGCTGATAACGTGTTATCGTGAGCTCATTGTTTGTGCTTGCAAAGTCATGGGCCTATACCATTTGGGTCCATGTATGTCCATCTTTAGGTGATGCCAGGTTTGGTGTACAAAGTAAGCATGACT
>NW_019174311.1:4423999-4457289 GCF_002260705.1 Seriola dumerili | reverse complement strand
CTCCTCGTGGTTTGTCACAGTTCCCCATTGTATAACACACTGACTCTCCTTCATACTCCAACCCCCCAACCCCCCCCCACCCATTTCTTTCGCTCCCTCCCCTTCTTTGCTTCCTAAATCATTTCTTTACATGTGTGTGGGTGCCCCCTCTCGCTGTGATTCTGATACTTCATAACGGCAGGAGGAAATTGAGCTGACCTTGAGGCTGCCGAGCTCCTTTATAATGCTGATGTATGGGGCTGTGGGCGCAGGCAGCCAGTAAGTGAGAGGCATGTTTTTATTTGCCGGGGAGCAGGGCCCAGTGTCAGGACACATAACAAGGTTCATTTCTCGCCCACTCAAGCTAGCTAGTATGCCGGGAAGCTTAGTGTCAAGCATTCAAGTCCACTAGGTGTGATTTAGCTGCATTAGCCTTTGTATACTGGAATAAGTTGCATCATGCTGCCTAAAGGATGATGATAGGGCAAAGCCACAAACAGGGTTAAGCCTGTGGGTAGAATGGTTTCACTTAAATGTGATTAAATGGTGCCGCTGCATTGCAAAAGTGTTACTGTTTGCGAGGCTCAAGGCTGTACCAGAGATGTATTCATACAGGATTGTTTCTGGCGAGTTTGCATTTTGTAGAGCAAGCGACAGGGCTGTCATTTGACAATGACACAGTCTCTTTGACAACCTTATATCACCCTGGCTGTTATTGGTGTCATTATTTGTTCAGCGTAGATGGCCCACTTTCTTCTCTTCAGCAGCTCTCTGCTCATCAGAGCAATCAGCTACCTCCTAACACAATCAGGCTGCTCTCAAATTACAGTCATGATTGAGACCAAGTCGTGGCAGGAAAAGAGGAGAGGGCTTATGATTCAAGCATGAACGCTGTTTAGGAGGTTGACGCGATAAATTAATATTTGTAAAATATATTGCCATCGAAGGCAATAGCCCTGCAATAAATGGAACCTTTATAATGCTGGAAGATGCATTTTTATAAGAGATGTGTTAATTCAACTCTGGCAATTTTGTGTCTGTGTTCACTTGTTTTGTTATGTGATTATGATTAGTATGATATTGTCAGCTGTTTTTGTTATTTTGTCCATTAAGAGCAACAACAACGGAGTTTAATTAACATCTGTACCACAGTCAAAATTGAACCAGGGCTGCAACTAAAGTCTACCGATTGTTTTCTTGATTAATCATCCAAGTCTTTGGCTGCTGTGAAAAATGGCCACTAACACATGCCCAGAGCCGATGGGGATGTTTAGAAAATGTATCAATCAAAACCCCAAAATATCCAGTTTACTAGCATAGCATAGCTTTAGTGTAATAGCATAGCATCATAGCAAAATAAAAATACAATTGAGAGGCTGATACCAGTGGGTTTCTTTCAGTTGCTTTATAATTAGTTAAATTATTAATCATTTATGAAAATTCTTTCAAATTAATTTTGTGTCGATCAACTAATTGTTGCAGGTCTAAATTAAACATTAAGCTTGACAAAGTTTTTTTGCATTGGCTTATTTGTTGGTTTGCAGTTAATAAGTGATATTCAGAATGTTGTATCCACCCCTCAGTTTTATCTATTTTAACAACCCTACTCTTTATACAGTCATACCAGCACTTTAAAATATAAATGTTGATTTTCAGTGATCGTATAAATCAGAACACATTAATTCAAATTAACTCTTAAGCCCATGCTGATGAAGAAAAATGTTGGGAAGTGTTTAGTGCACTTCAAGTTTAACCATCACTTCTGGTGATACAAACTCACACTGATACTGTCACAACAACTATGTCTGCTCATTTATTTTGGCCTGTATGGGCTGCACTGTGGTTGTGTTGCAGATACTTATTTTGTCCACAACCGTAGTCTGATGCTTCAGACTGTTGATTTAAATGTAAATAACATTAATGCAATGCTAGAGGAGTCAAATTTACCCTGATGATACATTTCAGTCTTTCTTACAATGACGTTTTGTCTTCAATTCTTTAACCATGCATGTTGAACAAAACGGGTAAAATGGGTACTTGCAGGCTCATTGCTGGTTATGTGGTTTTCAAATTAAAACCACCTCGACATGGTGGCGTAGGGACTATTCACAGTGACAAAGGGACAATAGAAATATTATACAAGTACTCATTTCTTTTGACTATGTCAGGAATGTTAAATAGTAATTTAAGCCCTAATTTGGAGCTTTGTTTGTAATGGTTGACATTAAGATGAGCAGAGGAAGCTCATCAGCCCTGCCAATTCGGCTCACTTCTCATATGGCACAGATCCACTTGCCTAACCCCATGTCTGGATGCTGCACTCTGAAAGCAGGCAAGGACCCAATTCATTCATAGCCCATCCAACAACACATTGACTGTACGCAAAATATGTTTTAGCAGCTTAACAGCAGCAGACTAATCAATTGATCCAAATTTTGCTGTCCATTGATCTTGGCACACCCTGGGTCCAGACAATCACAGTACATGTATGATAATGATATCATTAGCAGCCCATGGCCGATCTATTAGGGCAGGAGGAACGCTAGTAAAAACCACCCGAACCATGCATAGAAATATTTGCACTGCCAAATGCTGTGTAGAGTGGTCCAAATCTGCTTTGCAAATGCCTCCCTATCACTTTCCCCTCCCCACCTCAGCACAGTAACAGTAGCGTGGTAGAAAAGAAGGCGAGCCTGCTGGTGCTGCTGACTGGCATTCTGTGTGTTGATGAATGTGCCGGCCTGACGGCTCAATGTGCTTACCTAATAGGAGCTGCTCCACTGTCACACTGAGTTTCTCTGTCTCTCTTTCTCTCTCGCTCACCTCACTCATGTCTTTTTCAGAGGTAGTCAGGAGAGCGTTCCACTTGGCTGGCCACTGCAGCCTCCATACTCTGTTTGTCAAAGGTTAATGGAGCTGCCTCACAATTCACACTAATCACCAGGTAATCGCTTTTGTTTGGCTTGATAGGTGGCTAAGGTCAGCCATGATGACCAATGCAGCCATTTTGGATGAAGGAGTCAGGTTTCTGCTGGTTTCTAAATATGGTCTCCAAGCTGACTTGAGATGAAAACTGTGCTTGAGCTTAGAGGTTTTAAACATGTTTTTTCATATAGAAGTGCAGGTGTAATTATTTGTGTTGCACTGAACCCCAATGTTGTCTCCTCTTTGGAAGCCCCATTTGAATCATTGCTCATATCCTAACACACTTGACACCCGCCTCTGAGTGTGGAAATTGTGAAGATGCAGAACAGGCTATCTTTAGTCTCCTCATGTTGTGTTGCGGAGGTGTTTGAAGTGGTTAGTATGAGCCTGGTGTTAAGATAGTGGACAGCCAGAGACATTGACAGCCTGAGAGATGGACTAAAGTCATGAAAGTGAAAGCGCTTGTCTTTGATATCATCAAGCTCCTGAAGGACCGTGGTGGTCTGAGGGGATTGGGGTCTCAGCACAGGACTTTGGGATTGTCATGTCAAAAGGGTCTCATTGAGGCACAAGTGCATGCATATTCAGATAGTGAGGACTGAGACCAGGCAGCTAAAGAAGGAAAGGCCAGTTTGTCATCATCCACATCAGCCCATGATGCTCACATATAATAACCCTCAACTCTAACGGAGCGGATGTGATCTTGCTCTCACGTAAGCACACACACTAGAATATAGGAATGGACATTTCTAGGCCTGTTGAACTTGTTTTAGTTGCTCTATTGAGACTATTGGGAGAGACTGAATAGGCAGTTAGTTAAAGGAATGATGTTGCATGGCTTGTGCTATTTGCTTACAGCCTCTAGGGCGAGATATGAGCAGATTAAAATGGAGATAGGTTAGTCACAGACTGATTTTAGAGGGTTTTTTAAAAAAAAAAAAAAAAAAAAACTGGGAGACAGATGAGTCCCTGTATGTGTCTGCTTGATGGCAACATTGTCTGTCACCGTGGTAATCCCAGAGTTACTGAGGGGATTGCAAAAATCAATGTGAGCTATTCATACATGGATCTAATCCTCAGAATTACTGCCATTTAATCTGTGGTTATGTCGGGGCTCTGATGGCTCTAATGCTGTCAAGCAGATGTCCTTGCTCAGCCACCCAGGTTAGGCTGCACCTGGCGACACCATTGAGCCCTGGCACTAGGTGGCCCGCTGCACATTTCATCTTGTCCTCAGGTGGCATCTGTTGTATGAAAACATGCATTATAGTGTCATGGTGCATCTAAAACAAAATCAAGCCAAATCTTTAAATCAAACATCCACGACCTCAAAATCTTCTTTGATCACCGAGTCAGTGTAAATATCACGTGATTATCTGGGCGGTTGTTGTGTTTATTTGTGCTAGTTCTTTCCTCCGAGTGTCATACAACAGTATACCCTGCTTGCTGTGTCGTCAAACAGTGCTGAGATTGCATGGATAGAAATACTTTGATTTTATTCACTGCACACCTGGTGTTATTTTCAAATTCAAAGCTAAACAGACCATTTCACTTCACAATGCAGGCTGAATTCAGGAGGTGTACTGCATCAGAAGCAGGGAATGAATAATAACAAACGGTATAATTTTGTACATCTGGTAAATATCTCGGGATGTTGCTTTGTTTTGTACAAGCTTTGCCACTAATAGGTATTTGGTTAAAACATCAGCCACACCCTCCTTTTAAAGACAAGCAGAGAAATCCTACACATATTCATCCCACACTGCCCTACATGTTCATCAGTTGTTCATCCCATCTTGCCTTTAAGGCGTCTGACCTGAGCTACTTAGAATATACTACATAATATACTAAGCTAAATAAATATACCACAAACACATAACCTATAGAGTATATTATTCTAAACCGTCTGGACAGATTTTCTGAAATTTTCCTCATTGGTTTTCTTTTGTTTGCAAAAGCTTTATCCACCAAGTAATATATTGAATACAATATACAGCTTTCATGAAAAGAATGAGACTACTGTGCAAGAATCACTCATTATTTGTCAAAATCAAGATCTAACAATTAATTTGATTGTTACACCTCATACGTGACAGCAGGCGTGCACGCAGAATAGAAGTGCACACACGTACACATTCCTAGTCTGTGCTGTATTAAAATGCTTACATTGAAATGTAGCAGATTGTAGTGTGTGTGCGTGTGTGTGTGTGTGTGTGTGTGTGTGTGTGTGTGTGTGTGTGTGTGTAGTTCTGGGTGTTAAAGAGAGTAAATGCAGGGAATCTCTCAGTGTGCGGATGCTGAATGTGAAATGTCAATGTTATTGAACAGGTGCTGCGAGGCAGAGCTGTGATGTTTTTATTTCCAAGCTCTTGTCGAGCGAGGCAGAGAAGAGAGGGCTCATGGGATAATGGGGGAGGTTCGGGGGTGGGGGACTGTGCGCGAGTGTGCTTCTTTGTGTATATGTGTGTGTGTGTTTTACAGTGTGTAGCAGGTATGAGTGCCTAGATCTGTGTGTATCCAGAGTTTATTCCGGGGTTTATTGAGAAGAGGGAAATGAATACTGGCTTAGAATAAATGCTCTCAATCTCCTCATTGAAAATGTTAACTGCACTGTGAATGGTATTATTTTTTGTTCACCCTCATGTCTTTCAGTGGCTACATTCACCATGTGTTCCACATGATGCCAAATATGGCAGCCGTCTTCACCCATGCATACACCTCTACTGTCAAGCTGTTATCACCTCATTTGTTCCATTTACACATCATTCATGGTTTTTTCCCTTCTCCTCTGTGTGTGTCTGTTTTTTTCCCTTCAGTTTTTCTCTTGCAGACTGTCGTTGTGTCAATACTTGTTGAGAAGCAGTGTGGCAGTGAACTAGGAGGTGAATGCAGTCAAGGTTAGTCAACAATGTTTCACCACACTGGAGCGCTGACTAAAGCAGCATTTTCCTCTGCCCTAACCCTCTCTCCTTCCCCTCAAAATGTTTCTATTCCTGCCCCACCCAGTAGACTGCGATCATGTCCTCTACCTGCCCATTTTGCTCTCAGGCTTATTCCTCTCCTTCATCATCCTCACCCCTTGTAGTGCTTCATCTTCTCCACCATACTCCTCCTTCCCCTCTCAGCCATCACTCCTGATACTTTCTGTTCCCCTGGAGAGAGCAGCTCAAACCTGTCAGCGCTCATTCGTCCCTTAACTGCTAACTCATGCTAACCCGCTCTTGTGTTTGTGTCTGGATGCATTGTTTTCCTATTTAATGTGCAGACCATTCTCTTTCCTGCGGCCAGTGCAATACTGTCTTTTGGCGCTGTTACTTAAAGCCACCAATCTACCAATCCTCTTTTTACTGCGGTTTCACTTGTGATTCTGCGTTGCACTTTTAATTCCAATGGGCACATATGAAAATGTGATTACTGTCTTGCCGTTTCCACTCCCCTCTCAGGCCATTATATAAAAAAATAAAAAAAAAAAAGAGGTGAGAGAATGTCCACAACAGCGGCGGAGAATCCAGTCACGATATGGAGGGGGCTGCAGTTCAAAGCCGACTAGCAGGTTACTTAATGAGTTTGGTAATTGGCTTGCTTTGGCCTCCGCGCATCCCTGCCCTCCTGCTGCTGACGTGTGCAGGAATAGAGAAAGCTACGGATTGCACTCCCTCCTTTGCTCCGTCTTTCCTTCCCTCGCTCGACCCATCCATCTTTCCCTCCACCCATCCCTCTTCCACGAGCTGACTTAAGGAGCCAGTGCTGCATCAAGCCTCCTCTGTCTATTCCCTCCTGTTCCTATTATGAAAACAGTTAGTATGCTGCATGTTAGGTTTCCACTCTGCTCAATATCGAATATCACCAGTGTTACTCTATCTCTCATTCCCCCAGTCTCTCCCACTCGGTCGCTATCTCTTACACGCACACTCACTTTCTACCACACAAACACACACACACACACACACACACACACACACACACACACACACACACACACATACATCTATTATATGTTAGATGCTTCATGCATTATGCAGAATATGTGCATCCAAACAAGCAATTTGCAGAATTTCCAGTTCACCACTTCTGAGTAGTAATTCTCTGTGTGTCCACAACAACATAATGAGAAACACAGTTCCATGCTCAGTTGATTTATAAGTCCAAACAATAAAGACAAAGAGTAGCAGGCTTGCCATGTAATCATAAATGACACTTAACATATTATTCTCAGATTTCAGCACATTATCTCCTCACCAGAGACATCAAAGCAACAGCTATTCTTCGTGTCTCATTGCTGTTATAATAATGTGTAGTGATGAAAAAAGGCAGTATCACATCTGGTGTAAATCTGGTTTAACCACATGTGGAATTATAGTGATAATAGTTTGGGAAAAAATTGAAAAAAGGACCTTCATGGTTTTGTTGTAATCGATAGAGGTATGGTTTTTAGTCTGGATTGTTTATTGCTATGTTTGTTTATAAAAAGGTTTAGTGCCTTTGGGGATCTGCACTAGTGAAGCTAAACCTAATATATATTCTGGCTAATGAGCGAGCTTCCCACCTTCTTGCCTATTCCCATTAATTTCCATTTTGTACCTTTAAAAATCCATAAATAAAGCCTGCATGCATTAGTAAATGTAGCTGTCTCCAGTTGCGAGACTGCTGCCAAGCTTTTTATCTACTCCCACAGTGGAACGGTTGATTCTGAACGCTGCAGGGGTTGGAAGGCCAAAGCACAGCTAAGTGGCTCCTCTTGACCTCAGCAGTGATCTCCAAACTGTCTGCTCTGACTGCACACAGACCGATTTTTACCCATTCGCTCCCACAAAAACAGTCTAATCTCATAACACAGCCTCAACACCCTCTCTGTGTGCTGTCTCTTTGAATAACACAACCTTTTCTCACCACACCCAGTGCTGACATACTGACCGTACATTTGCCTTTGAGATTACTTCTCTCTGCTATTATTCATGCCAAATGATAAAAAAAAAAAAGGAATGTGAGGAGGAGAGTGAGGTGGAAAAATCCAAGATGTGAGAAATCAGCTTGAACAGCTTGAGAATCTTGTTCCTCTGACCTACAATGGATGTGCTTATTCTAGTTATCGCTATCTATCTGTAAACTAGATGGCTGAATCATTAGCTTACACACTGAGAGCAGCCATGCGTGACCAGAGGAGAATAATTGATTTTTGAATAAGCATTGGTACTGGAGGAAAAAAAAAGAAAAGATACAGCTTTGTGGGCCATCGCGCCATATTGAGCATCTTAATACGCATGTCATGAATTATCGTGTGTGGAGTTAATTTTTTTGTTTTACACGTTATGAGCCTCAGTTCCCCCACCCCCCTCTTTTTAGCACAGCAACAGCATGAAGCTGCACCTCTGCTCACTGTCCATAGGGTGGCAGTGTATGGAGGTGGGACGGCCATGTGCTCTGTGTGGAATGGAGCAGTCACCGGCTATCTGAACAGATTAGCTCACAGACAGTAACCACACAGGAATCACACACCCCAACCGCCACTGTCTTTTGCTCTCACAATCACGGAACTTATTTGCTTTCCAGGACTGCCGATCACTTTTAAACACAGTTTCACTTTACTTGAATAAGATTTTCCTAACTGGATCCAGAGCTAAGCACCAGACACATGTACTGTTTGTTTATGTTGCTGTGTCTTTGTTCACAAGAGGATTTGCCTGAAATGTAAACTTCCTCTTTTGCACCACAGCCTGCACTCTGTCTCTCTGTGGCCCTCTTGGAAATACAGTCTCATTCCTCAGAGCCTGTTCTCGGTGCAGCCATGGCAGGCTGAACTACTCTTTTATTCAGATGAATGAGGCCCTGTTTTGCCTGGAGAATCAGACAGACACAGACAGTCCATGTGAGAGCTCGAAGAATGTCTGTGGAAAATCAGGGATTTAGTGAAATATCATCTATGGTATTACTCGTGTGCATTTCTTTGTGTCTGTTTTCATTTTGAATATATGTGATGTTATGGCCACACCGATTTGGCTGATTATTTTCTGGTTCTTAAGCATTTCACAAAATGATTCTTAGCTTCTTTCTTCGTTTAAGCAACCTGTGATCTAATGGAAAGGGTAGACCGGTAGAGATCCTGTGAAGTTTGTTGCTTTTGTTCATATATATCAACATGCTGTAGTTTATAAAAAGCTGTGCGTCCTCTCACTAACATTGAATCGGTTTGTTTGCCAGGTAGCAGCTATCTCCATCTGGAATAAGATTTACCTACATCCATTTTTTTTAATATGCAATAGTTTTACCAAATGGCCGCTGCAAGCAAGTTTCACTCTCTTGAGTAGCTTGTGTAGCTTGGCAAAGACATTAGACATATGTAGCCTACAAGTGTCTTGGTTTTCAGAGTGTTGCGAGGCTGCCAAATGTGACTGTGAATAGCTATGTAAACAAGATAGCTATGTGAGGCTAGACCTTGCACTGATTGCCTAAAGTGAAATACCATTCTTTGGCTCCCCTCACATTTTTACAACTGTGTTAATGATCTCAAATAAAGGCTTGGTAGGTAGCAGCTTAATTACTATCTGTCTGTTTGGATTCTCTCCAAAGGACATCTTTATTTTCAGTTAGTCTTTTGTCACCTTGATAGGGCTTGTTGTATAGAGAAAAGTGTAACGTCTATTGTTTGAAGGTCCTTTTTCTTTTTTTAAATGAATGAAATCTTACTCTGTTGAGCAATGTTCTTTTTAGCTAAAGCAGTAGTCCTTGAAAAACTTGAATCTTCATATCCACAAGCGTGTAGTTAAACCATATTTAGCTGAGTAATTTCCTTGAGTTACTTTGTTGGGAGATTGGAGAGGATTGTTTTATTGCTTCCCCTTCTCTCAACCCCCTCCAGGCAAAGTCTGTGTTTTAATTAGTCATGTAAGACCCTATTTTCCCTTTGGATTCCCCAACTTGTAAAGTGCTCTCTTAAGAATCCATGAAGGCTAAAAGGGGCAATGAATGATTTGAAGTCAGCTTTTTTTTGCTTGCCTGCCAACAGAGAAGAGCGGGGGGGCTATCAGCACTTGCCGTCAGAATGAGGAACAGTAACTTCAAGCAGCAGTCACACAGAGTCTTTGTTCTTTATGGATATAGTACGTGTGGCGAAGAGAGAGTCACTGCTTTAAAGCCCCATCTGGAATAGCACTGTTCAAGTTTCTAATACGTGAAGAACGGCTCCTGTAGATAATACCTGCCTGAGAATGGTAAAATGGTCTCAAGGTTCAATCTAGCACATCTGTTCTTCCTCACTGTATTATGTTTTGGCAGCAGGGAAGTTAGCTTGTTACACTGCAGAGATTTAGTCGTGTGTTAAAATTGAGCTTCTGAAGTACACCCCCACCACCGCCACAACCTAACCCTCCCCTTGGTTTACAAGTCTGTTTTCTTCTCTCGATCCCTTTTTCCTTCAACTTGTCTGCTCATCCCTGGTGAATGTATTAAATGAAGTTACTAGATATGAGTGCTTAAGAGGCCAGGGCCTCTGAGGCTTGCCAAGTCTCTCACAGGCTTGGCTCAGTCATCCATGTCACTTTTTTCTGTTGTTTCAGCTACTGGCTGACTTATTTGTATTGCTGAGCACTTTCTCTCCCTCACTTGCTCTCTGTGTTTGCTGCCTCTGAGTGGCTTGTTTTTCTCCGGCGTGGAGGAATCAGGCTAAAGCAAACAGTGTGTGTCAGCCACAGCTTTTGTTAAGTATTCATTTTTAATGAGCGTAAGTGGCTACAGAATCCTATAAACCATAAATGGAGTAGTCAGGCTGGGGAGGGGGGAGGGAGGGGCCATGTTGGCCTTTGATTCAGTGGCACTCTCACAGTCTTTTTGTTTAGTAACACTTGTACTAATTATGTTGGATGTGAATGGAAAAAAAAAAACATATTCCAAAATGATAGTTTGTGTTGCTTTATTGTGCCATTTTTTTCCCTTCATACGCCCCCTCTGGTTCTGGTAGCTCTTACAAGGAATTGTTCTCCTTTAATAATCTTTAGGAAAAAGCGTTACAGAAAAGTGTCATTTTTCTCTTTCGAGCAGCACACAGCTCTGTTAGATTTCATTTCCTCTGAATTCAGAAAGACGCACCTAGTAACCAGTTTTTGTTCTGTCGGGATCGAAGGCACTGTAGCTGTAGAAGGGGGTGCTCAGGGAAAAGGTATTGTGATGGGCCGTTTGAATGCTGAACAGAATTGAATAGACACAGTCAGCTTCCCAGATACATGCTTAGGCCTGTAGAATGTGGAGTGCTTTGCTTGTAACTGCACCGGTTGTCTCCTTTCATTATCGGTTAATGGTGCCCAACTTGACAGAGCCATGTGATAAACAGAGGAGCTGTGAAATCCTGGAGGTGGAGTTCTCGTCTGCCTGATAATGGGATCTCATCTGCCAGAGAGGGGAGCCTGCCCCGCCAGCCAATCCAGCTTTGCATTGCACTGCCTTCAGACAGGATTCACTGCACTCAGCCTTCACTGCTTTCGTGGGCCAACTTAAGCCTGACAGACCTACTGAGGAAGGTTGGCATTTGACTGGTTTCTTCTCTCAGCACATGATAGAATAATTTTTGGAGCCTTTGTATTACCTTTAAGCTTTGATTGTGCATTTCCACCCCCATAACAATCTTGGATCCTGAGTGTTTGCGTCACTCAGGAAAGAAGGCAGACTGTGTGTGTGTGTGTGTGTGTGTGTGTGTGTAAATATCATAAATATTGACCTTGTGAAATGTATACATACAGTGATAAGGGAGGAGCTGTCGCTGCGGGTCTTAGGTTACTATGTGGAGGGGGAGTACAACTTCTCAGGACAGATGCCTCAGGAGCTGGAAAAGGTTTTACCAGCACTTTGTTGCACAGCACAACCCCCCACCCCCTCTGCTTCTGAAACGAAGACGACAAACATGGTTTGGAACACAATGAAGGACCCCCTGCACACCACCCTCAACTCAATTTCCTTACTGCCTGTCTCTCCTGCTGCCCGTGTTTGGCTGTAGTGCAAAAAGAGCCCAATGCACAGACTATTTGCTGTAGTTAATTGGATTTTGACAGTGATCCAATATCATGTTCAAGACAATGAAAATGTGTCAAGCTACTCGCTCACTGAAATGGAAATCATCCTATTAATTTATAACTTAACCGTCCATCTTTGTTTTCCGCTCCTCTTACATGTGGTGTCTGATTTTTTAACAGAAAACAAACTGTTGTGTATTTCCTACCACACAATGACACAAAATGAGCACTGAGACCTTGGAATATAACCAGGATCGCATTTGATGTGATGTGCAGGCTAACCATTAAAATCAGCCTCCCAAATACTGCTAATGGACTATTCACATTATCAACCCTGCTTGTTTCTGCCTTTTTAATGGGTGGGGTGACTAATTAATTCATTATCCAAAAATGCAAATGAGCTCTACAAGCCTGAGCAGCATTCAGCCGCCTCCCTCTTGTGTATTTTCCAGCAGATGCATATACACTAATGTTTTCAGATATAAATCAGCGACCTGCGCATTAGAACGTCATTTTGTTGATTCGTCTATTTAACCATTAAAACGTGTCATTGCCGCGTGGCACTGTGCAGAAGAAAAAAAAAACCATTGAGCCATTATTTACAAGGTAATACTACTACTAGGCTACTACTATTACCAGCTTTCGCGGCTTTCATTGTCTTGCTTCAGTGTTTCAGTCACATTCCCATAAGCGTTACCATTGATCGGTTGATGATGGTCGGTCGAGCCACTTTGGCTGCCGTGCACCTCGCTTCCTGATGCAAACACACACACACACACACACACACACACACACACACACACACACACACACACACACACACACACACACACACACACACACAGTGCACGCAGCGTGTCCCTATGGGGCCGCCATCAATCATCAACCCCATTGGCGTCCCCCCAACCACCACCACCACCACCCTTTTGTCCCTGATGATTATTTGAATCCAGTCCATGTTTTTGTTTCGCTCGGATTTTTTTTTTCTCTTTTTTTGAGTGTGGTCGGGGTAATTCTCCTTCACTAGTGTCTGGATAAAGAAAGACTAGGTCAGCCATGTGGATGCGTCTGTTGAACAGCTGAAGAGGAGGAGGAGGAGGAGGAGGGGGGTTTACAGAGACGGAGGGAGCGATAGAGAGCGTGGAGTGTGTGTGTGTGCATAGGAAAGAGAGAGAGAGAAGAGGGGGGAGAGCACGTGTGAGTGTGAGTGTGTGTGTGTGTGTGTGTGTGGAAAAAGGAAGCGGAGCCTGTAAACGACGAACTCACTGGTTTCCTACCCCTCGAAATAACTATTACAGCGCTGTGTTACTTTTCATGTGGACACTATCATCGACAGCAACAACAACACGGCCGGAGGGAATAGGAGCAGTTTCGAGGGGGGGGGGTTGCTAACGTTATAGTGCCTTTCCTCGGTGATTTCGGACGTGAAGAGTCTGTCAGTAAAGTGAAACCGTCTTTTGTTGAAGCAAGTGCTCGCCTGAGCCCCTCCGTGCGGGCAGCGGGGTTTAAAAAAAAAAAGAAGAAAACCAGGGGATAAAAAGTGTCCGTGTTCGCCTCGCTTTGTCCCGGGTCTTGGATTTGGCCCAGCTCGCTTGCCTTTTTTTTAAGTTCGGTGGGTCATCTCGGGCAAGGCTCGCGTTTTCAACTTGTTTGCAGCAGGCTCTGGGACTCCAAGAATCACCAGACTGGCGGGTGAGTAGTTGAATACAAAAAAAGATTGCAGGATGGTTGTGGTTGGTGGAGGAGGGCGCAGACGGGGAGCAATGTGTGGGTGATAAAGAAGCGGAATTTGGGCGATAGTGATGACTAAAGGCGAGAGGCACTTGGATTTTGAGTTTAAAGTGGCTCGATTTTGTTTATATCCGGAGTAGGAAGCGCGTGTGACCTCGAGTCAAATGTTGTTGAGGGCTCCGGCGAGCTGAAAGTTGGCTGCATTGTTGTAAAACTTGGCTCTCCCTGGACTGTGTAGCAGACCCTCAAGCAACCTCCATGACCTGGCCCAGCCTGTAACAGGGGTTCAGCAGCTAATGGTTTTGAAGTGAGAGTAATGATAATGAAGTAAACAAAAGGAGAGCTTCAATAGCAACGTTGCTGCCCAGGAAACACACTTCAAAGCTGCAAAAACTACTTGCGCGTGTGTATTTGAGCAATCAATCAGTTTCGAGGAAAGAAAAAAAAGTTGCCTTTTCAATGTTCAAATAAATCTTGATGAGTCAGTGACATAAATTTGACGGGTGGGATTTCCCCATGTTTCACTGAAAGGATTGACTGTTGGATTTACAGCCTTGCTCGTGTCATAAATTGATTATTGGACAGTAATAATGGAAAGTAGCTTAGTGTTTTTGAAAGAAGGGTGGGGGATTGTGTGTGAACCAGTTGCAAACTGTTGAAGGACCACCAAATTAACTTGACTTCCCCTCTTCAGCACCCCAGAGGCTATGAACTCTGGCCCAAGCACATGCAGCCCTCACTGGGGGTGGGGGGGGGTCTGTGCCTGTTGTTGAAAAGAGCAGGGGGGCGGTTGGCTGGTGGGATGTGTGTGTGTGTGTTTAGGAGAGGGCAGCTTAGGATCTGAAAGCAGACTACAGTTATTTGTCTGAAGGCAGCTTATCCAATGTTTTCCAGTTATAGTAAAAGAGGGAGGAGGGCTTGTTTTGTTAAATCACTGTAACATTGGTCATAGTAAGTCTTCATGTGACTCCAGTCAGAAGTGGAATCCACAGGGTTTGTGGCCACATAAGCACAAAGAAAGCTTCAGCCCTGAAACAAGATTCAAATCGGGGGGGGGGGCAGTGATTGCCTTCAGTCTGTGCCATATAAAAACAACCCTTCCTCTACTGCTGTGTTACTGAGCTATTACATGGACTCAGATGTTGCATCGCTAATTGTGAGGAGCTAATCTCCACCATGCCCAGCTTCCTGTGGCATTTTTTTGTCCCTTTGCTAGTTGAGAAGTGACCTCTAGCTTAATGATTCAGATGTGATTAATCCACTTGAGTGGGACGATGCTGCATAGGCTAATGTCTGACACAAGCACTGTAGATAATGGATGATTGTTGAAACAGAAAGGACATTTACTCCACCTAAAGTGTTTGAATGTTTGAGGCTCAGTCGGTTTTAAAAAGCCATGTGAATGGGAAAATTCTGTCATGAGGTGCAAATGTGGTTAAAATTTTAATAATGGTTGTCTTTCACGGTGCTCCTGTCACTCTGAACAATGCTGAACTGTCAGTCAGTGCTCTCCACTCTTAAATGGGAGTGATCTTTGATTTCAGTGTCATTAACAGATGGAGTGTAAAGATTTAAGCCTTACTTCCATTTTACTAGCAATTTTCAGGTGATGTCACTAGCCATATGATTTTCTTTGTGCCACCGTTATGAAATATATAAATATAAATATGACAGCGTATACAAGTTGGGATTTGAGTTTTCCCCCGTCATATGTATTTGACACTGAGGCTTTTACAGAAACTGACCATGTCACTCTCTAGAGGTGTCTTTTAATTTAGATGTGAGTTTTTGCCTTTTCCCATGGTCACTGAAGTGGACTAGAGTTGGTCCTTTATTAGAGTGATAGGCCTGTTTCTGAAGTAACCAGCAGTGAGACAGAAATCATTATGGTTAGGCAGCTTCATACAGGTAACATGCAATCACAATCTCAGCCTACACTGTCATGTGGGAAAACTTGCATAGCTTGTACTTCTGAACACATTTTTAAATGGCATCCTCCTCACTTCCCCAGAGTTTAGGATATCCATTTAGTTTCACTACTTGTGGACTGAATGAAAGAGGAAGTGGTGGTCAGCCCTCTTAATGGAGTTGTGCACAAGATCTCGAGTTGGTCTGCAGTGTGGGATTTGTATGGGAAGAAAGCACTGAGGATTTCACAGTAAGGCTGCTATAAAATGAGAATATAGCAGCCTAAATCTTAATTATGTACACACTGCCATACTGCTGCCGGTATCATTTCACATCATCTCTATTTGCAGTGCTCATACCAGTGTTTGTGGGAAATTAAATCTGATGTGCAATTTGATCTGGGTCTGAGTCCGCAGTCTGTTGTTGATTCATGTAAACCAAGGGAAGCATAGTAGCGGTGTGAGTCACCCCCCTTCACAAACACAAGTCTCACCGCTGACAAGGTACAGGGAGCTAGTAAACATTCAGCTCACATACAGGTGCATGTATGAGTGTCACCTCTGAGGAATCTGAGGGGCGATATCCGGATCAAAGAGGCTGTTTCTGACCATACAGAGAGAGAGTGATGCTTCATAGAGCGAGGCTGTAACGGCTGTCTAGCTGCTCAGAGGCGGCTGAATGTTTGACAGGGCATTGGAAAAACGTTATTTAATCTGCTCGCATGATGGCCCTCACCGGGATTGCACCATGCTGCGTCTCTGCCCCCTTTTTTCCTCTCTGTGTCAGGATGATGGCAATTCCTTGCTGGTAGAAAAATACTGTCTGTGTGTGTTTTTTAACGGTATGATGTAATGCATAAAGAATCAGAGAAAGGTGAGTTGTAACTGATGCGGTGTTGGCGGCCCGCTCATTTTCTTTCCAACGAGTATGTCTGCTGGGGTCTTGATATTGTTTCCATGCAGGTTATAGTCTGAATGACTCTATATTCCATTGTCATTACAACGTAACGACCCGGTTGTTATGATAATAAGCTACATGAACAAAAACAGATGTGTCGTTTGACCCATTAAAAACAAACTGTAGGATGCTGATCAGGTAAATGAAGGTAGATTACAACTCTATCTTTTTGGCTGTCTGAATGTGTCTTAACTGCATATATCTCAGCCACATAAAAGGTATTGCTTGCAGTTACCCTCCCACTTTTGACCCCAACTATACAGAAATGCGAGAGCTGCCTTGTCATAAAGCCAGGCGGAAAATCAATGAGAAGTCATGGCTTCCATACCATTGTTGGTATCACTTCCATCCCCCAACACAGAAGCAGACTCATGGTTTTGTGGAGCGATGATAAATCTTTTCAGATCTTGTTGATTCTTTAGAAGGGTTTCATTTCTAAATGGGATGAGCTAGCTGGGCATTTCTTGACCTATTGTCCTTGCAGATAGTGGTGTACCAGTGACTCATTTAGAATACATTAACCACAGATTGACATAGTACACATGAAACAGTCTTAGCACTGCTAAGGAGGCAGTACCCTCTGGTGGGTGACTACTGAAATAGAGATGAAGGACTGGAGAGGTGCTTTGATTGTTCATAGAAAATTCCTTCTAATTTGTTGTGTGCACAGAGGAAGGGCCGATATCTTTAATTAACACAAACCTCTGGAGCCAGCGATGAGTGAGAAATTGGTATAATTGAAAATAGGCCCTATCTCCTTTTCCCCCCTCTCTGTCTGTACATCCTTAAAGCAGCTGAGCCCATCGGAGGGCACTTTCACACATGTTAAGTGGGGGGACATCTGGCCTCGTTAATTCAGTGCATGGTCATAAAGTGGAATGGCGATTCCCCACAGGGCCGCCTGCTCTGAACACCGTCAGATGGAGCCTGTGTGTCCTCGATGCTTCCTCGTCCTCCCTGTTGACTGTCCCTCTGACACCAGCTTTGACACTTCAACAAGAACCTCCTCGCAATCTCGGCTCAATGTACACAAGTGCAGATATCCAGGGAAGATAAAAGTGCCAGTGGCAGTTCATAAACCTTCATGTGCCAGAAAATAAAATTGTGCTTCTGTAAAGCTGTAATGTGTGATTTTGACCAATCCTAATTTTCATTCACTTATTAAAACAAAGGAGCGAGATGCTGTTTGGGATTTAATAATTTACTTCACCTAAACAGCTTTTTCCCTGCACCATATATTTGATATCAGTGGCCTGTGGTCATTAAGTGTATGTGATATGATGAGTGGGCTGTCAGTCTATATTCCAGTATCCACCTTACGTCTCTGCATCCTCAGGAACAGTAGCAAATAATCGAGTGACAGCAGTGGGCTGAAGCGTTCATGCGGCGCATTCATATCCTATTTTAACGAGTAAACATTTAATGTGTTTAAATGTATCACATCTTTATTTATGCATAGAATCTGCTGTTAAGTCTGAATTATACATTAGCCAATGAATAATGCATCAGTGCCATTCCTTAATGATTACTTGCCAGGCAGCGAATGGTGATATTTGCTGATAAATTTACCCATTGATCTTGCTTGTGTTTAACCAGGCTTGTAGAGATGATGTCTGCTGCTGCTGAATTTTGTGTTTAGGGAGGTTTTTTTTTGTAAAGGATGTAATCAAAAGCAAGCTAATTGTCTGGGTTTTATTTTAATAAGATGTCTTTTAAAAATGACAAGTGAGCCCTGAGGAATTAAAGGAAAATGGATAAAATGTGAATTTTCCGAGGACTCTACTCAGTAGTTGTTAGAGCTCAATTCTACAATTTTTGTCTAATATCTCAGTGAGGTTGGTGTGTTTACATATTGTTCCCTTCGTGGCTGCTCTTAGGATGAGTGGTTTATCCCCAGACCTCGACAGATCAATGTCCAATTACAGTGTTGCCTTGTAGTCATTACACAGCAGAGTATGTTTGTTTGAAGTACAGTGTCTAGACGATGTCTGTTGGGCTGGTAATTTGGCCCATACTTTGTGAAGGTTGTCTTTTGATACTGCGTCTTTATTGGCACTGCTCTTAACAGCTGCACCGAGCCAGATTATTGACACATTATCCGTATAATACTCTGAGTCTAGCATTGCCTAAGCTTTGAAGCACACCCCGTTACTGTGCAGATATATTGCTGTCCACACAATGAGAAAATATTGACTTGTTGTCACTCACTCATTTGATTAGTTGTGCGGCTGATTCTGCTTTTCATTTGTCACCCTGGCAACGTAAATGGGAAAAACACAGCAACAGCGTCTTTCTATCCAGAAATGAAGCACCGGAGCATTGCAGACTATCGCATCTGGAAAACCTCTCTCTAAGCAGGAATGAATGTCTTTATCACTCACGGTGTATCATTGGCACTTGTCAGCTCAGCTAGTATCCACCAAAAGCCAACATTTGACAGCTTTTCTCACTGCAGAATGTGCAGCTGCGTGGGAGTGATGTACTCCAACAATTCCACTTTGATTTTACAGCTCAGTTGAGTGAGATTCATCCGTATATTTACAGTGTTGGCGAGTTTCTCCATTTTCTTTTGTCTGTGAGAAGAGCAGCTTAAAGCAGTCTGCTGCTGTGTGTAAGCCAGGTCATAACGAGAGCACCTTACATTTAATCCAACAGGATTCATCAGTGGCCTTGTTCCTCCAAAAATAATGAGGTAGACAGTAAGGGCTGCCCCAGGCTGCATGTAGGGAGATGATCTCTCTGAACCGGCAAATCATTCCTGTTTTTTATGCTAAAAAGACAGGCTAATGACTATTCTTGATGTGTGTCAGTGCTTTAAGTTAACTAGCGTTAATTCACAGAAAGATCTAATGGGCTTGATTGTCAAGCTGAGTCGAGGCAGTCAGTGAGAGGCTTGTGCTCGGGTAGGGGGGGAGTGTAATTGTTTTTGCTGGCGGTGATTCTCTCTGGAAGGGATGACTGCACAATCCAGATATGTAAACAAGAAGAAACTGAAAGGCAATATGCTGATACCTTGTCTGTTTCCTCTTGATCAACCTAGCTTTTGAAATGCAATTTCTGAAGCTTTGCCCAAACACTCTTTGGATTCAGCTTGGCAGTAATGGTTGCTTTACAAACCTGCGTCTGCTCAACTAAGCATTTCAAACATGTAAATCGAACGTGGAAATTAGAGATGTTGAGGAAATCATTAACTGTGACGGCGCAACGTAAAACAAAGAGAGGGAGAGTTAAAGACAACAGATGCTCAAAGGGTTTGATTCTGCTTATTGGTGCATGACACTTATTTGTGCAGCGGAGACTCTCAGTGCTTTCATAGTAGACAATGATGCCGTGTCTTGCCAATGCCCTGCCAGTCATCTGTTCTCCAGAGGCATTTGCAACATTCATTTAATGTTTATGTATTTATCCAAACCTCACATTTCTTTGCTTGCTCACGCCTGGTGTCATTTTTACACACTTGGAATCAGGTTGCTGGTTTGTCTGCACAAGACATCTTGTAGTGTTTATCACGCTGTAGCAGAGTAGACTTCCACCTCTTATGTTTCATAAATAACAAAGCTGCTCAGCCCTGCGCCAGTAAAAGAGGAAGGTTGCTTTGATAAAGTGAGCTGACTCTATTGGTCCGATAAAGATCAACTTAAAACCCACCAGGAAGCAGTCCAGTTTGCAAACACACGGTTTTTGGGGTTAGTGTTTGAGTCAGCGTCGGGGCAAGACTGGACATCTGTCTCCTAGTGATCTATAATGCCCACAATCCCTCCCACAGACTGTCGGCTTTGGCACTCGAGCAGTACACCGGTTGCTGTAGTACAACCAGCCACCCACAACAGTGACTTATCTCGCTAGCATAACAAACAGCGTGCTAACAAAGAGGATAGAAAGCAATAGGACACACGGCAACAGTGGACCTTAAGAGCCCTGTGCCATCATAACTCCACTTCAAAATGGAGGCCTTTGTTCTGAGATTGTTGGAGAGGACATCATAGCAAGGTAGCAGCACATCTTTTCATCCTCGAACACACTCACTCCCACTCAGTCAGTCTGCTGTCGGTGAAGGAGATCCTCTGCCTGATAGGGCTTCAGAGAAAGGTATTCCTCCGGGACTGTTGTTGAGGGATTTCTCCAGTTCTCCCATGCACTGATTAAAGGGACACTTGTAGATAATCCTTTTAAAAATAGGTCTTTGTTGTGGCAGTGTTGGAGCGAGGTGGGGTGTGTGGGGGGCAGAAAAAGCCCCAGATTGGGATTTTTAAATGGTTATCACCTTGGTATGATCCGCCACTCTGCTAACATAAATATTTAATTACAGGGTGGCTGAAATAGAGCTGTTACAGACTGCTGGTGAGAAATGGAGCTTCTATTTAGAGCCCATACTGTTCCATAAAGTCATGGCATTGGTAGGCAGCCCAAGGTTATTAGTGTGGTATGAGAGTAGTGTGTGTTTGTGGTGTGTCTGTGGGTTGCTGAGGAGTTCTCACTCTTTTCTTGCTGCAGTGATATGAAGGAGAGAAATGCACTCAGTCTGTTATTGAGCATTCACTCATGAATCCTTGATGGATTACGGTTGTGTGTATGTGTGTGAGAAGGAGCGCTGTTGTGGCAGCAGCAGCAGCACTATAGTTAATGCACGGCAGCGGTGTTCAGGCACACTTCACTTGAACTATTTCTACAAGCAAAACAGCTGTATGTTTTACCCTTTACTACCTTAGTTTTGCTCTGTTTCATTTCACATGCCCCTTTTCCTCTGGGTTCTTGTTCGGTGTCATTCATTTCATGCAAAATTGATCGCCAAGGCTTGCATCAATGCTCGCTACAATGAAGTTCTCACAGTGTTGAGACAGATTTCCTGACACAGACTCTCCTAACCTTACACTTTCGCAGTTGAGTGAATTGGACCTTTAAATTGATATCAGCCTCGCTTTTAGATTTTTGGCTACGATTATGAAGTGGAGCCTGTATTAGGAACTTGAAAGTTACTGCCACCTCATTTAAACAGTGATCTAGGCTTTGCTTGATTTATCCTGTTTACTCATTACATGATAGCTGTGGTGAAAGCAATTACTTTCAGCTTTCAAGTACTTTGCTTTTGGTCACAGTGCGGCTCTTACTCATTTCACTGGAGCTCCCAAGGCCCCGTGGCTTCCGATCAGTCCAGTGAGTGGCATGCGCTAACATCTTGCCTCTCTGTGTAGGAGATAGGTGGGTAAACACAGCAGAGTCCTTGAACCACTTCCCATTCCTGCTATTGGATTACCAGCTGCCTTTCCGGGCCTCATCTGCACAGATGAGTGCCAAGATCAATGGAGCTCTTAGTGCAAAGCTAATTCGATCAGGACTGGCTTTGCTACTGCTGATCAGAGATTATTTTTTTTTTTGACGTGAAACAAAAACTTAATCAAGTCAAGCCCATGTCCAATAGCCCGTATTTTCAGCCGCTCCAACTCCCATAGACATCAATTAGGAGGCATTTCATATTCATTATTGAATTGTTGGGTTGGCCTGCTGAGAAGAGGTGTGGAGATGGAAGTAGTGAACTGCTGTGTAAAGTGATCTGGCCAGTTTTGCTGAGTGCAGCAGAAATGCTGCCTTTTCTCCAGCAGAGCAACTGGCATCATAAATAAGCTAAGAGCATGTTTTTAGAGGGATGAGGTGTCTCCTGCTTTGACGTTGAGCAGAGAGAAAGGGTTGAAGGGCATATTGACCCACTTGTTCTGGAAAGCGAAAAGCAGACTCTTCAGTGCCCCTTGTTCCCCATTAATTATTGTTTGATGCTAATAAAGGAGGGGGGATGGGGCATGTTATGAAACATAATTATTCATTGCAGCATTTCCCCCCAACGAGCCTTGTTCCCCCTCCCCTTGTGCTAGGTGAGGAAGCTGCCAAGGCTGTCAATTGAGTACAGCAGGCAAAGATGTCCCCTCAGCCTTTTAAGGAGGGGACAGGAGGGAGCAGGGTGAAGGGCGCCATTTGCCCGAGTGATATATGAGGAGAGACAGCAATATATGTAAGGAGCTGCTGAAAGAAAGATAGAAGGTCAAGGCACATTACACTCCAGCCATTTATTGGCTGAGCACATAGTCTGAACTGAACTGCAAATACAGTTGCTCAGCAGCAGCGTTTTTTGTTTATATATGTATGTGTGTGCGTGTATGTGTGTGTGTCAATGGCCTACACATTTTAGATTGACACATGTGTATACACATAGATGAATGCAGTACTGTAGTGAATATGCTCTCAGTGACTTTTTATAAGCTTGCAGATGCAGTGGGAAGCTATTTTAACAAGACTGTAGCGCCACAAACCTGCCCTCCTGGATTTCCACCGAGTGACTGCAATGGCAGAAGCACTAGAGGCTGATTTCCTATGCATGAGCACAGCATATGGTGTGCTTAAACACAATGAAAGCATAGGATTAGTTAAGAATTGTGTCTCATAGCGTTGTGATAATCGAGTGCTCTTTAAATTGTTACTCTAGCGCTATATTTTTTTTTTCTGCTGCTGTTACTTTGTTAAATTTTAAGAAAACAAATAGTTAAGGTGATGTTGTCTATGTTATAACAGAGTGTGTCATTGGCATAGGCAGGCCTAAGTAGTGTTTCCATTGTCATTAATGGCCCAGTGACGAGAGCAGGAGTCGGTGAGACCGCCACGGTCAAAGCCTAACATTAACATTCCAAGAATATCTGAGGCTTATTCACAGCAACTCAGCTGCGCAGCCGGCTCAGTTCACCTTTGGTTTAAAGAAGACAACAGCGGGCATATAGTCAGCCTGAACAGTGTTGTTTTGGCAGTATTAATGTGCCATTGTTATTGCACAGTGAAGGATGCAATGTGTAATCCAATATATTGCAGTTGTTAGGTGTTTGGAAAGATGAAAAATATGCAGCTCGTGTTTGCTGGAGGCATAACACACTATCAGTTAGGGATCAAGTCTCCATTTCACACATGAACAGGCAGAGTTAATCTGTGGATCACTACTGTACACTGTGTAATATCCAGCCTCTCTTCTCATATTTTCCCAAAAGCCCATTGTTCTAGGCTCCTGCTGCTAACACTAGTTGTCTTTTCTAGCTCATGTGTATTTTTAGGGTGAAGACTTGTGAAGACTCGCTTGAGGTCCAGGTAGTAAACTATACAGGTCTGTCTCCTTCAGACTCTTAAAAATTAATTGTGTGTATTTTCAGCCTACCTGTGTGTGTGGCCTGTGTGTTTGTGGCAGGGTGCACTAAAATGCTGCTGCTGTGGGCCCAGTGGCCCAGTCCCAGCCACTGCATGTTTTATGAGCTGTCCTCAGAGGATATGGGAGCTCTGAGCTCAGATCCTGCTTGTTGTAGCAGCGTTTTCATCACTCCTGGCCACTTTCCCCTAGGTTTCTTTTTTTTTTTTTTTTTTTTTTTCTTTTTGATGAGGGAGAGGAAACGCATCCAGAATCGGGCAATATTTACAGCACAGCACTGTCTGTGGCTATAGTTTAAGAAGCGTGGCTAGCTGCATGGAGGCCTCACAGACCCATGTTTCATATTATTCACCTCATGTGCATTACAGAGGGTGCTTTCCCCTCTGCCTATGATCACTGGCCTGCACGACTCAGACGGTGGATGACAAGACTGAATATTCCACTCCCATAATCACCTCCCCTGTTGGCTGCTTTCTAAAGCTGTCCTTTTCCTTGAACAAACACATCTCCAACTGGCGAACATTCGCTGACAGTGTCTATTTGCAGTGCTTGCATATTGACTTGTGAGTTATAGCTCTGGTTGCAAGAATGCTGAAATTAGCATGGAGGATAACGAACAAACAGGGATGTTATGTGTAGAAGACAAATGGCGGTTAGTCATGATGGTTGGTCGGGTGGTGGTTGGTGGTTAAAGGAGAGGCATTTGCATATGATATAATAGCCCTTCCTAATTAGAGTTAATACCATCCTGTGGTATCTAGAGGTGGAGGTGTTTTTTGGCTCGGATCATTAAAAGACGTTGAATGGAAGGATTGCCCCACCCCTCACCCCTCCACTCCCCAACCATCTGCTCGAGGACTGAGCAGAGTTTACTACCACATAGCTAAATAATTTAGATGGAAAGGTGGTTTTGTGTACTGACCTAACGGCTTTGTTTTTTGGAGCTGTTCTTGAAGACATCCTTCAGTGCCCCTGCTGGCCTGTGCTGTCAGTCTGAAACCTCAGAACTGTCTTATCTATCACTCTAATCTATTTATGTTAGTTTTTCCTCTGTGTTGGCACGTCACTCTGTGTGGCATAGTGATTAGAGTAGCTGGAGGATGTAGGGCAGCCGCATGAATACATTTCCTCCTCTCTCACACTCATTTACACTACCAGTTGGAGTTGAACTGACGGATAGGATTGTTAAGCTGATCTGGGAGGGAGTGGGGATATTTGATTGCAGAATATCAGTGGAAGTGGTACATGATTGAGTGCTCAAATATTAAAATCTCAAGAGTCCTTTCATTTTATCAGAAGACAAAATCACATTTTTCTTTCCCAGAAAATCTTTTCACAATATACATCTGATTGAGAAAATGTCATGCACCCCCCCTCCAGAGCTCTCTTCCATTTTATACAGATAAATGTTTGAAGATGCATATGATCCACATATTTCTTTAGAATAAGTCAGCCATAAATGTGTCCCTAGTGTGTGTTTGTACCTCTCCTGACCCCAGCTTTACCTCTGGGTAAATTTCCATTACAACAGCATAATTCACCAAAAAATTGAATTGTCAGTACCTCTCCAGAGGTGAAAGACACTAGAAATCCTTTCGAATCAGGCACTTTATTCGCACTGAAAAAAAAAGCAGGGCCCACAGATGTACAGGGAAACTCAATTAAGAGCCACATTCATGATAGCGCTGTCTGCTGCCACATTCCTCACATTCTCCTGCTTCTCTTATCAAAGACACATTGGGAGAGGTCCTTTACTGTAACCGTGAGCAGGCTCAAAATTACATTTCTCAAGAGCACCTCATTTAGTGGAAAGGGGAAGGGTGACAATGGACAACCCTGGCGTTTCCCTCGGGAGCCATGTCAAAACATGATGCCTCGTGAAGCAGTCAGAGCTGCTGAAATGGCCTTCAGCTCTTCCCCAGCCAGACAAACGTGGCAGACTGAGAGAGGTACTGTGTCTTGAAGTAGCCGGTATTAGGCTGCGAAATGAAGTCCTTCTCACAGACCCTGTAGATAATGGACATCTTGGGTTGTGGAGCGGCCCCCTCAGGGCCATTTGGAGCTCTCACGGAAAGCACACAAACAGGGACTAGAGGGGATTTAGTCTTCTTTTAGAGATGGAGTAGAGGCTAAGACCCTGTGGAGCACACAGTCTGATCCCTATGTCTGTGGTTGGAAGTACCTGTGGACTGTTGGACAGAAAATATTATTGACTTACTGGGTATCGGTTTGTGTTACAAAAAGATTGTATTAGATGCAATTTTAGCTCAGGGAGATGTACTTTTTTTTTTTTTGGTTTATCTTTTTAGACAGTGACAGTTTATTGTTGCCCACAGTGTCATTGTACATGAGAATCTGTTCTTGTGTAGCAGGGCTTTGCTTTTTTACCATGGGAGTCTCTAGGCAGGTTTAAATGTTGATGTTGGAAAGCCCCAAGCTATCTTTTCTCGAGCATGGCTTCTACCTACTAAACTAACCCCGGATGCCGGCTAAAAATAGAGCCTTTGTGAGCACAGCTTTAGCAGAGGGAAAAAAGATGTGGTTACTCATCAGTGAATTGAAAAACAAGTGGAGCAGACAAGTGTCTTTGCCCTGCCAATGTGAACTAAAACAGAGAAGGCCTCAGAGTATAAAGTAAGCCATGATTGCACCAGGTAAGACAAAGCAGGCAGGGTGCAGAGACCACAGAGAATCCCTTATGAAGTGGCCTACCCCTTGCCTCCAGCTGAGCCTTTCATTGTGCTGTTGTTTCTATGGGGCTTGAATGGCAGCTTAGATTAGATCGCACTGAGTAATGGATTGGAGCTGACGAAAACCTGCTGCAGCCCGACATCACCACAGCTAGGATCCATGCACTGCTGAGGATCTTGCTGGTTTATTCAGATCAATTTGAGTTGCCCTTATTGTTAATAACCCTGTGTATATTCATGCTAACATTGTTCTCCTCTAATCTGTATTCATGCGAGTATTTCATTCAATCCCTCTGCAAAGCCGGCCCTAAATCCTTGCCAATCACATTTTGCTACTTCATAATTCTACAATTGAATATGCCATGAATGACTTTTCAGTCTCTCCCCAAAACTGAGTGGATCACTCTGCTGGTTATATTGTTGTTGGATTCTATTTTGCATTTAAATGCAGAAATTTCTAGTTTCTCTATTATTTTTTTCTATAAAATGTTGTATGAATAAATGTCCAGCTTTGGCAAATTTATAATCCAAGATAATCAATTACTAAAATTTGGCTTGATGAAAAAAGAAATCCTACAGCTTTATCACGCTGTATAGGTACTCAAGCAAAGCGTGATAATTTGGATGTTTATCCTTAGACAGGTTTTGATTAAACTACAGAGATGAGCATGGATTTGGGTAAATGTGGGAGTGATTGGAATGAATAAAACATGGCTTTTTAAAAGGCTGTTCGGTGGAGAGAGAGAGAGAGAGAGAGAGAAAAAAACAGTGTTTAGTAACAGAAACCTGCTGTGTGGCCATTGTGGGGGATGATGTGTTAATCGAGCCACAAACTGTGTGGTTTTTCAGGCCAGAGGTCTCATTTAAACAGGCACGGAAAAGAGAAATGTATTTGAGCGGGGCCCCGCTGGCTGCTAGCCCTTGACTCCATTGCAGTAATGTAAATGGTGGATTAGGTGCCGTTGGCTGGGACCCCCTCAACCCCTCTCCAGCCACTGCCCCCTCCTTCTGTTTTCCATTAAGACAGCTGGTATCTTTCAAAGGTTCCTGGCCCAGTGATTGATGTGTAATAGTTCCAAGCCTCACCTGCCCCCTCACAGCGTTATTCATCGGCCAGGCAGCCAGCGCTGCTTTCTACTAAGCACTTTGTTTCCCAGGTTGTGGGTGGAGAGCCTTCTCCCTCGCTTTCTCTCTCTGTCTCCACTTTCTCTGTCTCGTTCTCTTCCCTCTCAGCCATCAATACATTATGACTTTTCATTGCCACAGTGTTACTACTTCACTTCACACTGACTCACTCAATTTGTTCAGCTTCAAATTGCTCTTTTATCTGTATCAAGCTATGGCTTCTGTTGTATAACACATTAGCCATAGACACTTGAACATATTGTTGATTGACCACTAAAAGTGTTAACACAATTAAACGTGAGCAAGGGCGTGTGTGTATGAAAACTTTTTGTTGCTTTGAGGGTTAATGAATGCAATGTTAACGTCAGCAAGGTAATTGGAGACTCAAAATTTGGATTGAGGCAGTTATGTAAAGTGTATCCAGATGCAAACTAATAGCACCTAGATTGTAAAGATACTTATAGAGGCTTGTAGCTGCCCACAACATCAAAGGAGAATGGGCCAGCCCTCCATTTGCAACAGTTCAGAGTCCTCGTTGGTTTCAGTGGAAGAGGCTTATGTTACTGATTAGAGGAGAGAAGAGGTGCTTAGCTCATACACAGATTCTGGCAGCCCCCAGGATTAGAGCGGTGCTATCAAATGGTACCTTCATCAATGTTTTCATGTTCCTCACACCTCCTAGTCATGCTGCTGGATATGGATAGAAGAGAGGGGGGGGGTATGTATTTTGGCACACCAGCGGAGGTGTGTATCCGCGGTGGGTGTGTGTCCTTGCGCACACATGCGCATTAGAGCTCTTTTGAGCCCTTTGCGTCTTCTGTGTGCACTAATGTGTTCTTGTGTGTATATGTTGGCAGCCCAGTGGTCGCCGTGGTAACTCATCATTAGGTGATTAATGGGGCTGTGACGAGGCTGCGGTTTAATCAGGCCCGGTGTTTGTGTTGAAGCCGACGACAAGAGCAGCTGCCCTGTCAGTTGGTGTCTGCTCACGAGATGACAGCACCCGCTGCTGAGGAGCGCCGTTGTCAAATGCGCTTCATTGTGTGTGTGTGTGTGTGTGTGTCTCTGTGTTTCTCTGTGTGTATGTGCCTGCCAAAAGCCTTTCTTCCACCTTTCCCTTTCCTTCTATTCTTCACCTCACATTCTTTCTAGCTCTCTCAATAAGTGCACGTCCACTTGCAGACATGCCGTATAATTTTCAGTCACTGCTGGTTTTGCTTTACCTGGCTCAATCTTTATCCCTCCCGCCTTATTGACTCTCCCTCTCCCACCCTGCTATCACGACCATGGTAACGCGGGTGCTGATTGCCTGGTCTGATCCCTCTGGGGGCTGAAATAACTATTTCTACTTAATTTGTTGCGGTAGAGGTGGAGGGGGCAAACACTGGCAGTAAATGAGAAGCCTCCTTTGTAGGCGCAGTGTGTAGGGGCAGTGTAGTGCAGACAGCGTGCTGCTTCAGCTTTGCCCACTTCACTGTTTATGGAGGATTTCATTATGGCATGAGAAAGTGGTAGCTGAGCTCTTTTGAGTGAACGATAGCTGAAAATGGCAGCGGACTGGGCATGGCAAATGACTGGCTCAGCCTCTCCCCTCTCCCTTTCCTTAGCCAGTGGATTGCTGTGTTCTTCCCTCCAGAGCTGTCACTTCACATTAACACAGTGGTGACTGTCAGCCAGGGCAGAGGGCTGGGGCTGGGTGCAGTCCAGTAAGCCAGAGTACACACACACACATAACCACACACAGATGAGTAAAATTGAGCCTGGTGTCATCACAGATGGTCTGCAGAGAAGCTGGCCAGTTAACTCTGTCATTGAGCTTTATACTGTGTCTCTCCCGTGGCATTGTAAACGACAAGCAGCGTCTTGTGCTGAAAAAAACCCCTTGACACATTATCTCTGAGGAATTCTGTAGGCTGCAAGCCTCATCCTCAGTGCAGCTCTGCCTTCTTATGCATACACAGTTACATCCTCCTTTTAGCTTAATGTGTTACAAACACTCTACATGCAGCAGTTTGCTTTATACTTTTTCTCACTCTCTTTTTTTGTATTCTTTTACCCTTTAATAACTCTGTTTTACTGCCGCTCTGAAAGAATGGAAATGTTTGAGCAGGAAGCTAGAAGGTTCTGTTCTTTGATAAAGCTACTCAGTGCTCTCCAGAGTATACATGGTTGTGGAGGGGAGTGCCAACAATTTGCTGTGATGTTGAGAAGAGTCAGCACAGCTGCCTGATCTCTATGAACTAATCTTGTATTTCTCACTCACAGAAGATCTCCTCCAGCACAAAACAATTCATTTTACTACATGTAGCTTCTGTACAGTAAGGATAATGGGTATTGACACAGGCGTATGCTAATTGTCCTTTTTCTCTTATTTACAGCTTTTCTGAAACACTGGGGTTGTTGGTGTGGCCAAATTTTCCCTGGATTTGACTGGTAAATTCAGAAGACTGAAGCCCAGGCTCACAGTCTACCTTTCACGGAGGCCCAGCCGTGAGAGGACTGAGGAAGGCACGTGGCGGATCATGACGGCCGACAAAGAGAAGGAGAGAGAGAAAGAGCGGGACAGGGACAGAGACAGGGACCGGGACAAGAGAGAGGCCGGTAAGTCCCGCCGGCAGGACGGGGACCGGGGCGACCGTGAGAGTGAGAGCTCCAGGCCCCGACGCAGCTGTACGCTGGAGGGTGGGGCCAAGAACTATGCAGAGAGCGAGCACAGCGAGGACGAGGACAACGACAACGGCAGCACAGGTGGAGGCAGCGGCACGGCCGAGGAGGCCGGTAAGAAGGGCAAGAAGAAGACGCCTAAGAAGAAGTCGCGCTACGAGCGTACAGAGAACGGAGAAATAACATCCTTCATCACAGAAGACGATGTTGTTTACAGACCTGGAGGTAAGTCCGGTCATGGCTAATCTAATTGTGTCAGCAGGTGAGCCGCCTTCATCGTCAATTCGTCAGTCTCCATATAGGGACTTTCTCAGTTTACTGATACTTGTTGGCCCGATTTATAAACATCACATTCACTTATTTACTTCATTCCACTTTGTTCTCAATAAGCTTGTTTTAGGACTTAGACACATTTTTAATTGATTAATGATTGATTTCTGTGCTCTTAAAGAAACAGTCATCTCTATTGCAATAAGCTGCTGAGGGATTGCACATTTTCCAAAGTAACAACTCTCTAACAGCAGTATTCCCTCAGGCTAGAGGCCAATGCATCATACAATCAATTCCAAGTTGACCCACTCTGTGCTTTGTCTTGGGCTGAGTCAATAAAGCAAAGTGGTGCTTCAGAAGATGATGTGATAGTGACGACAGCCATGATAATGATTTCATCCCAACACCATTTGACTCCCTGAAAGTATGCTATCTCCTCTGGGGCCAAAAGGTACTTTAGTTTCCCGGAGAGACGTTTGAGCTGCGGTACAATGTCTTTATTACGTTGGATGAATGAGGCTAAAAAGAGAACCAACCTTTTCTGCAGCTGTAAACATGGCCCGTCTTTCACCTACTGTTTATAAATTGGCTGTATTAGAGAGGGGAATGTCAACACTCACTGTCAGTAGGAAGCCAGGCTAGCTGCTCGTGTGTGTGTGTGTGTGTGTGTGTGTAGTCTACTCTCTCTCTCCTGCTGCTCAGTGCTATCCGCCTTGCAACTAAATCATTGCCGCTATGTCTTTTCATTTATGTAGCAGCTAGCAAAAGGTCAGGTGGGGAAGGAGGAGGAGGGGGGCACATTGCTCGGGTATTTAATGGGAAGATGTAGGAAATTACAGTCAGTGTGTTAGTTTTCCTCTTCTCCAACTACCTACCCATACACACAGCCACACAAACACTCAGCCCTCCTCTTTTTCTCCTCAGCTACTAAATAGACGCCTTCAAGTAGGTGCAGTGAAACAGCTAGACCTCCCCACCCTCCACTTTCCGTCTAGCTACGTAATCTGGTTGGCTAAATTATCTCTGCGCTGGTATCAGTGGAGGTCCTCAAGCAAGCAGTCACACTGAACCAAAGCCTTGTTGTTGCTCACTCTATTTTTGTCCGTCTAACGCTCTGCAATGGACTCCATTGAAGCCTTTTTTGCTCCGCATTTCATGTTTAATAGAGAGAGCACCGGCGCTTTGTCTCATAGTCAACCATGCAGAAAGGGGGGAGCAGAGAGGGAGAGAGGTGGGGAAAGAAACGGAAGCAGTCAGTCACATCAATGAAACATTCAAAAGGCATATAAACAAAGTCGACTGTCCCAGTGGATTAGCCCTGCCAAATATTTACATTTCCAAATCCAAGCAAACGCCATAGCCAGTGTCGAGTTGATGGGGAATATTTATGTTTCCTGTCTTCTCCTTTAATTAGTTTGACAGGTCTAGATTGACCCGAGTGTCACAGCCTGCTCCCACCACGCAGACTAGAGCTGTTCGATTGGTTTAGATTAGGGATGAGCCAGGATTGGTTAGCGGGAGCCCCAGCACTGCTACACGAGTTTGTAATTTACCTCCTATTGTCAAAATGGAAGATCCTCCACCTCAGCAACTGACCTCCTGCTGTCTCCTCAGCTTATTGTTCAAGTGGTGTGCGTGTGTGTGTGTGTGCGCGTGTTTATGTGTGTGCACAGTGTGTGTTTTCCTCCTCCTGCTCGGTCATTGGTAGCAACCATCTTGCAATCAGATTTGATGTGTGCAGTTTAGGCAGGCACAAAGCCTGCAATGGATTATGCTTTACTAAATGTTAAATCCCTTTATAGCCGTCTAGTGACACACAATATGTAAAACTGACCACCCTCTGAGAGGGATTTACACCGCCCCAGACATGGAGAGAGAGAAGACATTGTTACGGAAAGCAATGCAGAAACCGAAAGAGATTGTGAACCAAACTGCTGTTTTGATTGCTTTTGTAACAGGCAGCTTTAGAAACATACAGGCCCATGTCATCACATAGGAAATAACAGGTAAGCTACTATTGAATCTGCTCACTCCCAATCTCCAGCCACCCACCAATCTCTGCTTAGCCTTTATATCCCTTGAAGATGGGTTCAGGCAGCTTAATGCACATCGATTTGATGGGGAAAGGTGGAAGGAGAAGTGCAATCGGCCAATAGGTGGGCCTGCAGCTAACTCGAGCTCTGCTGCTCTTTAAAAAGGATGGAGGAGTGTGTCTGTGGTGGTGGCCAGGGGACTGTGTCCCGGGCCATTTGTATGGTCGGCTGCTAGGGTGAACAGCCCGATGCTGTGCAAGCAGACATGCCAAATCGATCTGAGCCCTGTGGCTGAGCGCTCACCACTTCCCCAGGCCCAGCCAGACTCCTCCAGAGCCTGTTCTCTACACCCCCCGCCCCCACCCCCAGATTATAGATCCTCTCTCTGGAGATTATACACACTGCCATGGGGGGTCAATAGGAGACACCCTAGAAGCACAGAGACACACAAAAAACTTGTCAGTACACACACATACACAGTACGCTGATAACCAGCATTTGTGCACACTCACAAGTGTAATGTAACGCATATACATGCACACACTAACACCATTACACAAGGCACGCTTTTAACAGTTACAGACACGGTCCCTATCTATGACAAGCACACTGCTGCAACACACCCAAGCTCAGTAATACACACAAACAGCACTATCCATTTGCTCATCCCTCCTCTCCACTGCAGCAGGACTCTGCGTTGCGCTGCAGGTGGCTGGCTGCCATAGCATGTCTCCTTCCTTCCTAACTGACTGGCTGGCTCTTCTGTTTAAAATGGAGAGAGCTAATAGAAACCACCTGCCGCCCCCCCCCCCCCCAAAAAAAAAAAAAAAAA
>NW_019174311.1:4421380-4423974 GCF_002260705.1 Seriola dumerili | reverse complement strand
TATATATATATATATATATTATGTATTATTGCTAATGATGTACAGTTTCCTTATCGGTGCAAATACTGACATTTATTAAACATATTGGGTATTGAACAGATGCAACAAATCTATGTTAAAAACAGTTTTTTTAACAGTGCAATTTTATAGATTTAACAATACAATTGTTATAATTGTTATAATTGTGAATTCTGAACAAGCGTATAATATAATTTCACTAAGGCTTTCCTACCAGGACAGCAAGTGTGTAGAGGCTTAGCTGACTAGCTGACTTACTTACTGCTCCTTTGCAGTTAAGCTCATACACCAAAGTTAAAAAGGAACTGAACTGCACCAAAGGATTCCATCATCTATTTAAATTTGCACTGCCAGTCATTTTTGTTCAACTTAAGTGCCTTTTTTTACAGTTGGATATTGAATTCAGAGCAAAGTAAATTGTACTTCATAGGAACGCAACACATGTGAATTCTGTTTTCAGTGTGGATCCTCTTGAGAAGCCAGTATAATGTGGTTCAGTAAGTGTTGGATTGGTTATTCCAGAGCCAAGACACCGTAGGCAAGAGCTCGATTAGCATAGCACATCCCCTCTGCTACAAAGGCTAGTTGTCGATTGGTTTGCTGTTTCCAGTCAAGCTAACATGAGGGACAAGCCCTTGGAGTCATCTCTTATTGAAACATAGCACTGTGAATCTGTAGCCTGTCGCTAACTGAACAGATCTATTTTTAAAAAGCCCTCTCTGCTCTCCCATCTCTCCCCACGCTTGAGACTCTGGGAGAAGGGCTTTTTAGTGAAATCCAACCACCTGCCGACTGCTAAATGAGAAAGCGTGGGCTAGCCGAGAGGGAAAGGAGAGGAGGAGGGGGTGGTGTTGTCAAAGAGCCTCTGTTCTCCCCTAGGAGCTCAGTCAGCTGTAGGCCTGCCCTATTGTAGAGAGCTGATGGTATCACTTGCCAGGTATTTCCCTCTGCTTTTCCAGTGAGAAGAAGGGAGATTTGTTGGGCTGGTGGGCGAGGAGAAGGGAAGGAAAGTTGGGGAAGAATCAAGTGTCCGTGTGCCTCCAGGCCTCGACGGCCTGTTACGCCTCCCCACTGGGATCGACCCAGCAGGAAATGGCACAAGGCAGCCTTGGTCATCAGCAGGTCTCCCTCACAGAGCCGCTGTGGTTGATGGTGGATCAGTAATAACACTAGTTTCCCTTTTCCCCAGCCTTTCTGTCTTTCTTGGCCCTCTAGTCCCCTCACACCCCTGTGGTTCCATTATTGCATTCTTTGTGCTATTTAATTTTAGGATCAGTACACTCAAGGGGGGTAGCTCTCCTAAAGCCGAGCACTACTCTGCTGTGTGTGTTCTACTAGTTTGAGCTGAGCACCACTTTTAACAATGCAGGTGCGTCCTGCCTCATGGCTAACACTCACCACCTGTGAGTATGGCTTAAACAAACACTCCTCTTGATGTAATAAGCCTGCCTTGTATCCTAAAATATGCTCATATTCTTGCCGTGTTTAGCTGATCTCATTCCATAGCACGCCCCCATCACTGTTTACAAAACACTTGCATATATGGCTGTGTTCACAATGTGACTTTTCCATTGTTGCTGGCTCGTAAAAGAAAGCCAAGCTGATATTACCTAAGAACTCCCCCCTCCCTTCTGCTGGAATGCTGCAGCAAATTAAACAGCATCTTATTTGCTTGATACAGAGAGAGTAGGACACGCTCTTTTGCTGAGGCTAGGTGTGTTTTAGATTAGACATGCTCAGCAGTCAAAAGAGAATAGCTGGCATTTGGGGAAACGGCGGGCCAGGGGGCGGCAGGTGTTTATCTATATCTCTCTCCATTTATTAAACAGAGAGCCAGCCAGTCAGAGTTAGGGAAAGGAGTAATACATGCATGTCTAGGGTATCAGTCTTTTATGTATACCGTTAGGCGCTTTTATGATTTCATCCGATGGCAGGCCAGCCACTGCAGCGGCAACGCAGCAAGTCCGTGCTGGTATAGTAGTGGAGAGGGGATGGAGCAAATGGATGTTCGCTGTTGTGTGTGTATTACTGATGCTTGGGTTGTTGCAGCTTTTAGTTGCTTGTCATAGAGTGGAGGCCGTGTCTGATGTAACTGTTAAAAGCGGTGCGTGTGGTAATGGTGTTAGTGGTGTGCATGTATGATGCGTTACGAATTAACACTTGTGAGTGTGCACAAATGTGGTTTATCGCCGTACTGTGTATGTGTTTGTACTGACAAGTTTTTTTTGTGGTCTGCTGTGCTTATAGGGTGTGCTCCTATTGACCCCATGGCAGTGTGTGTATTATCTCAGAAGAGGATCTATGAATCTGGGGTGGGGCGGGGGGGTAGAGAACAGGCTCTGAGGGAGCTGGCTGGCCTGTGGGGTGGTGAGCGCTCACCACATGGGTCCGTGGCTTCTGTATTGGGCTTCTAACTATGGTTTAGCACGTACCTCTGCGTCAAATATCGGCTTTACCCACTGTGCGCTACTCACATGTGCCAGTCCCCTGGGCCCCCCGCCCATTGCACCTCTCCTCCTGTGTATCACTTGATGCTCGAGTTAGGCTGAGGCCCACGGTATGGCCTCTGGGGGGTG
>NW_019174311.1:4419564-4421355 GCF_002260705.1 Seriola dumerili | reverse complement strand
CCCCCCCCCCCCCCCCCCAAAAAAAAAAAAAAAAAACTCCTTCTGCCCTTCTACCTCGGTGTATGTCACACAACATGGCTTCTGCTGCTAACCCACTCAGGGTGATGAACACAAGACCTGCATTAATTTAGTAATTTCTTAATTAGTAAGTGGTCGGTTTGTGTGTGGTGTATAAGATGGAGAGAAAAATACTTTGTGAATATGAGTGTTTGGGAGTTGCTGATGTGGACAGCTGGTGCTTTTTGCTGCAGCCACCACAGAACCCTAGGGAGTGTGTGTGTGTGTGTGTGTGTGTGTGTGTGTGTGTGTGTGTGTGTGTGTGTGTGTGTGTGTCACCCCCCAGAGGCCATACCGTGGGCCTCAGCCTAACTCGAGCATCAAGTGATACACAGGAGGAGAGGTGCAATGGGCGGGGGGCCCAGGGGACTGGCACATGTGAGTAGCGCACAGTGGGTAAAGCCGATATTTGACGCAGAGGTACGTGCTAAACCATAGTTAGAAGCCCAATACAGAAGCCACGGACCCATGTGGTGAGCGCTCACCACCCCACAGGCCAGCCAGCTCCCTCAGAGCCTGTTCTCTACCCCCCCGCCCCACCCCAGATTCATAGATCCTCTTCTGAGATAATACACACACTGCCATGGGGTCAATAGGAGCACACCCTATAAGCACAGCAGACCACAAAAAAAACTTGTCAGTACAACACATACACCAGTACGGCTGGCATAAACCACATTTGTGCACACTCACAAGTGTTAATCGTAACGCAAATATACATGCCACACTACTAACATGCCATTCCACAGCAGCACGCTTTTAACAGTTACATCGACACGAGCGCTCCACTTCTATGACAATTGCAACCTAGACTGCTGCAACAACCCAAGCTCAGTCAATACAAGCACAAATGCAGCACTATCGCATTTGCTCCATCCCTCTCCTCTTCACCAGGGCAGGACTGCTGCGTTGCCGCTGCAGTGGTGGCCTGCATCGGATGAAATCATAAGCCCTACGTATCAAAGCTGATCCTAGCATGCTGTTCTCTTCCTAACTCTGACCTGGCTGTGCTCTCTGTTTAAAAATGGAGAGAGCTATAGAAAACCACCTTGGCCGCCCCCGCCCCGCCGTCCCCCAAATAAAAAAAAAAAAAAAATAACATCCTATTCTTGCCACTTCTACCGTCGGTGTAATGTGCATCACAACATGGATTCTGCTGCTAACCCACTCAGGTGAATGATACACGAAGACTGCATTAATTTAGTAATTTTTTAATTAGGTAAGTGGCGGTTGCTGATGTGGTGTAGAGAGATGGAGAGAAAAATACTTTGTGAATAATGAGTGTTTGGGAGTTGCTGTATGTGGACAACTGGTGCTTTTCTTGCTGCAGGGCCACGACAGAAACCCTAGGACGAGTGTGTGTGGGTCGTGTGTGTGTGGGTGTGTGTGGTGTGTGGTGTGTGTGTGTGGTGTTGTGTGTGTGTGGTGTGGTGTGTGTGTGTCGTGTGTGTGTTTTGTTTTTGCAATGGCTTACGTGTGTGCGTCTGTGCTTTCTTTGTGTCACTAGGCCATTCGTCAATTGTGCTCCACGTATAATGTTTGCAGCAGGAGTGTAATATCTGACACACACATGCTAGAGCTGAATAACCGCGGCTCTCCCTCATACTCCTCCTTTAAAACTCAATGACCCAACACGTGTCAACTGTGTAATTTTCTTCAAAATGTTACGATTTCACACACACAACACACACACCATATATAGTATATGATATATATTATATATATATATATATA
>NW_019174311.1:4413963-4419539 GCF_002260705.1 Seriola dumerili | reverse complement strand
GTGTGTGTTTGTTTGCATGGCTATTACGTGTTGTGCGTCTGTGTTTTCTTTGTGTCACTGCATGTCATTGTCATATGTGCAATCGCACGGTATATAATGTTTGCAGCCAGGAGGTATAATATCTGACACACACATGCTAGAAGCTAATAATCGCCGGCTCTGCCTCATACTCCTCCTTTAAAACTCACATCGACCAACGAGTGTCAACTGTGTAAATTTTCTTTCAATGTATACATCACACACACAAGCAAAACACACTCACCATATATAGTATATGATATATATTATATTATATATTATATATAATACGTAGTTATATATATATATATATATTATGTATTATTGCTAATGATGTACAGTTTCCTTATCGGTGCAAATACTGACATTTATTAAACATATTGGGTATTGAACAGATGCAACAAATCTATGTTAAAAACAGTTTTTTTAACAGTGCAATTTTATAGATTTAACAATACAATTGTTATAATTGTTATAATTGTGAATTCTGAACAAGCGTATAATATAATTTCACTAAGGCTTTCCTACCAGGACAGCAAGTGTGTAGAGGCTTAGCTGACTAGCTGACTTACTTACTGCTCCTTTGCAGTTAAGCTCATACACCAAAGTTAAAAAGGAACTGAACTGCACCAAAGGATTCCATCATCTATTTAAATTTGCACTGCCAGTCATTTTTGTTCAACTTAAGTGCCTTTTTTTACAGTTGGATATTGAATTCAGAGCAAAGTAAATTGTACTTCATAGGAACGCAACACATGTGAATTCTGTTTTCAGTGTGGATCCTCTTGAGAAGCCAGTATAATGTGGTTCAGTAAGTGTTGGATTGGTTATTCCAGAGCCAAGACACCGTAGGCAAGAGCTCGATTAGCATAGCACATCCCCTCTGCTACAAAGGCTAGTTGTCGATTGGTTTGCTGTTTCCAGTCAAGCTAACATGAGGGACAAGCCCTTGGAGTCATCTCTTATTGAAACATAGCACTGTGAATCTGTAGCCTGTCGCTAACTGAACAGATCTATTTTTAAAAAGCCCTCTCTGCTCTCCCATCTCTCCCCACGCTTGAGACTCTGGGAGAAGGGCTTTTTAGTGAAATCCAACCACCTGCCGACTGCTAAATGAGAAAGCGTGGGCTAGCCGAGAGGGAAAGGAGAGGAGGAGGGGGTGGTGTTGTCAAAGAGCCTCTGTTCTCCCCTAGGAGCTCAGTCAGCTGTAGGCCTGCCCTATTGTAGAGAGCTGATGGTATCACTTGCCAGGTATTTCCCTCTGCTTTTCCAGTGAGAAGAAGGGAGATTTGTTGGGCTGGTGGGCGAGGAGAAGGGAAGGAAAGTTGGGGAAGAATCAAGTGTCCGTGTGCCTCCAGGCCTCGACGGCCTGTTACGCCTCCCCACTGGGATCGACCCAGCAGGAAATGGCACAAGGCAGCCTTGGTCATCAGCAGGTCTCCCTCACAGAGCCGCTGTGGTTGATGGTGGATCAGTAATAACACTAGTTTCCCTTTTCCCCAGCCTTTCTGTCTTTCTTGGCCCTCTAGTCCCCTCACACCCCTGTGGTTCCATTATTGCATTCTTTGTGCTATTTAATTTTAGGATCAGTACACTCAAGGGGGGTAGCTCTCCTAAAGCCGAGCACTACTCTGCTGTGTGTGTTCTACTAGTTTGAGCTGAGCACCACTTTTAACAATGCAGGTGCGTCCTGCCTCATGGCTAACACTCACCACCTGTGAGTATGGCTTAAACAAACACTCCTCTTGATGTAATAAGCCTGCCTTGTATCCTAAAATATGCTCATATTCTTGCCGTGTTTAGCTGATCTCATTCCATAGCACGCCCCCATCACTGTTTACAAAACACTTGCATATATGGCTGTGTTCACAATGTGACTTTTCCATTGTTGCTGGCTCGTAAAAGAAAGCCAAGCTGATATTACCTAAGAACTCCCCCCTCCCTTCTGCTGGAATGCTGCAGCAAATTAAACAGCATCTTATTTGCTTGATACAGAGAGAGTAGGACACGCTCTTTTGCTGAGGCTAGGTGTGTTTTAGATTAGACATGCTCAGCAGTCAAAAGAGAATAGCTGGCTGAACAATGAGCTACAGCTGAGAAAATTGCTACGTATATATATATGTGTGTGTGTGTGTGTGTGTGTGTGTGTGTGTGTGTGTGTGTGTGTGTGTGTGTGTCGCGAGGTTATAACACTGAATATTCCGTTGCTTGAAATTGGCAGTGACAACGTAATTGGAGAAACAATGACCGTCAGGATCGGGTTTCAGTGCAGCGCTCAGGTCTGAGGAACTGCGCTCAGTAGCTTCATGATTATCTCCCTGTGTCGAAGTATTGAACTTTCTCTCCTCTCTATCTGTCTGGGTGGCGTGGCGGGTGGTCGGCAGTGGATTGCAGGGTGGAGGCGAGTAGAAGTTAAACTTATGGCTGCTGAGGGAGTGAGAGCACTCATCTACAAAGGCCCTGCTACACCGAAGGCTACATCCATCCAGCTAACACACNGTGTGTGTGTGTGTGTGTGTGTGTGTGTTTGTTTGCATGCATACGTGTGTGCGTCTGTGTTTCTTTGTGTCACTGCATGTGTCATGTGCACGCACAGTATAATGTGCAGCAGGAGTATATCTGACACACACATGTAGAGCTGAATAACCCGGCTCTCCCTCACTACTCCTCCTTTAAACTCATGACCAACTGTGTCAACTGTGTAATTTTCTTCATGTATACACACACACACACACACACACATATATATATATATATATATATANAAAAGGAACTGAACTGCACCAAAGGATTCCATCATCTATTTAAATTTGCACTGCCAGTCATTTTTGTTCAACTTAAGTGCCTTTTTTTACAGTTGGATATTGAATTCAGAGCAAAGTAAATTGTACTTCATAGGAACGCAACACATGTGAATTCTGTTTTCAGTGTGGATCCTCTTGAGAAGCCAGTATAATGTGGTTCAGTAAGTGTTGGATTGGTTATTCCAGAGCCAAGACACCGTAGGCAAGAGCTCGATTAGCATAGCACATCCCCTCTGCTACAAAGGCTAGTTGTCGATTGGTTTGCTGTTTCCAGTCAAGCTAACATGAGGGACAAGCCCTTGGAGTCATCTCTTATTGAAACATAGCACTGTGAATCTGTAGCCTGTCGCTAACTGAACAGATCTATTTTTAAAAAGCCCTCTCTGCTCTCCCATCTCTCCCCACGCTTGAGACTCTGGGAGAAGGGCTTTTTAGTGAAATCCAACCACCTGCCGACTGCTAAATGAGAAAGCGTGGGCTAGCCGAGAGGGAAAGGAGAGGAGGAGGGGGTGGTGTTGTCAAAGAGCCTCTGTTCTCCCCTAGGAGCTCAGTCAGCTGTAGGCCTGCCCTATTGTAGAGAGCTGATGGTATCACTTGCCAGGTATTTCCCTCTGCTTTTCCAGTGAGAAGAAGGGAGATTTGTTGGGCTGGTGGGCGAGGAGAAGGGAAGGAAAGTTGGGGAAGAATCAAGTGTCCGTGTGCCTCCAGGCCTCGACGGCCTGTTACGCCTCCCCACTGGGATCGACCCAGCAGGAAATGGCACAAGGCAGCCTTGGTCATCAGCAGGTCTCCCTCACAGAGCCGCTGTGGTTGATGGTGGATCAGTAATAACACTAGTTTCCCTTTTCCCCAGCCTTTCTGTCTTTCTTGGCCCTCTAGTCCCCTCACACCCCTGTGGTTCCATTATTGCATTCTTTGTGCTATTTAATTTTAGGATCAGTACACTCAAGGGGGGTAGCTCTCCTAAAGCCGAGCACTACTCTGCTGTGTGTGTTCTACTAGTTTGAGCTGAGCACCACTTTTAACAATGCAGGTGCGTCCTGCCTCATGGCTAACACTCACCACCTGTGAGTATGGCTTAAACAAACACTCCTCTTGATGTAATAAGCCTGCCTTGTATCCTAAAATATGCTCATATTCTTGCCGTGTTTAGCTGATCTCATTCCATAGCACGCCCCCATCACTGTTTACAAAACACTTGCATATATGGCTGTGTTCACAATGTGACTTTTCCATTGTTGCTGGCTCGTAAAAGAAAGCCAAGCTGATATTACCTAAGAACTCCCCCCTCCCTTCTGCTGGAATGCTGCAGCAAATTAAACAGCATCTTATTTGCTTGATACAGAGAGAGTAGGACACGCTCTTTTGCTGAGGCTAGGTGTGTTTTAGATTAGACATGCTCAGCAGTCAAAAGAGAATAGCTGGCTGAACAATGAGCTACAGCTGAGAAAATTGCTACGTATATATATATGTGTGTGTGTGTGTGTGTGTGTGTGTCGCGAGGTTATAACACTGAATATTCCGTTGCTTGAAATTGGCAGTGACAACGTAATTGGAGAAACAATGACCGTCAGGATCGGGTTTCAGTGCAGCGCTCAGGTCTGAGGAACTGCGCTCAGTAGCTTCATGATTATCTCCCTGTGTCGAAGTATTGAACTTTCTCTCCTCTCTATCTGTCTGGGTGGCGTGGCGGGTGGTCGGCAGTGGATTGCAGGGTGGAGGCGAGTAGAAGTTAAACTTATGGCTGCTGAGGGAGTGAGAGCACTCATCTACAAAGGCCCTGCTACACCGAAGGCTACATCCATCCAGCTAACACACACTTCAACCCAAAAAAAAAAAAAAAACTACCCATCCCCCCACACAGACCCCCACCACAGCTAAACCCCTAGTCCCTCCCCTTTCCACTTCTCCACTTGAGCGAGGAGACCCACTTCCAAATGCACAAAATGGCAGGAATGTTTAACAAGCCAGGCAGACCCTGGAGGAACCGTGTGGCCCTGCTTCAACAAGCCACCCCCCCCACCCCCCCAACCTCCCTGAGCTCTGCTGCCTCCTTTTTGTTCAAAGGGCAGAGTCTGAAGCGTTAACTTGATTTTTAACTTTCACATTCACTGAGATTCGTGTTATAGTTGCTTTCAGAGAAATGCCCTTGAGGTAGTAGACTTTTAGTGCCCAGGATGAATTTAAAATGTGCTTTTGACGTTCGAAGAATAGACTCGCTGGCTGTCTGTGAATGATTTAACTAGATTCCTGTCTCTCTTTTTTCCCACCACCTATCTTTTTCACTCTGCCTGTCTGTTCTTTATGCCTGTTGATGTACTCTGGGGTGTAGACACAGAGATCTGGCCTCTCTAAATGAATGTGCCGACGAGGTGAAGGGACACTAAACCCTAATTCCCCCGATTTGACTCCTCTGAAACATGTCATCTCATTCAGATTAGTCTCTTTTGTTCTCTGCCCTCCCCCCACCCCCTCCCTCCTGCTCCCTCCTCCGCCTCTTCTCTCTTCTCTCTGTCTCTCTCAACACATACACACACGCTATGTCGCTCACAGATCACACAATAGAACTGATGGATATTTTCATTCATGTTATCTTGTAAATGACTTCCAGGGATGGTGTAGAGGAGGGAGAAAAGGAGAGAGAGGGGAAAAGCGAGAAGAGGGCAGTAGTGAGAGAGATATAATGCGTCATTCAGAGCCAGCGAGGGTGATAAACCCCCCCCCCCCCCCAAAACCCCCTCTCCCCCCCACCGA
>NW_019174311.1:4329987-4413910 GCF_002260705.1 Seriola dumerili | reverse complement strand
ACACACACACACACACACACACACACACATAGCCTCTCAAAAAAACAAAGCCCATGATGTCACAGGCACACTCGTACACACCAGCCCCTCTACAAATGGTATCTTGGGTGTCAGAGCCATTTAATATCTTTGCCACCCCTCTTTTCCTCTGCAAGCGGTAAGATAAACCACAGCCAGATCGATAACTCTGTTGACACAAACAAATAAATAACAGATGATGGCACTGTCAGTCTCTGAAAAAAGCTAGCCGCACATCTTTTGTTAGGAAAAGTGTGGCTCAGTCATTCTGTACAGAACAGCTCAGCACGTGTCTCGGTGAAATGAGCACTAGCACTTTGTGTTGTCAGTGGAAGTCTTACCTATGGTGGCTTTTTTTTTTTTTTCTTTTCTTTTTTGAATCAAACCTTGCAAAGCTGTGAGATAGTAGAGCAGAGTAGCTTCCCATCCTCATGGCCTTGTGTATGTGTGAACGTTAGCAAGAACGCTACGCTCTGATGCACCAAACTAAGCAAAACCAGCCCTGGGAGCATTCAAATGGCTTGTTGTATTGCTGTATTGCTGAATAGAAGGTCAGTTTTCAGTGGTTGTAATCTTTTGAATTTGATTGTTTTGCTTGTTGAGCAAGCAAGAACTCTGTTTTACAGGTTATTATTTAAAAACCAAAACAAATCAATTTTTTGTTCAGTTTGATCATACTTTGTGTTTCAGCTAAGAGCCAAGGTGAATGGGAGACTATTATGCTAATTTGACTTTTGTGAATTTAGATATCTTTTTCTATAATAATTCTAACCCTTGGCTGTTTCTTGAAAGTGCTGTACCAGGCTCAGCAGTAACCATTAGCCACGTCCCACACCTGCTCCTCCTCCTCCACCTCCTCCTCCTCCTCCTCCTCCTCCTCTTCTCAACAGAAGTGGTTGTGTGTTTTTTGTCCTCTGCAGCGTGAATGTTTTTGTTAAGGGGATGAGGGTTCACGACCTGGCCATACCACCAGTCACATTCAATTTAACAGCACAGCCGGCCAGGGCCACCTCCTCACACACATTATGAGAGGGTTGCTTTTAATACCTTTGAGGGTTATGTAATTTGGCAACATTTTAAAATGCGAAGGAGAAGACACAGGGTGGATTTCTTTTTTCTTTTTCTTTTTTTGTATTCCTGCTAAGCTAACCCAAAGCTTACTGGACATATAAAGGGGCAATGACAGAAGTTGTCATTTGATAGAAATGGGTTACAGTGATGACTGCAGGGTGGGTTGGGGTTAAAGCTAGTATTGCTCACTGGTGTATAAAAGGAGTGGAACAATAACATAATTCCCCTTGGGCGTAATGTTTGCTTTGGAAAGGCAACCTTGTAGTGTTCCAAAAGTCCTTAATCCTATTACTCGCATTCCAATTGAATTTGACTCAAGGAGAAAAATGTCTTTTCAGCAGAGGTATCGGCACTCAAAATAATATATTACTGAGTCTGGCTGCAGAAAAACATGAAAGCTTTGGGAAATGTGAACATCATCTTTCAAACTCAGTTTTTTTTTTTAAATGTCTTTTCTCACTTGCAGATTGTGTGTACATTGAGAGTCGGCGGCCCAACACTCCCTACTTCATTTGTAGCATTCAGGATTTCAAGCTGGTGAGTACATTTTCACTTCATGATTGACCTGTTTTATGTCCCAGTGTTGTCACACTGGCCTGAGATTCCACACCAACAATCCCACCCACCCCCCACCGTACCCCCCCACCCCCACCCCCCATGTCCCATGCTGAAAATACAAACCACTATTTCTCAAGGGAGAAGAGATTCCTGAAGAAATCAGGGCTACAATGGCGTGTGCACCATAATTCAGAGATACAGGTGCAGAGTTGCACATTTTTCTTGCACAGTGGAAGTGTGATGAGAAATGAATACAATCATAGTGAAATACAAATGAGTTTATATCCCTAGGTTTGTTTTTAAAGGGCTATGTGGAAAAATAAAAATCCCTCTGAGAATCAGGCTTGAATATTAACCACCTTTTTGATCCACTGGCAGTGTAATAATGCTCGTAATAGAAGTAAAGATGTTTGTCGATGCACTTAATTGATTTAATGAAGGAGACCTTCACCAGTTTTCAATTGATTTTTTTTGTACAACCTAATGTGGTCAAATTGCCTCTTTTGCTGAATAAAGAAAGAAATTAGTTTTTAATTTGCTGCTGAGGATCGCTGATTCATCAGGCTCGGTCAGTTTAGTGAGGTGGTGCTTGTTTGCGACACCTGAAATGTATCACAGGCACGCACGTGCGCGCGCACACACACACACACACACACACACACACAAACACACACACACACAAACAAACAATTGATTTTCCCACACTGCATTTTCTATGTTTGCTAAAAGGGAGATCACATTTGAGTTCACCCAACAGATTTGTCTTTGTTCATACTGATGAAAAAGGATGTAACGTTACTGTTTAAGATATGTGCTGAGGAGGTAGCTACAGTGTAGTCCACTACTGACACGCAGCATGGTTTTAGAAGTCATGAATGAATCACAGCTACCTGCAAACCATGCAGAATATCTTTTTCAAGTTAAATATAACCTGGCAGTGCTGTAGTATCAAACTGGGCGTTTTCACACCCACTTCTTATAATGGTTGGCTCTATGTGTGATTTATCTCAGAGGTCATTGCGTCAAAGTGCTTCTATTGGCTGAGGAAATTTGCCAGTCAGAATTCACCAAATTTGAAGTGTGAAATTGATTATGCAACTGAAAGTGATTTTCTTTAAATTGGTCATTTGTATTTTTTTCCACCTGCCACAAATGGAGAGCGGAACACATTTAGGTGCAGGTTTGTGGTAATGTGACCACCATTTAATGGGTAAAGACTACTGGAATATGTAATCAATGGGTTTATGGAGCCAAATGAAGCGGCATCTAAGCCTGCTGGAGTGAACATTGCTTGTCTTTTAACAGATTGGTTGTCTAAGCAGAGTGCAGAGGGCTCAGTGAGGGGCAGTCAGGCCCCGGGGGGCCAAAGTAATGGCTGCCAACAGCCAGGGTGATGATGGGAGGTCAGCTTAGAAGCCATGCACACCACTTTTGGAAAAGGTGGAATAGTGTGTATGTAATATATGCGTGAGTTTGAGTTAAGGATGTTGCCGCTTGTGTTTCACGTGTGAATACTTATGTGTGTGTGTGTGTGTGTGTGTGTGTGTGAAGGGCAGTTGTTGTGTGAAGAAGGGGTTTTAAGGTGAGCCCTGCAGAGGGGAGGACAGCCTGGCCCCACAGCAGCAGGGCTTTAATCGGATTGCTACTAGAGAGTGCTGAGGATGGCAGGAAACCCTCCCCGAGCTTGCACATGCGCATACACACACTCACACAAAAACCCACGCACCTGCACCTTGATTAAGAGCGTCAGAAGAGGTCTGGGGCAGACAGAGGTAATTGTCCAGGGAGAGAGAGAGAGAGAGAGAGAGAGAGAGAGAGAGAGAGAATACTAGCTCCATTAGCTGGCCCATCTCTCTCTCTCTTTCCTCTCTTTCTCTCTCTGTGTCTCTCGCTCTCTGTTACTCCCTCCCCCCATCCATCTGTAATTAATGAACAGCCATCTGCATGCCTGTATGTGTTTGAGCAGACTGTACCCTTGTCGTCCTATGTTAAAACAACAAGCCCCGCTGGCTCTCTAAACAAGTACAGTGTTTTTCAATGAGCTCACTTTGTCACCAGGCTACACATCACAAAAGATTGGCATTGTGCTGGCTACATTGAAAACTCATAATCTCTATTTACTAGACCAGCACAAAATCCTCTTTTAGGATGATAGCTGAATTAGGTTGTAATTGTAACATGTTGGTATAAACTACCATCTAGCTGGCCAACCTCGAATCTACTCTGTCACCCTGCACTCAAAACTGGGACACAGACTTGTGCCACTGGGAGAAAAAAATGTTCATCCACTCATTCTGCTCTTTTGTCGAACATAATGGTTGGTGTAATCGCATTTCCTTCTCTTGCCACAATATATTGAAAAGCAGAGGCAGCAGGCAACTAGAGATCCATGTAAGTGAACCATGCATTAGACATCAACTCATTCTCTTTATTTCCTATCCTCTCATCCCTCCCTGCGTCTGTCTCCGACCCCCGCTTTTTCTTGCCGCGCAAATTATCGATCAGCCCCCCTCTGTGTGGGGGGAACAGGGCTTTGGAGGCGCAGCAGAGGGGGAGGAAATTTCATTGGTCCTGAACCAAACAACCTCATCAGTATTGCCCCTTTTGCACCCTTCTCCTTTTCCCTGTCTCTCTCTCCTCCCTCAGTCTTTAGGCTGTAACAGTCTCACTCTGTACTTTATCTAATGACCTGTGAATCTAATTAGACGTGTGTAGAAATCCTGAATGCAGCCATCAATCTCTCCTGCATGGGGAAGAACAAGGATTGAAGCCCACCTCTCTGTATATCTTTCTCTCACCGGGTATCTTCTCTGCGTCGGGATGATTGTTGCATGCTTGTGCGCTTCCTTGTTGCTTCTGAACACACGGAGCAGAGTCACTCAGCAATAACATGCAAAACAAAATCCATGCTGTGGTATTATTGGAGTCATTCTGGACTTGGAGGACAATCATTTTCCCTAGTTTGTTTGCTCAACAGTGGCAGCTATGGTACCCACTGTAACCTCTGTGACATATTGATCTGGCCATATAGATTTCAGTCTCTTGCCTTCCTCCTAAAATGTCTGCCCAGATACAGGGCTGACCAGTAGGAGGCCATTTTAACTGTTAACAAAATCAGCAGTGGAAGGAAGACATCGAAATGCAGACTCTTTATCATTTCAGTAATCCTCTTCTGTGCTAATGTTTAGATTATTAGAAAAGGGATAGAAATGTAAAAACAATAGTAAACTTTGTCAATTTTGTGAGTTGACAAAATGATTTACAAAATTCACAAGACAAGATAAAAGCTTGAAGCAGGAAAACAATGGCACCACAAGAAACATATGGTTGAATATGAAACATGACTTTAAGTCAATTTAATTTCTTCACTACAAGTGCATGGAAAACCAGAATGAAGACATGTAATAAGGTGTATTCTAAAAACACATGTCTTTTTTTCCCTCTGATGTGATTGGTTGGGTCAGTTAAGGGCCAACAGTCCCTCCGGTATGTTTTCCCACAAGGGCAAGTTTCAGTTTACACCCTGTGCCCACGACCCTGTAATGTGTTTACAATCTATATTTGATGAGAGCAACACAGAGATCCTGCAGTAGACTTGTGTATGCCCATGTGCATGTTTACCATGTCTATATTTTACGTCATGCAACTTATATCATGATTATGCAGTTTGTGCACATATTTATGTGGTTCAGAACAACACGTGCACACACACACAACCCGATGTTGTTGTGAGGATAACCTAAGACAATAAGCCACCTGACAGCGACTGAGCACTGAACAATCTGCAGCCATATCTGCCCATTGACCCTGACTTCACCAATCCATCCTGCTTTTCTTACCCTGATTGTCTCCTCTGTCTCCATTTCTCTCCCGCTCACTCTCTCATCTGTCTGTTTCTACACTTCATTCCTCCCTCATCCCCAGTCCTCTTTATCTGCTGTCACTCACCTCCCTCCCTCCTCCCATCCCATGTTCTGGTCATTGTGTCCATGTCCTCGACGCTCATTGACCCCCCTACCTCCCTCTTTGCTCGTATCTAACCTCATTTGCTGTTATTGGCCAAGTCAGCTGTGTTTCGTCCTCCCTCCCTCCCTTCACCCTATCCCCCTCTCTCGCTCTCTCTGCTTTCTCCCAGCATCCCTGTCTCCCTCCCTCTTTCGCTAATGGAGTGATTGCAGCGTTTTCTCCCTCCGGGAACGAGGGATTGAGGAGCCCAGTACACCAACACACACCCACACACAGTCTTACTCTTGCTGTTCTGGATCTCCCTGCTTATGGACTTTTAATTAGATGCCATGTACAATGCAATTATCTTGCCAGGACTCCAGCTCAAATGTTACAGGCTGATGAGCTTAAGAGAGTGATGGGTTTTCTTTGTCATATAGCCAGTATACTGTGTGAACTCCGTTCACTGGTTTTTCATTTTGTGCCCCTCAGCTTAGCATCAGTTCAGTAACAAAGTGTAAGGTTATAGGCATCTCAAGGTTGAGCTTGCTCTGTTTGCACTCTGAAATGTGTGCAAGCAAATCTGTGATACATTGTGCATTCACACGTGTCCAGTGAAAACATGCTGCGATGGAGTGTTTGTTCAGGCTTCTAGCTCTGTCAAATTACACATCCACACATGCACAATGCACGTGTGTGCGTGATACTGGACGCAATTGATGTGCTTCAATCTAATTGATGACATATGCTGAAACAAAATCTGCGTCTGGAAAGTGAAATGACCCGACTATAAACCTTACCTCCTATTGATTAGCATTTGGCCGTGCATCTTACATACCAGATTTGTGCATGTGGGTGTGCATGAATGGATACCTAATCATTAAGGACACGCATAGTAAATTGGTTTAACTGTCGCTAAGAAACAAAAAAAATCAGGGGCATCCTGACTGTGGTTTTTATATCGCTCTCTCCTTTACTAATATTTGCTCTTTTAACTGAAAACTGTCAAAGGAAGCACAACTATTATTAAATTATCTTTCAAAATTAGTTTCAGCTTTGCATTTATCCGTCAAAAAATCAATCTAGGCTCCCATTAAATCTTGTAATACATTATATTTTTCTGATAACTGAATTAATAGCATTTTTGACTCCCAGATGCTCACTGGAAATGTAGCTACATGTACATGTCTCAAACTATTTGAGTCTTTTAAGTCCTTTCCTTGAGATGAGTGCACTCCTCTGGTGTTTATAAAAAGTCATCTCATTTTTGTTCTTAAACTGTTTGAAATGATTGATTGGAAAGCGACATTTAACAATTACCAGCGTTCAAGCATCGTAGCTTGAAAAAAGAATGATGAATACAGCAATTTATAGTTTTCTACATTTTCACTTAACATTGCAGTGTGGCACAATGGTTTTTCGAGGATTGTAGCACAAAACAAAGACTATGCATTTGCTGGTATATTTTATTGATGCACAAAATACCAGAACATTTTTTATGCTAGATAAAGTTCCTGCAGTGTTTTATCTCATCACATGATCTAGTGATGTGATTGCACACTAAAAATTTAAACATTGATTATTTATGAATGTCCCTAGTTCTCAGTGTGTAATCAGGACATATGCGCTGTCCATGTGTGGTTACATGTGTATTCAAATGCATGTTTGTGTTGGAAGGATATGACGGCATAGCTCTCCCAGTTGTCATGTAAACAATGTGTGTACACCTCCCCTACACACACACACACACACACACACACACACACACACAGGCAGACGCGTGCGCACACACTAAATGTTAATTGTATCTCACACAACTGTTTCCTGATGGTTTTAGCTGGTGCTTATCATACAGCCTTGGAAAATACCACCTATTCAAAGCCCATAATTAAAAATGTTTGATAAAGATGCAAATATATGTGCATAAATACGCATGCTTAACATGAGCAGTTATTAGGTTTTTCTGTGGATCCTGAGTATAGCCCTAATGGAATCCAAAGTGCTGAGAATTAGCTTAACAATGAGATCCACTGGCTAATCAGCTCGCGGCTAGCTTGACTGCACATGTTCAGATCCATGCAAAAAATATCACTTAATGTACAATTTGGCATCGGTACATGCAGTTCCCTTCCATCCCTCTGATCTTTCCCCTGATTTCTCCCTGTATGTAAAACTGCAGTGTCAAAGTGGCCTGTGATGAACAACCTGTGCATTTCTTTCACCACACAGTCTCTCAATGGTATCGTACCATTGAGGTAGTGGTAGGAGGTTGACTATCACTTGTCTCTTGCCACTGCCTAGAAGGCTGAGTTCTCTCTTTTTATCTTCCAATTCCTCCCTTTGCGACCACCCTCCACCCCACCCCCATCGAACATTTTGAAATGCAATTATGGATCAGTGAGCACTGCCATCAGTCGCTCTTCTTGTTAATATTTATCGAGTGGAGCAGCAGCCGCTGCCATCTCTTGAGAGAGGGGCGCTACAGTCATTAGGGGCAATTTTGTGTGTGTGTATTTGTGTGTGTGTGTGTGTTCGTGTGTGTGCTACTCAGCTCTTCCTTTCATTCCAAGGTCCACTCAGCTGCTGTAAGCGCGCTGGTACATTTCACAGGCATGAACATGCGGAGGTGCAGCCTTTCACAATTGTGTGTGGGGCTGTCTTAAGTGTCTGCTTGTCTCTGTGCTCTCTGTGAGGAAGCAGCTTTGACAAGGGCATCTAGGCGTCTATAGACACGGCTGGCCAGCCGAGCCTGCTGCAAGCTGTTTGATTGAAGCATTCTGCCTGTAATGTTCCCCATTGAGTTGCTGCCTTAAAGCAATAGAACCACAGCACAACAGCCACTAAACAGTGAATGGCCATTCATTGTCACTTACCTTCTAAAGGAAAACAGACCAGAAATGGTTGCTGACATTATGGTTCTTAAATGTGGTACACTGGAGCAGGTTAACACATGAAGTGGAACATTTTTTTTGATTTGAACAAATTAATTCAGCTCAGATTACGTGCTTTTATTTGACAAATAGTCCCCTCCCTTTCCTTCCCTCACAGTTGGCTGTGACTAAACCCTGTGAGCAAAGGATTTTTTACTGCTGCTTTGGCAGTATCAGGTGACTTTCCCCATTATGACCGTTTTGATTAATGCTCCTCTATGAGGTATTCACCCCACCAATCCTGCCTTCCCCTCCCATTCCCTCCCTCCTCCTCTGTCTCTACACACTTGAAATTTCATTGAGGTGAAGCCATTAATGCCGTTCTTTGTAATAACATTAGGTCATTTAGCCGAGGTGTTGGGGTCACTAGCTGCAGCAGCTGCTGTTTCTATGCAAGCATGCTCTTGCGAGACTGACAAGTGCTAGTCCTACCGTGGTGTCAGTTTGCAAGCTTGGTGCATTTCTCAGATGGAGACAGACGTGCATCTCTCAGACGGCTACAGAGCTCTGTCTCTCTTTAGGGAGGCAGGTTAGATTGATCGTCCACACGAGCGCCGCGTTGAATAAATAAAGCAATACAAATGGCAAGGTTGAGATAACAACACAGTTCAGACCCAGCGAGTGGAGGAGACTGTATTCAGCTCTCCTTGTAGGTATAAAGCCAAGCCTACCCTCTTCTGGGCTCCTCGCTTCTACTCTCCTTCACATTCCCCTCTTTTCATCTTTGTGGAAAGATAACACTTTTTCCTCTCACCCTCACTGCCCTCCTTGTGCATTAGCTAAATGCTGCTATGGAAACTAGTTGTTCAGCCAATAGGATTATCTCTTTCTCCAGGATAGAAGACGGGAGGGGAGGGAAGTAGAGACAGGCTAAAATCAAAATGGGGTTTTGTGTGTGTTTTTAGATGGAGAGGGTGCAGCCTCCGGACAGTGGGGGTTGGTCGGGCTGAAGGGCCAGGCAAGCAGCCATAGCATTTTCATAAGTCTCTTTAAAAGCTCAATCAATAGCCGCCTCTTTGACCCACCACTGCTAAATTATTCAGCGGAGAGGCCCTTTTGCCCACTCTTCCGCCTTGGAGTTTCATTAGTTGAGTTTACTTTCACCGGCTTGGCTACATCTCTCTCACACAAATGCATGCAAATTTGTCATGTCATTTTTCAGTGACAGATGACATTTGGGCCTTGCATATATATCCAAGTGCTAATTCCACCCCTAGTTGCTGAGTTGTTGAAATATTCAGTGGTGCTTCAGACACTTTTCTTTTTTTTCTGGCACATCACAAGTGAAAATGTCTCCTCTGATGTCTTCACTAACATCTGAAGCAAATTCGCTGCGCTCCGGCATGGAGCACTACATTTTATCTTTAAAGCAGAAGAGCAAACAGTGCTATCTTCTTTGGCACTGGCTTTGATGAGCAAGTGGGAAAACAAATGTAGCAAAGACGACAAGAAAGGCAGGTAGATTTGATGCTGTTAAAACCTACAGGACTCCCAACCCAGTCGGTGTATATGAAAATAATCACAGGGCCTGTTTAATTATCTGACCAGGACTTCCTGTTGAAATGAAAACGGTCGACTCCTCCATATGGGGCTGCATGCTAAATTAGGGGGTGAAGGGTCCTTTGAAGTGGGTTAATGTTCACAGTGTCTCACAGTCACTGGGGCTAGATGGTTTCCACAGTAGATACCAGCTGTATGTTACCATGGATATATCTATCAGTAGCTCTTAAGAGTATTGTTTTCAGAGGAGACTCTTTTGTCTTCGTGTGGCCACCCAGTGCTAAGTGTAGTAACCACACACTAAATACCTTTGCGTGGATTGGTCAAGCTTTAATTGGATTGGCCTCTGTTCTGAAAATGGATGGCTAATTTTACCCCACGTACTCACCCTTTCCCACTTTACATTTCCACTTTTCCCTCCTGTCGCCTATTTTTCTCCTTTTCCACCCTCCGCTTTTCCCCTCTCTCTCAGCTTAAGTGGGTATCTGGCGTGCTTCGCCACTGGTTCTCAGCTCAGCTCAGTGTAATTTCCAGCTTGTCCAATGTGTGACGTGCCAATAAAAAAAAAAAGAACGAGAGGAGGGGGAGGAGGAGGGGTGAGAGGGGTAACGCTGTGGAAGTGCAGATTTACAGTGGTATCGGGTTCACACGCTTCCACTAGGGCCCTATTTTTTTTCCTTTCTTTGTCCATTAAAGAACACATGGTGCAAATTAACTCTTGCTGGTAGAGAGAGCAAAGGGAGGAAGGAAAGGGAGAAGAAGGGCAAGGACATCGGTCAGAGAGAGGAGCAGACACGAGAGGAGGAAATTTCGGGGATTGCTGTGAGGTCCCTGGAATGTCTACATTTTGTAGCTTGGAGCCCGCTGCCTCACACAGCCCTTAAAACAACAGCAACATCGCCACAGGCTGCCATCTCAAAGCAGCTCCCCTGCAGCAGCACTGCAATCTCATACAGACCCGCTGACATTCTGTACGTATGTTACAGCTTGACTCACTGCTAACTTTATCCATCCTCCATCTCTGAATACTTGTTGATCTAATGCAACACAACTGGCTCACATATGTTCATGCTTTGATCATGAAAGGGGAATATCACTGTTTAAGAGCGCTCATGTGCCATTTTTCTACAACAATGCGGTCTAGTCAGTTATACATGAACAAGAAAACCCTCTTCTAAACCCAGAAACCAAAGAACCAAGAGCCTTATCAGTCATGTCATCAAGATTTAGACACTGGAGCTGCTCCATAACCAACGAATAAAAGCCTTGAAGGGCTCACAACTCAAGCTTCTGCACTCAAATGAGGATTTTTAGTAGATTTTATAAAATCCTCTGAACCATAAAATGTACCATTACCCACACAGATTGACTGAGCACACTCTCTAACACAAAAAGATGATTGTTTTTGGTAGTGTGTACAGTAAAAAATGCAAACATATAATGCGTGGAAAAAAGAGCAGAAGAGCTCGACAAACAGGTTTTCCTGGATTTTAGCTAATGACAAATTTAAACAGGTCTTTCTTTGGACACAGAAGGTGGATTGTGTGATTTCCATTCAGTGCGTCACATTTCCGCCCGCAGTGGCTGTGACTGGTGTTGCATGTGCTTTGATGGGCGAGTCTAAATTGTGTTTGCCTGTCTGTCACCGCCAATGGATCACATGGGCTGAGGGAACCACAGCTGCGAGGGCTTGGAGACGCTTCACCACACTTGCACACACACTTCATTTATTCGACACATAGGTGTAGGTGCATTTTTGTGACTTGCATCCACACACAAAACATTGTACCCGTTATTATTTTTGCGTTGTGAAACCTTAAATCCTCTGTTGTGCTCACCGAAAACCATCCAGTGTAAACTTCTAAATTCTAATGCCATCCCCTCTCCTCGTCTGCTGTTTTGCAGCACATACCTCAGCCCCCATCTTCCTCCTTCTCAGCTCCATTCTCTCCCAAGCATCATCTCCACTGAGATTTCACGCTACTACCAGTTGATTTTATTGTTGCCTCGATCTGAAACAGTATGCTATGAAGAAATATAAACACTATCCACGATGGTAAAGACATTTCCTGGCATCAAAGGGCCGAGCGGTGCTATCCCCTCAGTAGCTGTATTCATTTCTGCTCCCGCCACGCTCAAACGCTCTTTGTTCTTCTCTTTATAGGAATGTACTTAACAGTTTGGCAGTGTTGTGTTTGTGAACAGAGGCGTCTTTGTTCCAGCAGACAGTTAACACTTGTGTACAGAGTAGAGGAAGGAAAGTCTGCGTTATTAAGCCTACTGTTAAATTAGCCTAAGCACTATCTTAATGAAATGATTAAGAAAATACAGACCTCCCCTAAGTCTCTCTTTTTGTACAGTTGTCAAATCCCCATGTCTTTTATCCGGTGGTTTCTCCTCTGCCCTGATACAGTTGTAAAGGCAAGCTGCTGTCCTGCATGGCAATCTGTGTTGGGAGCTTTATCTGACATGCTGTTTAATTCCTTCTCTTACTTGCTTTGGAGCTAATTGAAATAACCAGAGCATTTTAAATACTTTTTTCAGTCTTTATGGGACTGCCTGTGTGTTTATTGTAGGACTGTAGTCAGTTATATAGACTTTGACTGCAGCATCACGACAAGCTAACCTTGGGCTATTGAGCTTAAAAGCCCATTTATAGATCGCGATAATGCCCTCCCCATTTGAGGGTGAATAACTCTTTATAGGCTCTCATCATTTGCACTTTTCATATCTTATGGCATTCCCCTCCTTATTCCACTTACACTATTTCTCTTCAACTTCTCCTTTCTTGCTCTCCTCTACTGTCTGGTCTTTGTGATGAATCTTGTGCCTCAAGGCATTGTGGGATGGGGGGGCTGATTTAGGCCCCATTACTGATGGTGGCCCAGCACGTGGGCTTCTCCGAATCGGTTCACACACCAGGAAGAGAAGACAGAGTAAAAAAGAATAAATAAATAAATAAGTTCTCTCCCGTCTTCCTCCCACCTCTCCGCCTCCTACCTTCACCCTTCTCTCCAGGTGAAATGGAATGATTTAATGTGTGGCCCTGTCGGAGTGGGTAATGGAGTTGGCGGATGAGTGCGAGGGGCTCTCTCCATCAGCAAGTGGAGGGTGTGGAGGAGTGTTGGAGGTGATTGAGACCCCTGTCTGTCTAGGTGTGCTCCTTGTATAGACGGTGACCTCTCGTCCTCTCCTCCCTGCAGAGCCAAGATACACACTCTTATGCAAAACACACACCTCGTTTTTTCAGCGTGTGCACCACAGTGGAATTTGTGCTAACACTCTTCTATCTGTAGACTTGTGACAGGACCTGTAGGGGACTGATGGAGCTTGCTGTTAACAGATGGCTGACTGTCTCTTGGAATGCTTTTTGGCCCAAAACTTAATTTCTAAAGATGCCTCACTGGGTCATTGGAGAGGCTTTTAGATGAGTGATAATGAGACGTAATGTTATTTATTTGTCAAAGCACTTCTTTAGCTTTTTTGAAGCTGCTAATTGGGTGTTACATGTAAGTTAATTTAAGACTTTTCGTTCTTCAGATCACACAACTGAAATAAAGTCACTTTGAGCCTGTTGAAGAGGTTATATCGCAGTGCAATACAAGTACAAATTCGAACAGTGATAGGTACAGAGGGAGAATATTGATTACTACCATTGATCACACTCACACTGTCCTTGCTCTCCCCCCTTGTCTTTGTCTTTGTTTGGTCTGTGCTTACTCGTTAACATTTAACATGTTATAGAGCTCCATGCACAACACTCGCATTCAGTCCACCGCAGTATTGAGTCAAAGGCAGAGATGTTGCTTATTCTTAAGAGTGGGTTTAACAGCCGAGCTCTTGTGTGGATGGCTGCAAGACTCCAGCTTAATTCAGCACACAGCAGCAACTGGCCATAATTAGGTGCAAAGTGTTTGCTGCCACACCAAAATGCCATTTAAATGCCAAATGGCAGTGAGGGTGTGTATAATATGTGGGATCTCTGGCCTATTGCTTTAGACTCTCTGCTGGATTGTTGCTGCTGCCAGAAAGAGGTTACACAGAGATAAGTGGCTGTTCATGTGGCATCGGCCCACACTGCCCTTGTTAGCTCATCAGCTAGGACTCCCCATCCAAAACCTTTCGCACTCCACTGGCTATTGTTAGCAGAGATGCTGTCTCGTAACCAGGAGAGGGTTGGTATTTAACCAATTAAAGTGCAAGTGTGCACCGATGAGCCAACAGCTCCTGCTATTTGCACAGTTTAGGCAAGCTCAGCTGTTGGTGTGGAAATCCATTAATTAGGTGAGCTTTTTTTTTTTAATTCCAAATCTAATATCTCCTACAACTGTACACAGCTGATTTTGGCTCTTGATAAAGTATTTTGTCTGTGTAGCTCTGAGTCCCACTTTCAGCTGTTTCATTTAACTGCTTTGACTTTAGGAGGCTAGCTGCTAGTCTTCAGATGGTGAGCGCAGCACAGCAGGCCCTTATAAGGAGTGTGAATCAGCTCTGTGGAGGTTCTGCACAGAATCACAAGGTGTCTCGAGCCCACCTGTCAAGCCCCACCACAGCCATCTTTAGCACTACCCTGACAAAAACTGCCAGAGCGCAGCCAGCTTTATGCCATGCCTGCTGATATGCTATGCTAACATGCTATAACAACGCTATTTATTATGGAAATATGTCATGCCAAGTCTGAAATCATTGGTTGGCTTAAAAGAAAGAAGCAGTGTTTTCTCTGGGCTGGCGCAGCAGCCGCTGAGCTTTATACCCTTTAAAGTAAAGCAAGGCTACACATCCCCACATCCCTACCAAAGGTTCTAATGTCTGTGTGTGTGCCTGCATCAGTGTGTGTGAGCAGCCTGTGTAATCACTCCTAGCTGGCGGGCTCAGAGGGAGAGGTGGAATCAATGCAGTGGGCTATGAAGAGAGGAGAGAGAAAGGAAGAGAGGGAGGGAGGGGGCTGATCAATATCATAGCAGCAGGGTGGGGTAATACCCACTTCATGCAGCGCCGCCACAAACAGGGAGGATTGTGGGAGTGAAGTGGGGGACGCAGAGGAGAAGAACAGGAATAAGAGAGGAGAAGAGAGGGAGGGGCAACGGTAAAAAGATGCAAATCTCAGTGGCGCCGGTAAACAAGAGGCTTTGTGTCAATCACCAGATGAAGTGGCACATTTAGCATTCCCCTCTCTCTCTTAACCATTCCGACACTGTGGGGGGAGGGGGGTTGTTTGCTTGGCAGCCGCCCGCCCATTGGTCCGGGCCGGTGACGAGGTGTGGCTGCACGGTGATAATGTATGGGCTGTCATGGCAATGATATCCACTGTTTAAGAGAGTCATCAATAACCCCACCCTGTTGTGTTCCACAGACTGTTAGTCAATGTCTGCTGGATCATCCCATCATCAGCCTATCATATCACTGCGCACACACAATCTATTACAAGCATCCACTCTGTTACAAAGAGCCAGCTGTAAGAACACCTAATCACCCTCCACCCAAGGACAGGTGGATGTCAATCACACCACCACAACAGAGGGAGAAAAGGTGAGAATCTGCCAACAAAACGCACTGAGAGCCGACTAGCTGCACACACCAGCTATAGTACATAAAGCGCTCTCTTTATGCTGCCAGTGCTTTGTCGTTTGAGGTTGCGTGCACCCTACCAGATCTCATGCTGATGCTGATTGCATGGTATGGTGAACTGTGTCTCCTTTCTGCTTGATTTAACTTCAAAGCCGTGACTGCTCTGAGCCGAGCAGGCTTCACATGGCTGTTTAGAGCTGGGAGACAGGATGTGATGGCGGACAACTGAACTGTACACTGTAAACGGACACTTCCTCTGCGGTGGGTAGGAAGTCCCCGCCAAACCATATGGTCACACTGGGATGCACAGATCTTCTTCGTGTGTGTGTGTGTGTGTGTGTGTGTGTGGGGGTGCATTCTTTGGTTTTCCTCTCGATGACTTTCTGAATGTGTTGGTGCATTTATTCCTCTTCTGTTCCTGTGTATAGTATCTTTCCCTGAACATGCTGTTACAACTAATTACATTGACCCGGCCTCTTATCTAACACACCTTGCGGCCATTTTTTAAAGACAGAGGTAGATGTGTGTATGTGCGAGTCACCTTTCAGTGATGGTGGCAGGGGCAAGTGAGGGGTGAAAGTGAGGCGATAGGTGATTCGGAGAGAAGAAAGCACAGCCTCAGACAGCACTGACCTCTGTCTTTTTGTTCCTTCTGTCTTTTTTTTCTTCCACTCCTTCTCTCACTCATTGCGGGTAAACAGTCATCCCCCTCTCCTTACTGACAGAGTGAGCCGAGGCGAGTAATTCCCCCATCTACAGCAAAATCCTTTGCCTCCCCTACCCAGCCCTGGACGCTGCTGCACAAAGCAAATGCAGTCTGAGCCTGTGTGTGTGTGTGCGCGCGTGTGTGTGTGCGCATGTTCAAAGTATGCCTTTTGATTTACAGGCACACACACGGATAAATGGGCGGAGAAGGCTTTGATGTGCCTGGGTTGCAGAGAGTAGAGATGTTGGTGTGTTGTTCAACCTCTTTGTCTCGCGCTCTCTCGGTGGGCGCTCTGCCTGTGTGCATGTGCGTGTGTGTGTGTGTGTGTGTGTGTGTGTGAACGATAACCAATATGTTTGACACTACTCTCATCAACACTCAAACGTTTTTTCCATGTTCTGCTTTAGTGAGCAACCATGTGTGTTTTATGTGTTGTAGTTTAGAAAGTCAGCAGCAGAGGCATTGGAAGGGGCTGCAGTTTTAATTAGCAGGGATTAAAATACATTTTTTTTAAATCAGGACATGATATTTTCTGTCACCCATTGATCCAATATTGTACTGAATGTTTTCTTGGTACATTGTCATTATTGTGTTTATTAAAAATCTGAAAATTCAACAAATTTAAACAAAAATTGCAGACCATAGAAAGGAGCTATTCATAGATCAGTTTTACATTTCCATCTTCCTTTCACCTGTGCACTGACTTAATCACATGCAAAGTAAAATCCATCATGTCAGATTATAGCGTATATATAGGTGCCTAAAGTCACACAGAATGTGTTAAACCTGTGCAAAAGTGTCTAAAGTTGTATTTTTGCACTTAACAGCAGTTGTATTCACAGCATGTCTGCTTCATTAATGCAGCACAGTGTGTGCAAGGATTTCCATTGTTTCTGCCTTACTAAATTCAATCATTTATACCTTCTTGCACCTTTAATCTTGCTCTTACACAAGCTATTTATTAGTTTCAAAACATTAATCAGTTATATCTAATTAAAAAAGTAGTTTTGCCATTATACTTGTTTACGTTATCTTCTTAATTTACATTCTTGCCTCATTAATTCATTCTGCCTTCAATACCATGTACCCATTTGATAGTTTAAGATAAACAAAAGGCAATACTTCCTGTGATTTTTTTTTTCCCCTCACTGTAAGATGTGAAATCATAAATGGTGAGTTAATTGCGTTGGAAAAATGCATAAAAGTTCTATCAATAATACTATCGCAGAGTTGTGAACAATTCAACCTCTCCCAGTGTTTTTAAAATTGCCTTTGGACTTTATAACTGATACCAGATTGGGTTCATATGTTGTAATTATTGAATTGAGGCAGCAAAGCAGACGTGTGTTCCACTGTGACTTGATTTTCAGGTAGAATTAAACATGTTACAAATAGACTGTAATGTGGCTCGCTGACACTCACCAAAAAGTCCATCCATAAAAGTGCTACAATATGGCGGCTGTCATTGCCGGTCTAGACTAAGAGTCATGCAGTACAGCTCCTTCTTGCACTGGGCCAGCCTTGTTATTGTAGCTGTGTTGTCTACAATACATCTCTTGTTGCAGCACAGCAGGAGGCCGCCCAGAGCTTCTGGCCTGTGTGTGTGTGTGTGCACATGTGTTATAATCACATTCTTTCACAACATTCAGAATACAGTTGCTGCGAATAGCCTTTTTCATTCTGTGAGCTGTAACTGTATTTGGCGAAAGGCCTGTAACATCTTTAAATCTTTTGTTAATACCCATACGCATCTGATACTCTACTGCATTTGCATCCACGCTGATATATTGTAAAACGCATGGGTAGGTAATTTGCATGGGATTATTTGCATATTGTACAAAGCAAGCATGGCTGACAGACCACCCACTGCTCACCTAGTGTGGCATCTGGCTGAAACACAGCTTACATGATGTATTACTGATAGGGCCAGTGTCATCACTAGAGACTGAAAGACAGGCAAGGTCACCTTCAGACAAAGAGATAGGGGGGGGTAGAGAGAGACGGGGAGATGGATATCTTCAGAAGCAATGGCCAGATGAAACAATGCAATCAAAACGGGTTGAGCTTGTGGTGATATGAGCTCTTCAAGGCTGTCTGTCCAGTTTTACGCGCAGCGTTAAGATCTGTTTTTGCATTCTTCTGCTCTTATTTGCCTCCATCTCCGTTTGTGCAACGCCACTTCTCTCTCCTTAGTGTGTGTTTGTGTTCTTACACGGAAACCGTTGTAAATTTGTGTGAGTATGCGGAAATGAGCTTTGGTGTGTGTGTGTGTGTGTGTGTTAGAAGTATCATACATATTTCTATTATCTGTGTATCAATGTGGGCTGACCATATAGACCAACACATAGACACACACACACACACACACACACACACACACACACACACACAGCCTCTGGATTTTTCTATGTCTCACACACACACACACACACATACACACACTCCCTATAGACAGTCCTCTGAAGGCCTGACAGGTGCTCTTACATAGAGAAGACCTCCAAAGAATTCACACACTATTCCTATTTTACCAGCTCTCCATCATCCCTCTCATAGCACACACCCCATCAGTCTTTGAAGTGGCACACACCTGAACACACACCTTTGTGACTCCCCTGTGAGTTGGTGAGGACTTGTACTACACCCACACCACCCTTCACACATATATATCCTACCCATGGCCAAATCTTATTTGCTTTTCACATGTATTATTACTACTGTATTAACCTACACTTTAGCATCGAAGTTAAATCTCCATGTGTATGTGTGTGTCTGTGTGTGAATTATAACCAGGCGGGAGATCGATTAGCATTGGCTTAAGCAAGCCTTCTCATTTCCTGTCTTCCATTACAGCGCTCAATCAGCCCACAACTCCTTCTCTGCCATACCCTGCTCAGGAGGCTGCCACTGGCAGTTGTACACACACACACACACACACACACACACACAGGGTCCGGATTAGCTGGCTTGGCAGACATCCAATATGACAAGTCCACACACACACACACACACACACACACACACACACACACAGAGCTTGATATTCATATCCTTTTTGCACGCCCCTCTCTGTGAGCAGTCCCCCCTCTCTTCCTCCTCAGCAGTAGTCCAGTCAGTTTTAGTAAGATGTCTTATTAGCTCACGAGGCTATGCTAACAAGGCAAAGCTAACATAATGGATCACAGGCAAACAGGCTTCCAAACAAAACATCAGACCGTTTAAACACTCTGCACAAAACAAAGGAAGCCTGTGTCGCCCAAAAACGTCAGCATTCCTCAGTCTTTGTGTGTGTGTCTGTGTCTAACTCTGAATCCTGACTCATGGGTATTACCTTGAGACCGGGCAAGTCTCTGCTCTCAAGAGAACATCCAGGGCTATACGCAAACACACACACACTGGCAAACACACTAACACACACAGGAAGCCAGGTATCAAAGCGAGATGGCTTTGAAGCGGCTAAATGAAAGGCTGAAGGCAGAAATGACAATGTTTTCTGGCAGGCTATAACTGTATGTCTGGCTGAGAGGGAGATCTTGGAAAATAAAGTCAGTATTATGATCTGAACACCCAGATATGAGCTCTCCTAACCGCCTCCATCTGTCCTCGCACAGCCTGCGTTTGAAGTCTCACTTGGATCTGCATTCTAGTCTATACCCTGCTAGTGCTGCAAGGATTTCTGACTGTGTTCTCAATATAAAAAAAACTGTATTTGTGTGTAGCCTAACTCACTGAACACAAGTTGTCAGGTCCTTTGTGCTCCTGTGTCTGTGTTGTGCACCTAATGATCATCATTATTCTTTATATTTATTCTTTATATCCTGTTTCCTTTCGCCTTCACAGCGTTGCTCTCTGTACCGTCACTTAACTCGTCTTAAATTTCTTGGCTAAAAACCGCTGTGCAGCAGAAGTGTGTTGGAGGCAAAGACAAATATTTAAGTTGGACACAGCCTGGCTATTTTATGGAGCGAGCAGCCGAGGCTAGTGTTCTCCATTCTCTCCGCCCCGCTCTGTCTAGAAGGAGGGCAATGCGGTCGTCATCATGTATTTTTCTTATTATTTCTGCCATTAATTTACTTTCTCCCACACTGGGCCCCATTTGAAATAAAGGAGAGATGAAACAAAGACTGGTGCAATTAGCCCTGTTTGTTATCAGCATGGAGTGAAGCAAAGTGTTGGATGAGCCAGACCTCAGATGTGGCAGTCATGTGTGCTGCTTGTGACTCTTTAGTGTATAAAGTATGCCTGTGGTTGGCAGTATGATCCACCAGTTGTGGCCCTCAGCCCTCAAGTCTTAATTAGTATCATCTGTGAGCTCCACGTGACTCAACCCCTCTCCTCTTTCTCTTTCTTCTCTCCGTCTCTGCCACCATCACTCCTTCTGCCTGGATGACAGGAGGACCTGTTAGATGTGTTGGTGTATGCCGACAAATTGTACAGTGACACACATCTGTCATAAAGTGATTTATGTGTGTCTGTTTGATTCCTTGAAAGGGGGTTTTAAATTTATGACAGGCATGGACGCTCATGTTCAAAGGCGCACACACGGCACACACACAAAGAGCAACAAGAGCAAATCTGCCCACTTTGAAACGGCTAATGCTCATCCAATCCAATATGGAGCCGGGCTGACAGATGGGCCCAGTGTGTTCAAAGCAGAGGGCGCCGATTTAATATCCAAACAGGTCAAGCCAAAGAGAGAGACACCCCTGTGTAGGCACGGTGCAAAGGTCCTGCCAGCACCACCGCCACAGCTGGGACTCACCTCACCTCCTCCCTCCTCCCTCTGCCTCCCACACTCTCTCCATTTGTTCTTGTTGCCAGGCGGGGAAGCAGACTGTGCACAGTTCCTCCTCACAAACCTTGTAATCAGCATTCGTTTAGTGTTATTATATGTGCCTAAGAGAATGAAGCTTGAGGGGCAGGTTGTCCTTCCTTCCTCCAAGTAGCCAAGTGCTCACTGTGAAGCCCATAAGGAGAGGAGGATTGCAGAGTGGAATCCTGCTGCTGCTGGCTCTGACAGCCTGATTTAGAGGTGCTTTCTCTTACCTCTGACACTGAGTCCCAGCCTGCCCTGCTCTACTGCAGGGTTGGGAGAAGAATAGTGGTGCTTATCCTGAAAGCCTGTTATTTGTGTGTGTGTGTGTGTGTGTGTGTGTGTGTGTGTGTGTGTGTGTGTGTGTGTGTGTGTGTGTGTGTGTGTGTGAGAGAGAGAAAGAGCAGAGAGTGCATGTCTCTTGTATGTGTTTGCTCACACAGCATGCTGGCATTTCTTTTTAACAACCTCCTTTGTCAGTCACTGAGATGTCGAAGATTGCGTGAGCACAGCAGATCTCTTGTACCTCACCAGTGTATGTTCACACACACAGTGTGTGTGTGTGTACGCGCACGCATGTGTGTTCTGTCGTCCAGATGGAAGTGCTTATTGAGTGCTGGTGTGCTGGCAGATCTCTCTGTCTCAGAGAGAGCGGGAGAAAATAAGTGAGAGAAAGAAGGAAAATGAGGAAGAGAGAAAGCCGAGTGGAAAACCCTTCCAATCAGATCCATCATCTTTGTGTGTGTGTGTGTGTGTTTATGCGAGTGTATGAGTGATCTTCCCAGCCAGCTCTTCCTGCCTGCCTCCCCTCTCTAATCTTATCATGTCGGAGCAGCAGATTAGTCCTCCTAGATCTCATCTCTGCCTCCAAATGCCACAATCAGCCTTTTGTTCTTTGGTTGTGCTTACTCTCCCCTGGCGGCAGGCAAGGTGAACACTCCCACAATCCGCCCTCCATACCATTTTGAGCCTCCGCTTGTCAATGTCACACAGCTACCAGTCCTGATCTGCCATACCTGAGCCTCCCCTGCCCCTGGGGCGCTAGCTAACTAAGCTGTTAGCTCAGCAGCCTGCTAGCCTAGCTGAACTGCTTGACATTCCTGGCTAACACTGAGCTGTTGCTGCTGCTCTGTTTGACCTCTCCCTCTTTCCTCCCTCCCTCCCTCCCTCCCTCCCTCTCGCTCGCCGTCTCCTTTGTCTGTGTGTTTGGGATCTGTCTTTCCTTCCTTACTTCTGGCTGCCACCTTCTGAAGGAAGTCATAGATCCTGGTTGCTGATGTCACCAGTGAGGGGAGGGAGGGGGGCGTCACTAACAGGGTTAGCAGAGGAAGAAGAGAGTGTTTGAAAAGCAGAGAAAATAAACAGAGGTTTCCTGTTAACGAGGTGCACTGGGGGCCTGTCGTGTGGGAGCGGGAGGGTCTGGTTTTGTTTAAAGCAAAGCTCTAGTGTTACAGTGTGAGGAGGAGGAGGAGGAATAGGGCATTAGCTTTGAGGGTTACAGGTTGTAACAACGTTCCCTTAGTTTTGTCACAGCTCGGTTTGGCTGCAAGGCAATGACCGTGTTGTGAAGGCCACTGTGATCAGATGTGGGAGAAAGTGGGCGCTCGCTGCTGCTGCTGTGCACTCTACCAAATATCGGAGGACTTACAGGAATAGTTGAGCGTGTTAGCATTGGTTTTGCATTGGAAAGCACTTTGTTGATTTCACACTCTCTTACTTGAAAACACGGAATTAATCCCACACTCAGTCTTTTTAATCTTTTCAAGTGTATACCTCTACAGATTTCCTCCCTCAAATAAGAGCTGGTTTCTTTTCAAATTTAAAGCCTTTCCTTGTAAAAAGGATAGTCTGCCCTCTGTATTTCCCTCTTCCCCCCTGGTCTTTGTAGTGGTGTGGTCATACACAGAGGCCCCAGCTCCAGAGTTGACTGCACACATGCAGCCACACAAAGAAAACTGCACAGCCATTATGGATCCAAGGGGCCAGCCACATTTAGCTAGTCAAAAGGGAGAATTAACCGACTCGCACAATGCCTGGTTTGTCTTGGCTGCTTTTAGAAAAGCATTCATTTACTTTTTATTAACAGAGATGCATTTTGGAGTCATTGTAAAAGAAATGTACTTTTAAACCTTGTAATATTTTCCAACTTACTGTTAAGCGCTGGCCCTCATATAATCAGACCCCTTTGTGATGCGTGTGCCCAAGAATGCCACAGGCCAGGCTGAGCCACTGGAGGGAGGGGAGGTACCATTGTGTTCAGCCCCAAAGCATGACTCTCAGATTTATATCTCCTCAGTGGATAAAGGGGTAGCCTTGTACCCTGGGGGTTTCAGTAAAGCAGGAGGAGGATAGTTGTAATTTTAAGTCAGAGGAAATGAGAAGGTCTTGCTCCTCCTACTTTAATCCAACCGCTTTCTCTCTCCTCCTTTACCCCCCCTCTATCTCCTTTGCTGTGCTTCCTTGCATTTTCTTTTTTCCTTTCCTCTCGTTTCATTTCTTTCTCTCAGTGTGGGTTAGTAAGTCTTTTGGCCTCTCCGCAGTGAGCAGCATTCCCAGGGTTTAGGGCCCAGGAGGAGGGAGGGCAGGGCCATGTTTAGCCTCTGGCAGGACAGACAAAGATGGCTGACATTGTGCGGGGCTCAGCTCTCTACAGGCAGCGTGGAATGTCTCTAATCAATTCAGCATTGTGGTTCCCTCTCATATGTTCTCTCTCTGTCATTTTCTATAGCAGGCTTAGCAAAACCCAGACAATACAACTAGTAGTTGGTGTGGCGACTCTGAGCTGTCTATCATCCCCCTTCATTTTCTCCTTGCGTTATCTACTCATTTTTCCACCCTGCATGTTTATAGAATTGTGATAATTGAAAGCTATGCTTCACTCCCACTACGTGCTCCATATGTTGCACTCTCAGTCTTTCTCTCCATCTCCCTCCCTCTTTTGCCTGAGAGGGCTTAACGCCGCTGTGAGCTTCTAAACAGCAATCTGCTCTGGAGAGCGGCAGCTACTCTGTAGTGACAAGGATACTGATGATAGCTGAAGTAACATTCGCTCTCTGCTTTGGTTCGTTTGGTTGGTTTAAAATAATGCAGGCTCATGAATAAGGTGTAAAACCTGTGTGTGTGCGCATCTTTCTGCCTGCTTGTGCTTTCTCTTTGCATCAGGCTCTGAAATCCCTTTGATTTTTTTGGTTTTACAGGCAGAAAATGAAATGTGCGGGTAGCACACTAGCAGCATTTACAGTCTCCTTAAAGTATTAATTATGTATAAGCACCGGATAACTACTCATACTGCTGTGGCAGGCAGCCTGTTAATCTAGAAGGCAACAGTGTCTGTACACTGGATAGACAAGAGGTTCGGATGGGTGGGCTAACTGCTGCGAGGGGGAGGGACATGACGTCATTGCACACATTTCTTCTCACACAGTATATCTACGTGTTCGGGGGGGGCTCAGTCCATCAGTATGGCTCTGTTTAATCACAAGCAAAGTGTGTGTGGTTGTGTGATGTTGCATGCACACTCACACAATCATCCAGAGCAGTAAATGAAGCTGACTGACTGCGTGCCAGCTGCTGTTTAACACGTCCAGGCTCACTTACTCACTCATTCCTCCTCCCTGCTCAAGGTTGGAGAAGGGGAGGAACGAAGGAGAGAAAATGGTGGAGAGGTAGTGGAGAGGAGGGTTGGAATGAGAAAGGTGGAGGAGGGAGGGAGAGAGGGAGGAAGGAAGGAAGGAAGGAAGAGGAAGGAATGGAGAGAATTGGAAAACCAGAGGTGGGCTTGAGGGTTTAGGGAGGTGATGATTTGCTTGGCTGCGTGTGCTCAGTCTCCTCCCCAGTGACATAACAGAACAATGTACTGTAAAGGCTTTAAATATCTTTACCCTGACCTCATGTTCCTGCACGCTCGCACGCGCGCACACATACACACACATACACACATATACAGTTAAGAGCCTGGAAAGAGCGGATGTTAAACTGTCTGTCTTAGATTACCATAGACTTTTCCCCCGTCTTCCATTTTTTCCATATGCTCATTTCTCCTGTACTCTGTGGGTGGTGTCAGTGGTGGTGCAGGTGTCTCACTTGGTTAGTTCAGTGCAGTGCAGTGCAGCCAAGTCACTAATAAAGATGGCTAGGGCCAATAGGATTGTGTCGCAGTCCAGCACCCGGCCCAGCAGTCTCTCTAATGTTCTTTTCAAACCACTGTGACGGTCAGTTGGGCTTATGTGAAGGCACAATAAATATTTTATAACATGAAATGAAAACTGTATTTTGCCCTTTTCATCCCTCACCTCAGTGCTGGCCTCAGTTTCTACCATTTTCTTCCCACCCCCCCTTTTTCCTTCCCTCTCTATTTTTTCATTAACTGGTCCTAGAAAAGCTCTCTTCTCACCTCAGTGCTGCCACTTGCTGGTCATCTAGAGAGTTACAGACCTTTGCTGACTTGCACTTTATTGGAAAGCCAGTAGGTGGCAGCACTTAAGGAGGAGAAAGTCTAAAGTATGGTAAAAAGATACTGTACCTGTGCATGAGTAAATTAAAAGTATGTTGAAATCATTTTAAATGTGTTTATTTAAAGGCTCATTTGAGTATTGTCATCAAGTGAAGAGAAACCAAGGCAGAGAATCGATTAATGATTTTAGATGATTTATTTAGATGGCAAAAATAGAACAAATATCCATCCCCCTCATGGTTCTTTTCTCTCCATATGTCCCCCAGCAACAACCATCCCATTGTTTACTTTATTAAGGCTCTAAATGCTCTGCGATCCCTTTTTAATTGACTTGGTCTCTGCATGCTTCTTGGCATCAGCCGGTGTGAGGCACAAACGGTGCGTCTGCACAGTATCAGTGTTTGCCAAGAGGCCAGTTCCTGACGTCATAATCAAACCAAATGATGTCTGTTTATCTTAGCATGGGATCTCTCTTTTTGTCTCCTGCTTATTCGCTGTGTCTCTCTGTGTTGCAGAGTAAACGGGACCATCTGTTGATGAATGTGAAATGGTACTATCGCCAGTCAGAGGTGCCCGACTCCGTCTACCAGCACCTGGTGCAGGATCGCAACAATGAGAACGGTGAGACTGCCGTGCGTGCACTGAAGCACAGCCACACTTGTGCATACATACAGTGCACACACTCACACACAAATGTGAATACACTTACTCGCTCTGTAACACAACACTCGGTTTCTCTCCTTCACACACACGCACACGCGCACACACACACACACACACACACACACCTGCCTCTGCTCCCCAGACTGTTAAGGGATATAAGAGCTAGCTGTGAAGTTGATTTCATCCACGAACCAGAAGACAGTGTCCCAGGCAGCTGAGCCAATCCCATGGCTCTGTGCTGTTCCCCGGGTAACACTCCTTCAGGCCAGACAGCAGAACTGTCAAGTGTTAATAACCCACAGTGTCATGTGGCCCTTGAGCACACACGCTCAACACCATCAGTGCTAGTGGTCTCATCACACTCAAACACATACACATCCACAGGAACATAAGCGCGGTCACTGTTTTAGTAACTGAATATTATGTCCTGATGAGAGAAAGGAAATGTCACAGAGAGAAATAAGATTTCATATTCATTTGTAATAGTTGGAACAATCAGTTCATAATACTTCATTAATATGTTCTCAGTCCGTCTTTGAGTCTTACCTAAAATACTGTCCCACACATGTTGACTTGAATGTCTTTGTTGTACTTGGCTGATGTGACAGAAAGGACTCAGTGTTCTCACTATGAATAGTTTGTACACGTACAGATACTCACAGTTTGACTTCAATTTTTATTTATTTAGGTACAGACTCTTAGGTGTATTTTTCTTAAGAATGCTTCTATTCAAGCTCTGTTTAGAGAAAAAGGAGGAGTGTGTACACAATCTCACAACACACAGTCACCTGTTGACACATCTTGTTAGCAGTTGGCAGTACTCGTTAGCTGACACGCACCTACTGGTTGAGCTTTTCTCAGTTTGCCACACAGAATCAGTCAACTCTAAATGTATACTGACTAAAAACAGCCTTGTGAACAAATGCGTATGCAGTCACAGTTACAACTGAACACCCTGTTATACTGTTTTCCCTTTTTATAGTAATCCCAGTATCTCTTGTGTCAGAGGAAAGGCTTTAATTCAGGTTTGTCATTGAGGTTATCAGACAAACACCACGTATGCTGTTCCCTCCAGAAGCTGTTTCAGTGCAACTCGACACTGTGCTATCTGCAGGTCCTCGCAGCTGGGACTCGGGATTATTAGAATTGATGTCACAAGGCCGCAGTACAGTGGCCACAGCACGCAACAACTCAGGTCATTTGTCAACGACGAGCCCCGGCTCGTTGTTGGTACTGCTGATGCGTCTTAACCCCCACAAGGGTCATTTCACTAGAGAACTGAACATTATGTCCTCTCCTTAGGGAACCGCACTTTATTGGCTTTATTGAATTATTTGGCATAATATTGACCTCCACAGAGGTACTTGTTACTTTGGGTGGAGGCACAACTGTGCTCATGATTTTATTAGTGAGTTCAGATACCCAAGCTACTTTATCTCTGCTCCCTCTCTGTCAGAGATAAATGAGTTAGGTAGTCTTTAGCATTTTATATATATATATAATGTAAATGTATATTCACTGAACCTGTGTTTTCCTTCCTCCAGACTCTGGCCGGGAGCTGGTTATCACAGACCCAGTGGTCAGGAGTCGAGAACTCTTTATCTCTGACTATGTGGACACTTATCATGCTGCTGCTCTCAGGTAAACAAACACAAGTACACATATATCCACACACACACACACACACACACACACACACACACACACACACACCAGCAGCTTTATATTCTAAGCTGTGATAGAAGATAGAAGCTGCACTTTGTGGAAGCACTTTAAGTTCCCTACAGGTTTCTCTTACACTCAGTGTCCAGCAACGGTCCAGCAACATTGCAGCTGCTGAAATTGCAATGCTTGTATTTATAGTACAGTACTCAGCTTTTATTTGTGGTGTTTTGTTGCATTTGTCTATTGAGTTCACTGTTGTTGCCTTAGCTGAAAACAATCCCAGTTCTGTGACTATGAGAATTCTTTGATATAAACTGAACTGAAAATAATTCTGAAGTTTTATCACAGTAATAATTAATTATATTAAGACTTGAGTTTTATTTCTATTACCTTATGGCACCATGTTCTGTGATTTTAAGTCTGGATATTTTAGTAATCCATGTGCATTATTGGCATGTCTCTGCACCTTGTATGATTACAGTAGAATTTTCTTACATGAAAAAATATTTTATTTTCACTGATCTAAGCACTGTTACACCAACAATTCATTCTTCAAGCAAATACTGTTGTTACATACTCAAACAGACTACTGACTAACACCATCTGTGTTTTGCGGGTTATATCACTGTTATGAAATCCTTGGCTCCTGTGAACCAGATTCAGACAGAAAAATACCCCTAATTCGACATGCTGATGTATTTTTCTGAACAGGGGCAAGATAGTATTAGTACTACATTATTCCTGTGTTTCTATCAGCTCTCCATGAACCAATTCTAAAAGGCATCACAGCAGTATTTGTGTTGTTCTGATAGTAAATTGCTTTGTAGTGTCAGTAAATCACAGGTAAGGGAAAACTCCTAAACAATTGTTGAAAGATTCAGACGGGAGAAATGCAAGCACACAGTGATGTCTAGATCATCTTCATTTAGTCGTACAGTGCATTACACATTGAAGCTTCGTCTTTAATTACTCTTATACAGTTGTATTTAATATGTACAACATTGTCGCATTTGTATAAATTCAAAAGGAAAAGCTTTACTGCTCTGAGCAGGTGCTGCCAAAATAGACCCGATGTGTAAAGATGTAAAGCAAAGAATGAGTCACATGCCTCACGCTGCCTTACATTTGAACGCTGATTAAAAGGGCTCTCTATCAACTCCCCCATACACATACCTGTTGTGACATGAGCCTCTTTAGAAGAAAGCTGATGGCACTCACTCACTGCGTAATGTCAGGAGGAACGCACACAGGCTTGATTATTTTCTTGCTCTGAAATCATATACTCTGTGTCCCTGCCTCAGTCTCTTCATCCATTCCTGGCTGACCACCCTTCCCTCCTCTCCCACTTCCCTTTCTCTTTAACCAAAACCATGTGTGAGCAGCACGGCGGCAGGCAGTCAAAGCCATTTCTTACAGAAACCACTGATTTCAGGGCAAATTAGCTGCAACTTCTCCAACACAGAGCACCCTTTGATTTGACTTACTCTCCAGGCTTTAGATAAACGGGAGGGAATTCCAGTGGGATGCTGTAATGCCGCAGCTCTCTGAAGACGGCCCTCCTTAGCACCCGTTAATCTTTTCGGAGGGAGGAGCTGTTTCTCTGCAAGGCAGCCCAGGCTCCATATGCCTGTGATGTCTGTTATTTTGATAAAGCCAGACACCAGGGTGCTGGAAACAGGAAATGGTATTAAGATGTGGTCAGAGCCTCGGTCCTCTCAGCTCACTGGGGGGTAATTGTGTCGGGCGGGGAGACAAACAGGTTGAATTCCTGTCCAGATCTCTGCGGCGTCTGTCTCTCATACCTGAGCTGCAGCAGATGAGGCAGAGCTGACATGTTCAGCTGGTGTTCACAAGTTCGGCAGCCAGAGTCTGATATCTCACAGCAGAGTCAGCAGGTAGTGACAGGCACTAGATACCTGCTGCTGTATTTGTCACCTCCAGTGGCTGAATGCCATAAAGGCTTCTAATTCAGGCTATTGTATCACATAGTTGTTTCTGTCTAATAAAGCTTGTCTTTTCTCTCACAGGGGGAAATGCAACATTTCCCATTTCTCTGACATTTTTGCTGCCAGGGAGTTCAAGGCCCGCATTGACTCCTTCTTCTATATCCTCGGATATAACCCAGAGACCAGGTGAGGAGCATTCTCTTCAGTCACTTCCACTGATACAGCACCTTTCCTAATCCTCTGCACAACACTGACATCATTTAATTGAAATAGGACTGAAACTAATGGTTATTTTCATGATTTTCTCAAAATGGTGAAAAATACCCATCACAATTTTTTGCACTCAAGAAACTGCTTCTTTTTTTTTTTCCCTGACCATTATAAAACGTAAAGCCATTACCTATGGCTGGAGAGTTTGCTGACATAATACAGCTAACATGATGAGATGATGATGATAAAGATGAGGCAAGATGTTGCTGTTGTATCACAGAAATGACCATATAATATATCCCTAATTAGACTATTGTTTCATGTCACCAATAAGCACATTCAAAATTCCATCAACATTTTGTGATATTTGCTTTTCAGTGTCACACGCAGCAGCAAAATGTTACTAAAAAGAATGGAACATTTTCTTTTTAGCACAGGAGATGAATATAGAAGTAATTTTTCATTAGTCATGAGATCTCTGCTTTTTTGGCTTTGATTACAAAGTGGTACATCTAATGACGCCGTCTGCTCATTATTGCTGACAATGTTATCAGTGCACAAAGAATGGTCCTAATGTGGTGTAATTATGGGAATGAGCCAGGGAAACCCCCATGGCTTTATAATTGTTTTGGGCGTTTGTTGATATTTGTCAAATTGCATGTCAACTTTTAATTACTGATCTTTTGCGTTAAAAATAAGATTGGGATGGAAAATCTACAAGGAGCTCATCAGTTGTATTTGAAGTGATTCGTTTGATCAGGATGAAAGGCCGTCTTCACAGAAGACATTTTGACACGTCGCAGTAGGAAAAGTACGGTTGTGAATAATAACATGAATGATTATTGAATTTAGCTGCTTCAGTTTCAGGATCCTGGTTTTGTGGTTGCTGGCTCACTGTCAAGGCTTACTGGGAACACTGCCATCGTTAATGTTATTAGTAACACCTATATGCTTTTCCTACAATGACAAGTCAAAACATCTGCTGTGAAATATCTCATTTGTTTCATCACGTCTAGTGGCATCACTGATTATTGGTCCTTTTTGTGAACTATTATTATTAATATTGCTATTGCAGTACTACTAATATCAATAATAACACATCATCTTGGGGTTATCAGTTCAATTTACTATGACTATAGTATTAAAATTTCAATTTTAGTTTGATAGTTTATGTTCTTCTATGTATTTTAATTTTGTATGAGAGAGACATTTTTTAACTTGTCATAAATTATCTTTGTCAGTTGGCAGCATTGGGAAATGGTTAAATAGCCTTCACAATAAGTGTTAAATTCATTATTAGAGTAGGCAACATTTTAGTGTGTTCTTGTTATGCTCAAATACGAACATGAATAGAGGCATACGTTTTTAATATTTAAACATATTTTGTCATGGACATCTCATAATTTACCTCTCTATCATGATGGTTTTTATTAGTTGTCCCTCCACTTTGACCCAAATATACACAAAGGATGACTTTGTCTAAAGCACTTGTAGGACATGTTTGTTGGTTATTGCACATGATGAGCTGTTGAATTAATTTAGGTGCTTAATAGATATCGGTGAACCGGCATTGTAATAACCCTCCAGTGGTGTTTGGAGTCTCACGTGTAGCAGTGACAGCTGGCCTTGTTATTGGCACTGAGGGTTGCCAGTTGGGAGCCCCCTCCTTCGGGGCCCTGTTCAGTCTCAGTCTTCCCCTCCCTCCCTCCCTCCTCTGATCGTTTGGTATTCTGAGCGGGGTGTCTGCAGCCTTGCAATTTCACTCTTGTTTATTATGGCGCTGACATACGAGGAGAGATGAATTCCGTATCCTGCATGCGTGTCTGTCTGCCTCTGTGTGTGTCTGTGCGTGTGTGCGCTTGTGTGAGGTCGCAGCACATGCTCAGTAGTGTCTATAGAGAAGCGAGCCGAGCTTGCGACGCTGTACGTGCAGGCTGAGGTCACAGCACAAGCTCAGTGAATACCTCTCCGGAGCGAATGCGTGGTTCTCCATTTTGAGCACCTAGAAATAGGTGGGAGAGGGGAGTTAATTCCAACGAGCATTATACACACAGTGTCACCACCCAACCTTAGGGCTCGATGTCAGAAATGGACGATTTGTTCAGTCCCCGGAGGTAGGTTTGCGATCATATTCTCGTGCTTTCTCGTGCCGTTATTAGTTGCTGCGCGAGTGTCGGCTCGACTTATTTTCCTGAGTCGCATTCCTGCTGCCTGACAAAACTGTGCGAAGCTGTCCGCGTCACTGTCATTATGTTATCCCACTGTGTGTGTGTGTGTGTGTGTGTGTGTGTGTGTGTGTGTGTGTGTGTGTGTGTGTGTGTGTGTGTGTGTGTTTGTGTGTGTTTGTGTGTGTGTGTGTGTCGGGGAGCGCTAAAGCGAGTGTGCACATTGTGTCGGTAGACAGACGCTTGAATGCTGTTGAACACACAGGCTGTCACTGCAGATAGCATACCGTTACGCGTATGCGCGTTTACCGTCGCATCACTCCTTTATTCATATGTTACCTTCAGAGTCCCAATGAATGCAAAGTGTTGACGATACACCCGCTTGTATGATGTTGATAAATGTGCACGCAGCGTGGTTATATGACGGTAATAAGAGCAGGAGAGGCTACCCCTGGCTCCATTTTGCAGCTCCTGTTTACAGTCGGGATGACATGGCGTATGGAGCATCACAGGGCTGCACACAAAGCTCCGCCGGCTCTGTCGCCAGCTGTGATGTGTGCACGCTGCTTGTTGTGGTACTTAAATACCATGAAGTTGGGTCTGTTTTTGCTGTGCTGCAATTATGTCAGTGTGCCACAGACGCGCTCTGTGATTGGCTGGAATTGATGGAGGGGGCGGGGTTATCCTTGATTGCACACACAGACACAGACCCACACACAAAGTTGACCAGACTGTCACGTTGTTGTTTTGGTTTAATAAGTAAGCCTGTAATTACTTGACAGGATTGAGTGCTAATGCCGAGTTAGATTTGAACTTGTTGTGTGTATCAATTTGGCATGTTTTACATTGTTTATTGTGTGAGGCAACAGGCTCCAGCAGCTTATTAGAGAAAAATGAAACATTATTACTAGGCACAGTATTATAAGGAATACTTTGAGTGTAACAGTGAAAATAATGCTTTGAAGATATATGCCTTTCTTATCTATATTAATTGTCTGCAAATTAAAATACAGGCTTCTCAGTCATTTGTTTTTCCAGCTGGGGCTACAAGAAAAAATAATAATAAAAGGGTGTTTTGCAGGTTGTGTCATTATTATTAACAAAGGCCTAATTTTATCACATACTTGTAAGTACTTTTTTTGTTCAGTAGGCTGTCTCTGTTCAAGTATACCTGAAGTCTTCATGGAAACTCCTGAGAGCTTCTTGCCTCAATATATCTGTATTTTGCCTCCTCTCTCAGAATCCTGTCTGAACGTCAACTGCCAGTTCTCAAACACACTGTTCTTATTGTGGTGCGCAGGTCCTCATTTGTCATCCTTACAGCCTCCTGCCAAACATACCGTTGACCTGGCCAACTGTGCATTGTCAGAAACGCGTTTGTAGAAGTTTCTCTCAGACCAGACTCATACTCGCTCAGTTTATTATATATATATATGTTTTCTTATTCGGGAGACTAAACGTTCAGTATTGTAGATACAAAAGTATCTATACAAGCATAGCCTATGAGACATTCTGTGGGTTAGTAAAAAGCAGAATGAAATATTTCCTTGTTTCAAGCTTCATTCATCTCTAATAAAGCCAAGGCAATAGTTTAATTGTTGATTCCACATTGCTTACTTCTAATTCAACCGTTTTCATTCAAATAATAGCACAAGAAACCTGGCTTAAATAAGGACTGAAGTCTTGTGAAATCATTCTGAAACCTGTAAAAAAAAAAAAAATAAAAAAAATTGTGATGACGCAGGAAACTTCTATATTTTATTTTTATCAGCACTGTTCATTGCTTTGGGTGTTTGTAGTCTGCCAAGTTCTGATTGCTTTACATTTAGTTTGTCTTATCTGCTGAGAATGTTTGTAATAAAATGAAATGAAGTATTTCGACATGTTCTGGAGCAGCAGGCAGTCCTGGCAGGCTCAGGGGTCATTCACTGCAGCTGAAATTCAGTTTTTGGCCTGTGTTGATATCGTCTGTGCCAGTGCTTCTGTCAGCCATAGTTCATAACAGTATGGATTACCCCTCTAATCACTCTCTCCTGTCTGAGAGGCAGTCTGTTAAGAGAGGGGAAAGGGGAGTTGGGTCAAATATGCCCCCGTCATAGGGTTTTGTGGTTGGAGGTCTGTAAAGAGACCAGAGGGCTGTGGCCTCTTAGGTTTCCACCAGGTCTGCATGATGGAGTGCGAGCTTCTCTGGGTGCAAATCACGCTGACAGATTCTGGGCCGCCCCACGCTCGGCTGTATGAAAATCGGCGCTGTTACCTAGGCAACAGAGGGAAAGGCTTTTCAAAAGGAACATCTTGTCATTTTCTTTAATCCATTGCAGCTGGAGATTCGGAACACTATTATTAAATTGCAGTTGCTATGGCTACCAACGTTTGTACCAGCAGCCGTTTCCGAGGCTCTCGCCTTGCATATCCAGAGCCAGCTCCCCCCTCCTCCTCCTCCTCCTCCTCCTCCTCCTCCTTTTAGGGGATTCTGTTTTATTGCTGCATCCGCAATATCAGGCCTGCAAATGTGCTCTGCTCAGCTCACTGTGCAGGAGCAGTCACCCAGGAATATTCTCCTGAAATCCTTGTTTGCTTTTCAGAATAAAACACTGTACTTTGCTCACATGTGACTTTACCTTAACAATTTCCATAATAGAAAGTATAACACTCGTCCCCTCTGAGCGTATGTGATCTTGTCCTGGTCATGAATTGTTAGTTTCTGACATTTTCTTTTCTCCCATGCTCTGAAGCGTAAGCGTTTTTATACCCAGTTGTGACTTTATAGTTTTTTGCAGCTGTTTAGCTGATTCAACAGGCACACTGCAGACAGATTTCTTTCAGCTAGCTTTGAAATGCTGCCAGATAAATATTTAGTTTCAATCTGCTCTCTTTGTCTCTTCTCAGGCGACTAAACAGCACACAAGGGGAAATCCGAGTGGGACCCAGTCACCAAGTAAGTCACTGTGCGATACACACATCACCCAGCAGGTTGACGTGAGAGAGTGCTCCAGTGTTGTTTCTTTCCACGTCAGCATCAGGACGCAGCTTCTGTGTGTGGATTCCATTATCCAACAATTAGCTGAAATTTGACAGCTGTCCTCTTACCTCAATGGTTCAGTCTCATTCATGGTGTTGCGTGTCATTGAAGATGATCAAATCCAAACAGGATGTGTAGCGGCATATTAATGTCATGCCGTTCGGCTTCACTTTACCACAATTTCCCCTGATGAAAACAAGATTGTACGGTTTTTGCCGCAGTCCTGTTTTCACGAAATGAATAATTATTTAAAATGCAAAACATCTAATATTTTTTATTAAAAAAAATAATAATAATAATGCAATCGTCATTTATTCATTTAGTGGTGCCAACAGATTATGACACTTTATTTGTAACAACTGGTGGAATCAAGGGTCCTTAAACTCAACATATCACTCTCAAGTTTGTATGATAATGTACATAAAAATGTTTGCTGTAATGTCTCTTGTCAGTCAGACAGAAAGTCACCTGAGTAGTGCGGTCCTGTGTTGTGTTAAGATATTGAATCATTGTGACTGTAACTTGTCCCCATTCCCCGCTGCCACCACTCACAGTGAAAAGTTGATGACAGGGCGGCTGAAAGTTGATATTTTCTTCAAGCTTGCATGCTATTTGTAGTGTGACACCATCTGTCCCTCTCTTTCTCCCTGGACCTAATTAGGCCAAGCTCCCAGAGCTGCAGCCTTTCCCTTCTCCTGGTGGCCAGGCAGTGACCGAGAATGAGGAGCTGGTCTGGATGCCAGGGGTCAATGACTGTGACCTTCTCATGTACCTCAGAGCCGCAAGGTGAGCCCGGAGAAACAGAAATCCAGACTTCAGAGAGGGCAAGGTCTAACCTGCTAGAAAGCTATCACCAGTTAGGTTAAAGGTAGATTGATAAGTAAATATGTAGTTCCCAAACTGTCCCCTGCCAACAGTGGACTGATATCTGGTCCTTAAAATAATAAAAAGATATCCAGGTCTCGTCATCAGTGAGAGTGATAATTAGTATTCCCTTTCATGGTTAAGAATCTACATAACAGCAGTGGCTTTGGTTTGACACCATTATATCAACATCAGTTAAAACCAGACTTCTATCATTTCTTGTAGTCTTGTATTTTTATGCTACATATTAGACTTACACTTCAACAGGTGTAGTTTCATGACATGAAATCATTCATCAGTGCTCGCTGAGATGTTGTTGCAGTGAAAGTGATATGTGTTAACAGGTTTCAGTGCTATGTTGTAGTTAGGGGCTGCAGTGTAATTAATCACAACCTGTCAACATGACAGACAGTGTTGTAGAAATTCTACTGAGGTCTGTTTTTATCCGTCATATTTGTTTTCATGCTTCCCAGTATTACACAGACCTTTGCTGTACTACGTTTGTGTATGCATGGATATATAACACATACACAAAGCTTAATGTTAAAGCCCTGCTCGGTAAAAATGTTGGAAGTATTTCTTGTTGGAACAAGTGTGCACACAGGGGAATTTCAAATGTGCCTTTTTAATGACAACAAACCTCGGAGTGTAATAAAGGTGGTTATTGATATATGCCTCTTGCAGCATACGTTTATGAGAAAGATAAGATAAGATTTACTGTAGTGTGTGATAAGAGAGGTGACCTAGAGCAAAGAGAAGAAGGATACTGATGTGGTTCACCACCAGCTACATCAGCCCCTGCCTGAAATGTTTCGTGTTTTGTTGCTGTGTTTTGGTTGACTGTTCTCAGTTCCATGCTCCATTCTAGGGCTGCAACTAACAATTATTTTCATTATCTAATCTGCCAGTTAATTTCTTAATTTAATTGATTAATTCTTTGATCCTCAACCAAAACATCAACCAATATTCCATACCCCCAAATTATTCAATTTACTCTAATGGGGAAAAGTCTCCTATTTACAAACCTGGAACCATCAAATGTTTGGCTTTTTAACGAAATGATTCATTGCTTATCAAAATACTTGCCAGTTAATTCTGTTGAGTGACTGATCAATTAATAAGCTATTGTTGCACCTCTGCTCCGTTCTTTACCAAGCTAGCTAGTTTATGTGCATGAACTTGGCCAGCTTTCCCTAAACCTGCGCTGTTTATTATTGTTTGAATAGTGTGCCATTTTGTTCCAATCTGTTTAAGTGTATCTTAATTTTATGAAGTTATGCCAGTAGCCACGCAGCAGGTGATGCCCGCTTGTTGTCATCTCTACTGTGCCTGTGAGATGTGATTTAACAAAGGACATTAAAGTCAGTGTAGTGATTGTGATGTGATTTAACAGCTCTGTTGCTAGTTGTCAGTGGTCTGTTTAATGTTTTTCTCATCTGCGTTGTGTTCACAGGAGCATGGCTGCCTTTGCAGGGATGTGTGACGGAGGCTCAACAGAAGATGGGTGTCTAGCAGCCTCTCGAGATGACACTACATTAAATGCACTTAACACTGTAAGTAGCCGTGCAGCAAGTCTATCACTAGGAATCAAGACAAAAAACAACACATTTTCACTTTCAGCTTGTTTGAATTTCAGGTATTTTACCAAGCTTAGCTAAGATTCAGCTGTGCAGTGATGGGCGATGATAAGGCCCCTGAGCCAGTAGAGTAGCCCCCTGTAGCAAACCCAGCCCCAGAAGCTTACAATACATCAGGCGTAATGAGAGATTTGTCCATCACATTGACAATGAATGCAGAGGAATCAAGCACAAGAAAGAGATTAGAATCATCATAAACAGGGCATTTATATTCCGACTCCATAAACTGGAAAATTAACATAGCGGGCAGGTCATTGTCTCTCGACCTTCCTCTCTATTTGCAATTCCAATGAGCAATGCTTGTTTATTCTCAGAGGAAGAGCTCCAGCGCTGCCTGTTTCACCCAATTGAATGTGACACAGGGCTTAAAGCTACACAGCGATTGCCTTTGTCACTGTGTTGTTTATTTCCAACCTGGTTCTTGGATCTTAGCACGACGTTTCCTCTCATGTTCCGACTTGAGGCTGAGATTTCTATTAAGTATAAGATCTGTTTGTATGGTCGGTAAAAAAACTCCCCCTTGTGTTACTGTAAAAAAAAGTTAGCATGTTAATAAATATACCTTTTAATGTATACATGCATTATTTTATAATCTGAATGGTGTGCTGATGATTTTTTTTTTTTTTTTTGTGATTGTCCACAGCTTCATGAGAGCAGCTATGATGCAGGCAAGGCTCTCCAGCGCCTGGTGAAAAAGCCAGTACCCAAACTGATAGAGAAGTGCTGGTCTGAGGATGAAGTGGTGAGAGAACCATTCTTTTCATTTGGAAATGCGTGAACAAAGATATGAAAAATAATAATTTAAAGGCTATAAGTTATAGATTATTTCAGGACATTCTGTAGTTTTCTTGACGTTTCTTGGTATTTTCTTGAATGGATACATGGTGTCTGTCAGAGCTGGCTTTGTGTCTTTAGAGGGAGCTGTTGAGAGAGAGTTAAAACAGAACAGGGCTCTTGGCCCGGGCTCAGAAGACATAAGTAAAAATTCGTCAGTTTCCAGCTCCTCCAAGGCTCAAGAGCAGCTGCATCCTGTTTATCACTCACAGAATAAATCTTTAGCGTGGAGGTCTGGAAAGGGAAAAGATTGAGGGCTGGTAATGTTAGCCTCCATTTGAATTTAGATGTGAATTTCACCGCAGCTGTTGAAGGGCTGGAATCAGAAAATGGCAGCCTTTCTCCCTGATCAAACAGGGAGGGTAGCAGGGGAATGAAAGTGCTGGATAACACCGTGTCAAAACGACTGAGAGCTGCGGCTTTGGCCTTGATGCTTTATGACACACTGCACTACATGTTTGTATACCCGCACCCTTTTAAAGATAACACTACTGACTCATCTGACGGTAGATCTTAGAACAACACAAGGCTCCACCACTGCCGATTCTTTGGTTAGCTTTTCCTCCTCCTGGGTGAATCATCCTTTTTTCCACTTTGATATTGTTTTGTAATGCTGAAGCCTGGCAGTTTTCTTTCTTGCTCAGATCCAGTGGAAGTGAATTGGCGTATTTGTCTTGTAATTGAACATGATGGGCACATTTGAATAGAGCCGGAGCCCACGGCAGGACCACAGCGAATCACAACAAATTAAGTCAGCCATCCTTTTGTGGACTAGTTATGCATTTTCCTATATTTATGCGTGCTTGCTGGCGCCAGGCTAAACTGCTGCGAAAAGATGATCAGAGCGGAGGACAGGCATGTTGATGGGAAGTTTAATTGCCACACTCCACCGCAGGTCAACCACAGACCACTTGTAAAAGAAACATAGCTCGACAGTAGAATCTGTAAATAACTCAATTCAGACAATAAATTGATCACTTCAGTAATTCACTTTTGCCCTTTTTTGAATCTTATTCTATTTTATTCATATTTTGCAGCAGTGGCATTTATCTGTAATGATAGATCCTAATATATTCTGGGAATCTTGCAGTATTATTGAACTCAGTGACACACACCAGGAAAAAACTACAGAGTGGTTGTCTTTTCTTACTGGCTGGCCTTCCTGCTGGCTGTAGGGCTGAAATTGGCTGCTAATGTCAAAATATAGTCTGACTGATATTAGATTTTAGATACTGATATGTAAAACTTTTAAAAATTACAAAGCAAATTATTGGCTGATAGTCTTTTAACATAAGCACATAACATAAGCAGTCTTGATGTGGATCCTTTGCATTTTTTATTGATTTTTTTTTTTAAATAAGAATTGTGATCAAGCCACGTAACAACAAGGGCATTTTATAGTGTAAAAACATCTCGGACAGAGTGAAAAAGCAGTGGAGACACTGTTTCTAAATGTCCTTAACCCTTGTTTGTATTGCAGTTCCTTGTTCTTTACAGACATTTACATCCATACTGATACATTTGCAGTAAGCTAATATAGAATGATAAAGTGATTTGTCAGTCGAGCTCTGTACAATTTAGCAAATTGCAAAATTACATATCAAATTAAAGTCCACTGGGCCTCTGTCCCACTGTTATTTTACACCAGACAATTCACTACACACATGTAAAACAAAACCTTAATAACCAATTTTGTAAGTTTTGAATAGAAATGTGTTTGCTTGGATTTTGGACAGCAGAATTTAGCTAATAAGGAAATGATCCTATTCCTGCAATTCCACTGAAAACTGATCTGCAATAATATTGTTATTGTTGCTGAGCTCTGTAGCATATTTATCTCATTCCGTAACCTGGGTCAAGATGACTTAGTTATTTCATCATGTTCAAACAGCATTATGTAACTGAACTGAGGAGCTGTCAGGGAGTCCGGTACACAGTGTTAGCCATGTTCAGTGCCGGGTGTGTTTTGTGTCTGCGGGTGGAGGCAGTCAGCTGGCCGTCTGTGCTCCACCTGCCCCTCAGTGTCTACAGCCTGGAGAAGCAGCATCTTGACTCTGGCCAGCCAAGGACACAGCTCCCAGTGATCTGATCACCAGTTGTGCCTTTTCAGCCCTGCAGCCTTGAGGGACAGGTGTAAATGTAGCACCAACCTTGACACACCCGCAGAAACCAGCCCTGCTGCTCTTCATTTATTTATCACCCCTCGCTCTCCCTCTCCTCTCCCTCTTCCATCTCGTCCCCTCCAGGACTAGCTTCATTATTCCTGCCTGCTCTTTTTTCAACCCACCCCTCCGTTCTTTTAGAGATGTGAATAAAAGTGACAGCGGGGGCTACTGAAATGACAGAATCAGCCTGTCTGCAGGTCCACGTTGTCACCCTCCCCTCCCACTTTGACTTCTGCTTGCCCACCCCCCCACCCCCCACCACCACACCACACCTCTCCTCCCTCTGCCTGCAGCTGCAGCCACATAGCACATAATCCTGGACCTCGTCTCAACTCTATAACTCTAGAGAAATATTTATAACACCCCGCACACCCCCCACAGAAAGATAAGACCACTGCCATGATCATTTGTGAGCAGTTTCATTACAGCTGTGGAGGAACTGACAGTGCTGCAAAGCAGAGTGTTTGTTTTATGTTTATTGTCCTCTGTCAGGCTCAGAAAACTCCAGACAGATTTGTGACAGTCCACCGCCGAACAGTCTTTCACTGTGAGATTATTAGTACAACTTTCAGAAATTGAAAATCCATCACATGGATGTGAGCATCACTCAAACGTTTCATTCATCAGTCAGATTACAACAAAGACAGACAAATGAAATCTAAAAGTATGAATATTTCAGCAGCACAGTCTAACGTCCTTGCAGTTGTTGTGCAGTCAGCAGGCTGTTGAGAGTTAAGGAGTGGTTGATTTAACCACCAAGAAAAGAAAAAAATGTGATCTATTATTATGGGTGTGTGAAACCGTTTCAGACGGTGAAACATGGAACAGACCTCTGTTTTCTCTTAAGTCTTAGCTGAGAGAGGCAGTCTCACTACACCACTTCTTTATGTGTGTGTTTTATCAGAAGCCAAATCAATGCTTACTGCCCACACAGAACTCTCCTCCCATCCTTTTCAATGTGCAATAGTCTTCATGGCAAAAATAAACTCTTTTAAAACCAGGAACAGAAAGCACTTAGTGAAAAACACACAGATTGCTTCTTTTTGTTGCTGTTAAATGCTCCTCCACCGAGGCTGTGTTGCGAAATAGCAATAAACATTGCAACACTGAGTAGTTCTCCTATCTAAATGACTACTTATTATAAAGCTTGAAACCACAATTAGCTGACAGGATATGATTATCAACAATGGGAACGACTTCTGCTTTTCAGATCAGAAAAATCCTGTTACAGCTTGTAACTAAATGAGCCGGTTTGGTGAGCGGATCTTGTGTTGTAACTGGCCACTGCTGACAATTTCTGGGCGAGTACGGATGTTTTCGATCAAAGCGTTTGCAGGTGTTTCACGCTATAAAATAAAGTTGTGGCTCAGACACTGTAGAATTCTTAAAGTGGCAAATCCAGTTTTGTCAATATTCATGACGGGATCATACAGCATTGCAAAAACTAGCTGTACAGACAATGCTGTTGCTGCAGTGTTGTGTCTAAGACTGCAGCTTTAGTCAGTTATTGTTCCAGTTTTAGTTGTGAAATGTGCTCTGTTATTATAATGTATACAGGTATCATCGGAAATCTCATCATATTCCTCCATATTATTTCATTTTTATTCTAAACGTTATTTATTAAGATGCATCATATATCAGTATTTTCCAAAGTAAGGCAGGTGTAATATCATGAGATGAATTCCTTTGCACCTGCCCTACCTGCAGCCTTGGTGAAGGTCATTTAATGATTCCTCCTCTGGCAAAACTTGATATAATGAAATTGTCTCTGCTGTAAATAAGTGGTGCTAATAATGCATTGGCCAACAGGAGGTGCCATATAAACAATCAAAAGCAGCAGCAGCAGCAGCAGCAGTCGTGCTGTGTGTCGCCATGTCAGAGACAGAGAGGCTGATCTATGACTGCTGTGGAGCGGGAGGTCTATTCCTCAGCCAGCTGCACCGGGCTGCGGCTTATCTCCGGCTGTGTCTTCAGCTGATGGATGACTGGAGCAGGCCGCCGACAGCACTGTGACGGGAGGGGAGGGAGGGGGTGGGAAGGTAGCGGCCCCCCAGTGGTAGAACACAAGCCTACCACCCTAAACAACACTGCCCAAGCAAAAACACCACAAGGCGAATGAAAAAAAAACAAACATGTGGCCCTATATCCCCTGCTGCAGGTTGTCAATTGATTTAAAGTTAGATGAGGTTCCTTACTTAAGTGGTTCTCATCTGCAGAGGGAGCTCTGTTTGCTACACTGAAGTTTTCGTGTCAACAGTACATTTTATCACTTTTATGGTACATTGCCAGCAATGCTTTTTAGGGTTGTTTAGCAACTAAATAGCAGGCAGGATGGGTGTGTGCTGGAATTTCCTGTCACCTTTTGTGTCCATACAAGCCAAGGGAAGCAGAGGATGTTACTCTGCTTGCCAAAGTAACACGTCTTCATATTTATTATTTATATCTTCATGTTTATTACTGTGTAAATATAAAAACAGGCCTTTTGGTCTGTCAGAGTAAAGTTACAACAGCAAAAAATCTTTTTAAAGAAGGGTTTGCAATAGAGGAAAATCTCTTCTTACACATCTGCATATTTTTTAGTACATCTAAGCATAGATTTATCTGTATGTATGGTGTCAGTGCAAAGAGGATGTGGCAAGTCTAACATCTGTCCATGCGGTCTCCCTTTCTCCTCTTAAAGCATGTTGTGATTTCCTCTCTGCACACTGTGGCCAAACTGATTACGAGCTGATATTTCATAACAGACAGCAGTGTTTTCTCCCATTGGTTTTGGCTCGCGGACCGATTGTCCTCAGCCCTCTGGGTTTATACACAGCAGGCTTTGAAAGGTCAGCTTTTAACAACGAGTCAAGTATAATGACTCCATATTGAGTGAAAGTGGCTTTGTTTGCTGTTGGACGGCCTTGTGTCAGTGTTGTCATGGAATGACATTTAGCAGGAATTATGTTCCATGCGTGAGCCTGTGCTCTGTTTGTCATCATGATACCATCTTTGTGCATATGTCCGCATTATCTTAACCAGTTTTACAACTCCCAACAATCAACTCTCAAGCAGGAAGTGCGCACACACAACAATGCCCTATTGAATCATTTTTTCTCATTCTCCTCCTCCTTTTATACGTCTCCTCTCCAGCCTCACAATAGTGCACTGTTAGGCTGTGAGGGGAAACTTGGGGCGGGTGAAAAGCGCCAGCTCTCAACTCAGAGAGAGAGAAGCCTGTTGTTTCTGCACAGCGGATGGCCATTTGGTAGAGCTTCTGGCTCTCTCAGCCCCTCCTCCGTCGCTGTGTCGCCTAGCAACGGAGGGCTGGAGCAATCGGAGCAGGGGCAGAGCGATTCAGGGAGCAGATTGGCGGATGATTTATTAGCTGGGCTGGAGAGCAGTGAGCCCAGGCAGCTGAAATGGAGCCTTAAACTGGAGCCGACATGTAGAGAAGGGAGGAGGGAGCCAGCGAGAGAAAGAAAACAGAAGGGGGGGGGGCATGCACACAGCTCCTCTGTGGAGACGGACGGACAGACTGAGTAAATAGTACAGTTGGGGAACATAATGAAGGTGACATAATTAGGACAGGCACACAGGCTGCGTGGGCAGGTCTAATTGATTTCTGTCATAGCAGCTCTACAAGCTTAGGTGAATATGCAGCACTTTGACTTTACAGCTGCTAAAGAGGCACTAAACACATCATGGAAATTTAATCCAACTCTTTCTCAGGACTGACTCTGCTTCAGGTTAATTAAAATATTTTTGCACCCACACTAGATTTTTGAAGCTAATATTTCTCTTGAATATTAGCCCAGTTTTGTCCTCGCCTGTCAAACAAGCCTTGTAATGCTGCTCCTCTGAATCTCTGCAGTGACGTTCCACCTGTTATACGCAGCTCTATGCAAGTTTCACAGTCCAAATGGTAAATCTGCTCTTAACCCCTCGAGATGCTGGAGATGGGTGTCACATGTGTGGGAGCACTTGTGTTGGAGACGGCTCCATCTACTGGTTAATCAACCGCTACACCTTCAGCCTGATTAATGTAAATTAACTGCTGTCTCATGGCACTGATAGGACAGGCCTCTTTATTCAGCTGTCATCTCTTTTACATCAGGTCTCTCATGTTTGATTATTTAGTCTGGTTTAACTTAGACTTATACTTGTCCACTTTGATCCTTACAATTACACATGAAAACTCTAAAACTTGAGATTATTGAGTTTGTTTGCATAATTGAGATAAATATAGTCATTTCTTCCTGTTGCTGAGATAGACCTCTCTTTCTTGCCTGTTTTTTTCCCCTTCAAAAGACAGTTGTGTTTTGCAGCCGGCTGTGTAACTTCTGTAAATTTGGCCTTTGTTCCCCACCAAAGCTGGGTATGTAAACAGTCTGTGGTTACATAATGTAGTGTACATGGCATGGAAAATGAAGTCCTGACAAACAGGAGAGGCTCCATGTCTGGTTTTCCTTCTCACTTGTCTCCTTCCACCATGTCCAAGACCTTTCTCAACACAAACTGTATCAGCCTGCCTCCCTTCTCAGGCTGGCAGCTAGTTGAGTTTGTGCCTCTGTGTGCGTGCTCAGCCCAAGCTCTGAATGAATTTAAAGGACTACTGTAGTTTCCTCTTAGGGAAATAGACAGCTTTGGTTTGGTTTTAATAATGTGCAGCGGCTGTGTGCGGGTAGAGACATGAAGCCTGCTTGTGCAGCGTGCTATAGGATTGAGAACAGGCTGAAATGAGCGGTGTGCCTAACACTATCATGAAGCACAGGACTCCACTCCGGGTTTTCCAGCCTGCTGCGAACCAGAGGCTCTCTTGCAGAAAGATCACATGTAAAGCCTTCCCCTTTGTAGTGGAAGAGCAGAGAGTGACAAGCTATTTCTTGCTTGTAAAAAAAAGGAAAAAAAGGATAAAAAAAAAAGCAATGTACCGTCGGAGACATTGTGGATTTGCCCCCTAATTTTTCCTTTACCTGTGGCTGGGCGTAGAGATTTGTGCTGCGCTCCCTGAGGACTTTTCCCTGCTTTTTGCTGGAGTTACTTGGTGGAAACGGTTGGCTGAGATCACTGAGGAACGGGGCTCGCCTCTGGAACAAGAAAGTAAATCTGTTGGTTGTCTGCTTCGCTGGTTATGAATGTTTTCAGCCTCCGCTTTTTATGGCTCGCAGCCTGTGGCTCTTAAAGGAAAAGAAATATATTTAGGTAGTTCAGCTTTTTGGTCGTTATTCATTTCGATGTTGTTTTTGTGCTTGTTAAGGTGGTATGTTCAGACTTAGCTTTCATTTCTGATTAGATCCGATGTTATGAAGTTGCAATTTGTTTCATCGTGCTGTTCATATCCTTTCCCTCTTGTCAGAGCATATTTGTCAGTTTTACATTTTGACATGTTTTCCATGCTTTTAAAATTGCTAAAATATACAGACAGAAATAGAAACTGTCCACCATACACCATAAGGCATTTTCTTGCTTTTAAACTCTCGAGTTCAGCTTTTGACTTTGAACTTTTCACTTGTGAGATTAACAGTGTGTTCATCCCTGGGTCTACTGTTTATTTTTTTTAAATACCTATTAATGTATTTTATTAGTCTAACTGTATTTGTCTCCATATGAAAAGACGAGCTTAATCTCAGCGTCTCTCTCTACCTTACTTGTCATTTCCTCTCTGGTTTTGCCCTGACATGGCTGTGTTTGCTCCGCAGTTTAAACAGCTACAGAGGTTTCTAGACACACACCAAACCTCTCCAACCACAGAGTAGTGAAATGAAAACAATGTTTTTTGTAGTGGTGTTAGCCAGTAACTTTGAGCGTTAGCAGTTTAGCTGACTTCACAGATACTAACTGGTCTTTTTCTTTCTCTCTCTCTCGTCTTCTCTCTCTCTCTCTCTCTCTCTCTCTCTCTTCCTCTGTGAAAAATTGCAGAAGCGCTTCATTAAAGGGTTGAGACAGTTTGGCAAAAACTTCTTCAGGATCCGGAAAGAACTGCTGCCCAACAAAGAAACGGTAAGATTTATTTCTCTCTATATTCTTAAACTTTTTTTCTCTCTCTCTCTCTCTCTCTGCGTGTGTGTGTGTGTGTGTGTTTTAATAGTACTGAAACATGTAAAAGAAGGTGCATGTAGTTTGCTAATGGAGCATTCAAGCAGTTTTACACAACCTTTTCAGTGTGATATTTTGAGGCTGACTTGTTTTTTAACCAGAGGCCTTATTGATAAGGAGTAAGTGCAGCCTGCCAACAACTGTGCTGCAGTATTATCAGATCTCTCTTCAGGCTGTCTGGGAAAAAAAACAACAACATGTGTTATACCTGAGAAGAGAAAAGGCTAAATGTACTTTGCAGTCAGCCACTGAAACTTAACAAGTGACACACTGAACATTAATTAGCTCCCTCTGTTCGCGAGTAGTAAACAAGTTGTGCAGATGTGATGCGAGCCACTGTGTTTATAGCACGTCTCAGGTCTGAGTAGCAGCATGTTTTGTCTCCTGTTGTAGTGGTTCTTCAGATTTTATTTATTTATTTATTTATTTATTTATTTTTACATTTTCACCAACTTTGAGTAGTTAACTGTAAAGTGCAGCAGAGTGGATTTAAATGGATTAAAAAGCAGGTTACAGTCTGAGCCTTTTAACAATAAACATGAAGGCTCGAACTGAAAACAGAATTATGTTTAGTATATCAGTTGAATTCTACAGACAGACGCTATAACTGGGATCACAGCACTCAGGACTCAGGCCCAGTCCATATTTAGTTTAGATTATTTAAATTCACATACTTAAAGAGTTTGAGTTTATAGGCTCCGTTGTTTGTTAACATTGCTGATGTCACCCCATGAGAAAATATTATATTATATTAATAATTTTGTTATCGTCAAGCTTGAGTCCTTGCGTCCGTTTTAAGTGAAAGCAGGTTGTAAATCAGAGCTTTGAATTTTGGCGCAGGTTTAATTCTTTTGTTTACATTTGCAGCACACATTATTGTGCCTAGTATTTGTTGTTGTTGTTCGTGCAATATAATTGTTTGGGGTTTTTTTTTTTTTTTTGGTCGTTTCAAGGTTTGTAGGTCAGTCACAAAGCTTTTGATTGAAGGACACAAAGTGATTTAATATCTGTCATGCTTTAAGGAAGTCTTGTAATTATGTTATTTATGTACTCGAGCTGAGGCTGATGTTCCCCTTGTCAGAGTTTCCCTCCTCTGTGTGCAAGCGTGATTGTGCGCATGCGTCAATGTGTTAATCATCATTCAACAACTGTGTGACCTGTTTCATGGTACAAATGGGTCAAATCTAGGCCTAGCAATGATTAACAACAGTTAACCCTGTTGAATTTAATTATTATGTTGAAACAAAATATCGCCAACACATACACTTTGCGTTGTTCTTCTTTAAGATGACATACATACATACATTTTACTATAATCTTTGTCTCATATAACTGCACAGGAAAGACTAATAAGAGACATATTTGACTATAATTGGCAATAAAGGGAACATGTTGTACATGTACATGTCTCTTTCAAGTCCTCCACACCTTTGACTTAGCTATTAATTTATTCTTAGATATGCATTTTGATTCATAAAACAGTGCAGACGTAGCTGTTTCTGTGAGGCTGCTCCTGCTGGAAGTGTGCCGATACAGTGCTGACACAGACATCAAAGGAAAATCAAAGGTGTTTGTCATACTCCTCACCCGCTTCATTTCCTTGTCTGCTGTGAGCTGAGGATATGTCAGCCCTGTTTCTCAAACAGCCCTACATATCATGTAATATTTTTACTCCAGAACTCTTTAGTGTCACCTCCTTTGTGCTACATTTTTATTCCTCAAAACCAATCTCAGCCTCTTGAATAAGAGATTAAAGTGTGTGAATACAGTTTCCTCATAGAGGTTTCTCCAATTATTTTTACTGGTTTTGAAATATATGACTAGTCCAGTTGATTGGCTATAAAGGAGGTATTAATGCAATTCAACCTGGAGGGGGAGTCTACTTGGCAGGAGAGGTAATAGACCTCCTCCAGGATCTCGGCCTGACACCACCACAGAGCAGAGAAAGATTAATTTTCCCCCTGCAAATGGAAAATAAACTGCCCTTTAAACATATGAAAAGAGGAGAAAATGACTGGAAGAGCAAGGGGAGCGTAGCAGAGATCGGAGGAGAAGGGGTAAGGTGGGGCGTTAGCTCAATATAGACACTGAAAAGCCTGGATTGTCGCACCAGGGGGAAAAAAAAAACTCTGCTTATGATGGAACTTGCTTTTTTTTTGTTGTAAGACTGTTCGAGAGCTTGTCAATACCCCAAGAAATCTCCGTTTATTTTCTACCTGCTCTTTCCCAAATCCTGTCTCTGGAACATGAGCTCAACAATATCTGAAGATATTTTAGGTCTGGTAAACGACAGAAATTTTCCCATTATTTCCAGTCACAGACGCATATTTCTGTGACTCCACTCGCATGCCAAGCCTTCGAAAAAGGAAGCATGTTACAGAAATGCCAGTGTTCCTGCCCTGAGTCCTGGCCGGACCACTGTTGTTGAGCCAGAGTGCAGAGCATAAAGCCTTTGGGCTTATAACCAGAGGTGCAGTACACAGTGTGTCTGCCCCTCTCTGTTCCTCCCACTAGCCCCTATTAGCTGAACTGCCCCCGAAGCGCCAGCACGGCTCGAACAGCCAGTGCCAAGGGTAAGCACCCAGCGCTGTGTAAACACACCAGGCCTGACTAGCACTCAGGAATGCTTTATATAAAGTCACATAAAGGCCCAGAGGGGGAAGTGGGTGTGTCGTCTGACCGTCTGCAACTGGCTTTGCTGCCACCATTTCCTTCAGCCCAGAGAGGACGTCATAGAACCTGAGCTTACTGTTCCCAGTGTTTAAACAACTAAATATGCTGAAATGGCAGATCACAGATAACTCTGCCTGATATTTTCACCAGAGAGGTTTTCATAAAAATGTGGTTTTAGTGGATATCAACAGACCGTATTTGCTGAACTGATTTGTATCAGCCACAGCTCTGTTTGCTGTGCAGCTGAGCAGGGAAATTGACAGTTGAAAATGAGATCAAATTGAAATGCTTAAATTTTGGCTTATTTTCATTCAGAATGAAGCACAGACTATTTCATTTGTGGAAATAGGTGCTGCAGTTAACTTGCAAATTAAATGTTGTTAAGATATTAATGTGGAAATAAGAACATATTAACATTCCTGAAATTTAACTGTTTTGGGGACAAGGTTATTTTCAGTGTTCAGATACCAGTTTCTTTTCACTGTGCTGAAGGCACAAAGTAAAATATGCATCACGAGTAAAAAACATTACTGCAAAATCAACTCATGCCTAAAATTGTATTCAGCACGGCTTGTGTGAGGGAGATTATAAATTGCATGAAAATACAAGTCATTTATTTACTTTATACTCCCATATCAGTGTGTTATGTATTAATAGATCATAAAAAATGCTTCACAATATAACTCACGGCAACCGTAATCTAATAAACCCAACATAGCAATGTAAAACTATACAAGCATAGTACAAAAGCCTGGAGTCTGTGTGTATGTTTATCATTTCTGCATGTTTTTATCCTCTTGTGGCCACACGGCTTTACCTCACTTTTAAATATTTAAGCACATACTGTATATCTTAGCACAAAATTAGCACTGACATAGTTGTCTCATTCTGTTTTATTGACATTCTGTAAAATCATTGGATGCAAAAACGTAAAACAAGTTTATTTATATTTTAGTATTACACTCAGCTGATACTTGCACAGCAAAACATCAGCTTCAAGCTGTGTAAAGTTGCGGGGCAGGAAAACAAGAATAAAACATTGAACTGATGCATGGAGATGTTTTTATGCTGCTGGATCCTGTTTTGTTTTGGCATAGAGAGGGAAAAGACAGACAGGTGCAGTGGCAGAGTGTTAGAAGAGCTAGCACGGGTGAACCCACAGTATGTATTTGCTTTGTGTTAATGTCACAAGTCAAACAAGTGTCCTCAGATGGAAAACAGCAAGATTCCAACTGGGCAAGTAGCAGCAATAATTTGAAAATAGAACTACAATTTTCATAAAGTCCTGTTCATTGTTTATTGTAATAAGGTTGTATTATTGTAAGCTGTTGATCGTGTTAGGTGACAGTACAGGTACAAAAGTCCCAGTGACTGAAGAGCATGTTGTAATTTTCAGGACATACCGTACAGGTGACCTGAGCCGGAGCTGCCTTCACTGTGTCGGCACTCGGATCAACCAGGAGGTGATGTGCTGAGCGCTTCTTGCAGCATCTTTTTCTCTCAGAGAAAAGAGAGCGCTCAGCCCCCCAGGCCCTGTCATTTACAGGATGGCCAACAGGAGAACAGTGTTCTCAACACAACCTCACAGCAGATGTTTGCCCTGGTACAATCTGTACAAACGTCAAGTTGAATTCATTGCCATGTCCTTAGCTAAGCAGCCAGAACCTTGGGGATGAGTGTAATTATAAATACTTTGGTTCAAACACTAATTAAACCAGCTACAGGGGCCTGGTCCAGTTGGCAACAGCTGTCAGTGGTGTGACAGAACAGCTTCCGTGTTTGGTAAATGATATAACTTGTTTAGTCAGTGAAATCACTGTCGGCTGATGGAAGCTCAACCCGCATGTATTGATGTTCTTTTAGCAGACCACAGGCAATTTAGCGCAGGCTGAGTGTAGGCAAAATCTTTTTTCAGCCTAATAGATGGAGCTCAGAGAGCCAGAGCTCCCTGTGTAATTGAGTTCTTTGGTAAGCTTCATGTTGTGGTTTTTTGGGACTAGTTTATCAGCAGAACACGCAGAATCGACCCTCCAGCAGAAAGGCACTGTTGCCATCCAATCTGCTTTCATTGGCAAAAGCGCTTACAGCAGGAAAAACACAAGTGCTGATTCTTCAGCATGTGCATCCCTGACCTGTGAAAGCAGAGCTTATTCAGTCATTCTCCAGCAGAAAGGCTCCACGCAGCAGGGAATGGCTGTCTATTTAACCGCCTTTCACATTCACTCTGCTCCACCAGCCAAGGTCCTTTCACTATTCAGTTTCCATCGTCTGCCGCTGGGCTTAAAGGCATCACTGTGCTGTAGGTCTATTTTTGAATCCACTACATACATGTGGCTGATACCTTGATTATTTGACCTCTGGATTTTATTTCACGAAATAGGATTTTTTTGGGGGGGGAGGGGATTTTTTTTTTTTTTTTTTTTGATTTTTTTTATTTATTTTATTTTTTTTGAATTTTTTTTTTTTTTTATACCAATTCAGAAAAAATGTAGCTGTAACTTTTAGACCTTGAAGCAATTTCATGAGGACACCACTACTATTTTAGTCTAAAATTTGATCATTTAAATTTCAGAAAATGGCTTCTCACCTGTTATTCACCGGGTGCCTAGTCAGATTACAGGTGTGTTTTTGTATCTATTTAAGCAAACATTTTATGAATGTCTAGTTGATGTTTTAATTAATTAATAAGGAATTTGTTCATAAATCCAAAACCATCCGTTGCGTCATATTATGTGCAATACTATGTACAAGTTCATAGTTTTAGAGCATAATTTTCATGTCATCTGTTTCCTTTAAAGATTATAAATACTTAAGTTAATGCACATGCACTTTTTCTCTCCACAACATGTTACATGGCCCTGTAGGCATAACAAGTACGCTTCTGGCCCGCTCAACTACATAAGCGTTTACAATGTTACCTCCTACAGTTACAGCCAGCGTGAGGATGATAGAAAAGTCAAGCACCACTCACCGAAACGATACACTGTACAACCTGTCATGGGCGATGAAGAATACCAAGTCCAGGGGTCGAGCACATACATAATTAAACCCTGGTTTGATTTAGCTCAGAGAAATACATTCCCCTTCACCTCACTGAAATGAATCAGGAAGCAATCCTCCCTCCTCCGGCTGCAGACTGTGGAGGAAGCAGGAGGAGCACAGGTTCATGCTGCACTAATGGATGTTTACACAACTCACTATCAGCCACCAGAGCCCAGAAATCACATGCTCCCTGCGCTCTCTGCTCCCCCGGCTGCGGCTGAACTGCCTTACATTTTTAGCTGAGATTTTTATTTGTGGAGAGATTTTTAGGAAGGGTTGTGGTTGGATTCGAGGTTGATTGTCCATTGTTATCCTCTGCTAGCTCTTTATTCCTCCCTCTCGGCTCTCCTCCACACTCAGCCCTCCCTCCCCCTCCTCAGTTCTCCCCTGTTCTCTCCTCCTTCCCCTGCTCTTGCCAGTAACGGCCTTAACCGTTTGGCTTCATGTCAAAGCAGGGGCCTTTTGTGGCTCTGTCACAAATCTGCCAGGAAAAACAGAAACCATCTGTTCAGGCCTGGGCCTGAGAGGGGATGAGGGTGTAAATACATGAGTTTAGCCCTCGCCCTCAGCCCTGCTTGCGCACACAGGACCACCGAGCCCAGTAGAGGATTCTGCACTCCCACCCGCAATTATACTGTGGTCTACAGGGGTTTCATGGTTAACCTTATTAAGTCTCAATCTTACAGGCAGGGAGATAAGCTTAAAACACAGCAACTGAGTATAAAACTGAATATGATCACATCAGATGTGATCTCTATGAGTCATAGCACTTGTAAAAAATGTTTTCCTCCTTCACCTGTTGATTTGTGTTTTTAAACCCACTTGCCCTCCCACAAATATCAATTTATTTGGATAAGGTCAAAATAGTGTGAAATATAAGAAAATGTATGTGTTGTTCTAAATGTGTGTGTATATATATATATATAAGACTTCTATGTTCTTGGCCCTTAGTAAGGACGTATGCTTGAATATAATTACAAGTATTCTACAATGTTTCGGCTATTACAGATTGTTTTTAAAGTAATTCATCAGTCACAATAACTGAAGGAGAGAAAAATACTTAGACGATGGATGAAACTCTTGCCATGTCTCTCAGACATGGTTGAACGTAAAGGAAACATTGAATCCATTTCACACGTAGATACTTGTATGTAGACGACCATTTTAAGTGGCAATAACTGGAGTGGAAGCCCTGAGTGTCGTGATAGGAGGGTAAGCCCTTTCCTTGTCGGATAATCCACCAGCCAGAAAGCTCCTGCAGATGGAAGCAGTCTAAAACGCCTTATAATACTGAGCTTATGTTGTCACTATCTCATGTTCTGCGGAGCGGCAGCACACTCTGTACCGCTCTGCAGTGATTTAGTGGACTGGGGAAAATTATGGTGCAGAGGCCAGGGCCAATCTAGACTTCTGTCTCGAGTATTTCCGTGACTTTTTTTTTTTTTTTTTAACCGGATACAGCAGGTGAGCTGTTTTTGGATGCAGGTCATGGAATTGTTTCTGGTTTACTGTCGTCTTCATTTTATGAGGAAATGGCAACTTTACTTGGAAGCCTCAGTAAGGTGCACACAAACTCGCTGGCTAAACACGCAATGAAGGAGGAGAAACGGAAGGTAATGAAAGTTAAAGTGTTGCTGTAGGCATATGGTGAAACGTACACAGTCAGTGTGAGCGATTGGACGTATGTGGCTTCAGAGGAACCAAATTTGACACGCGGGCACGTTCAGAGAGGTAATCTGTCAGTCTCCCTTTGACACTAATTTACAGCTCAAAGCCTCCCTCAACCACTGGAATGCCATGTTCATCTTCGACTGCACTTCACTCACAGACATCATATATAACTCCTCTCCACATTTAAAGCCCTTGCCTGTGATTTCTCACATCAGTCTTTCCTTTGTCAATGTGACCCCATTCAGAATTGGGTTTGTGAGCTCTAAAGGAGCTTTTCTTTTTTGTATTCAGTTTTGAATAAGGACCCAGTTTTTTCTTGTTTTCTCACAAGAAATAACTTTCCAACTCAACAAATTTACTCTAAATTTGTCAAGCTGCTGCTTTTGTTTTCCTCTCTCCGTTTACATCCGGCTGTACCAGCTCATCGGTGCACCTGTTAATACCCATTCAAAAGCCCAAGTTAATGTTTTCATTGGCCCCTGCCTAATGTAATGGTACTTGACACAGTGTAAGTGATGGAGAGGCAGGGTGACCTTTCCCTGTGTCTGCCAAGCTGTTGTTGAGGCCGTGTAGTTGTCAGCCTGCAGCGAGGAGGCAGAGAGGCACTGCTGAGAACAGTCATTAGGCACAGAGCAAAGCCAGCGCTCGGCAACACTCAACACTTTTGATCTGCACATTTCAATTAGATTTCACATCAGGACGCCTGCCTTCCCTCAGTTAGCACCTGCGCCCTGCCTTCTCAACTGGCCGGCCAGGCTGAAGAGGGAGGCACATGGGAAATGACTAGAAAGTTCTATTACTGCCTAAAATAGATGCACAAACACATGGCAACATAATAGAGCTTTTAGCTGATATAATAATCATTAGCTGTTCTGTTCTTGCTGTGAGCACGGACAAAATAATGTTTTCAGGGTTATTTGAAGGTCTGTAAAATGTTCCATAAGTAAAAAGGAAATGTTTCCATCTTTATTTTAAAGAGTCCTACTGATTTGTCTCTGCTGATCACCTGCATGTGGAGTCTCTGCCACCACTCCACATGCGCTCATCTGCAGACAACTAGCACAAGCTGCGGGGCATGGGACTGTTTAACACTGGAGCAGTGGCTTTGCCATTACACAGTGCAGCACCTTAATTTACCCTGAAATTTGAGAAGTTTCATTGAGCTCAGATACCCTCAGTAAATGTTCCCAGCACTGCTTTGCCTGATAAGATGGAGTCCTACAGGCACTGGTAGATATGAATTTCCCCTAAGAGCCACATGAAGGGAGATCTTATTAAAGTGGCCTGGTCCCACTGAGTCGAGCGCTTTCTGCCAATCAAAGCAGTGATTGAGAACTTGTTCCTTAATGTCAGATACTCACACGGCCTAACGATACAGGAACAACCTCTGCACAATCCCTGACCTGATTTTTCTCACAACAAACAGCGAGAAACCAACTCGCCTCAAGTAGTTTTGTGTTTCATGAGATAAGAAATAAGAAATCAAATCTGCAACCACCTTTATGTTTGCATTAATAGCAGCCTATTAAACTTTGAAATTGCTGCCTTTGTTACTGTTATTTTCTGTTAGTGTTGAAATAGAGTTGAGAGAGAAGCTTTTTATAGCCGTTTTAAACTGGCCACCACTTCATCAAATCCTTTCCTGCCATTGTTTTGGTTCCTTTTTTGATAGAAGTTTTTAAGCTGTTGCTGAAAAGCTGTTAATGCATTTTAGAGAGCAATGCACTGACTAATTTGTGTCAAATTTCTCAGCTGAAGCGCAGTAGGAAAACAATCAATAGCCATTAAACCCTGGGAGCTTTGTTGAACAGCAGTTTAAACGGACCTCAGACAGTAGATGGGCTCCCTCTGGGCTTTAAAGATTACAGGTGACTTACTGTTCACCCAACAGTCACACCACACCTTCATGAATTTGTTATAGAGCTAGTGGAGGACCACCAATAAGCGAGAGTTCATGGTGAGGGGGGAAAAAAAAGGCAAAGCCCCACAGGAAACAGCATAATTGTCCCTGACTCCTGTCGCCAATTTTTAAGACTTGTGTATTATGAGTGTGGCCGGAAAGCAGCAGTTAATATGCACAGGCTGCCTCAGCAAAGTGCTCTCTGATCCATGATTGCATGTGTTAATGTTTCAGTTGGGTATTGATTTCCTGGCGGCCTTTTGTACACTGGATTTATCCGCCTCGCTCACTGGCAAGCGCGCCCCTCCGAATGTTTGATTAAAGTTCAATTGACTCTTCCAGTGAAGGGGCGAGGAGCCATTTCACTCCCTATTTGTAGCGCCAAAGCTCTGCCTGACATGTTCTTTTGTTCCCATTCAAGCTCCTGCCACCCAGGCAGCCACCAATGTACTGATCCTAATATCCCTGCATTCAGTGAGCCTCCTCGCCTAATCCTGGGACAGACAGGGCCGCAGCACAAACATGCCCGGCCAACTACAAATCCTGGCGTGGACTGACCCCACTCCATGGCCTTTCACTGTGAAATACTGTGCTGACTGCTAATGTGTATATTCCACATTTTTTCTTCAGCCTAACTGCAGATATTTCACAGTGACAATTTTCCAATTTTTCAACAACTTGGACAAATAGACCTTTAATCCTGTTAATTCAGTAACCTCTTTAAAGTCAAGTGGTGCCTTCACCTCATTACAAACGCATGTGCTTGTGTTCTTGTGATATATTTCCCCGTTTTAACAGCATTCGTTTCGTGTTTTCTTTCAGGGAGAGCTAATTACCTTCTACTACTATTGGAAGAAGACCCCCGAGGCAGCCAGTTGTCGAGCCCACCGCAGACACCGCCGCCAGCCCGTCTTCCGCCGCATCAAGACACGAACTGCTTCAACTCCTGTCAACACTCCCTCACGTCCCCCCTCCAGCGAGTTTTGTACGTATATTGTGACCCCTTGAATGGCAGCAGAGGGGAAAAGGGGGAGACATCACCTGATATCTTCTGCTGTTAGAGCGACGTATGTGAAGTGTTTTCTCTCTGTCTCTTTTCCAGTGGACCTCAGCTCAGCCAGTGAAGATGACTTTGACAGTGAAGACAGCGAACAGGAGCTGAAGGGCTACGCCTGCCGCCACTGTTTCACTACCAGTAAGACACTGTGTTCCTTTTACGGACACTCAACACCCGTCATATGGACTTGCTTGGTTATTCCTGTCCTGATTGGGATCAGTGTGAGCCTGCACAACGCAGCGCTGTGTGACAGATGGGCATCAGAAGATGTCAGGACTAATTTGATCAAATCAGACATGAGCCCACAGCTCGTTCACTCTCTCCACCTCATTATCCCTCCCCTCTTTCCACACAGCTGGCTCCCAGTGCCAGGCTCCCATCTGATCACACTTAGGTTACTGCCATCACAACAACAAGGGTGGCTAATAACTCTGGCTTTATAGTGTGAACCATACAGACCTTAATACAGTACGCAGTAGAGTGCAGAGGTATATTTACTTAAAGTTACTATTTGTATTTTTTAAATTATCCATGAAAAAATAATTATCTTAGTAACAAAGTTTCTTAGGAATATTCCCCATATTGAGCCTTGTACTTGTGAGATCCTTTCTGTGTGCTGTTTGTACTTCTCACTGCCTGTGAGAGTGTGTTATTTCACAACTGTAAATGGCTTTCCTCAGCCTCCAAGGACTGGCACCACGGGGGCCGGGAGAACATCTTGCTGTGCACAGACTGCCGCATTCACTTCAAGAAGTACGGTGAGCTGCCCCCCATCGAGAAGCCTGTGGACCCGCCACCATTTATGTTCAAACCTGTCAAAGAGGAAGAGGATGGACTCAGCGGGAAGCATAGCATGAGGACCAGACGGAACCGAGGCTCGGTGCGCACACACTCCTGCTTGCCATCTATCTCTCTATTTTCACCTTCAGGAACCACAGCCTCAGAGTTATCCCAGGTGTAATGCAGAGCCAGACTACAAAGCAATAACCTTATCATCTCTAGATAAGTAGTATAGGGACAGTGTTGATGAGTATTGTTTCATACATTTTAGTTTTTTAAAAGTGAGGTACATTTCCATTTTAACTTCCTTTATCCAGATCAAACAGAGTGCCAATGATTTATGTTGACTCTGTTTGTTGTCATTAGATGTCAACGCTACGTAGTGGTCGTAAGAAGCAGACAGCCAGTCCCGATGGCCGAGCCTCGCCTACCAATGAGGATTTGCGCTCCAGCGGACGTACCTCGCCCAGCGCGGCAAGTACTGACAGTACTGACAGCAAGACAGACTCCATGAAGAAGCCAAGCAAGGTAAACACAGCACAGACTCACTGACTCACTGAAACCTTGTTTTTCTATGCACATGTCTCTGTGAAATGTGCTCTAATGGCTCTGCTGCTTTGGCTCCGCAGAAGATTAAAGAGGAAGCTCCTTCACCCATGAAGAGTGCCAAACGGCAACGAGAGAAGGGAGCGTCAGACACAGAGGAGCCAGAGAGGGCCAGTGCCAAAAAGTCCAAGACACAAGTGAGTCTATGGTCTTTGTTTTACTTCCCCTCATGTGATTCAGTGGAATGCATACACATGGTATCATGATGCTCATCCCTCTCTCTCCCCCTGTCCCGTAGGAGTTGAGTCGGCCAGACTCGCCCTCAGAGTGCGAGGGGGAGGGGGAGGGAGAGGGCGAGAGCTCTGACGGGCGCAGCATCAATGAGGAGCTTAGTAGCGATCCTAAGGACATTGACCAGGACAACCGAAGTTCCTCCCCGAGCATCCCCAGCCCCCGCGACAATGAGAGCGACTCAGACTCCTCTGCCCAGCAGCAGCAGCTCCTGCAGAGCCAGCACCCTCCAGTCATCCAGTGTCAGCCAGGCACCTCAGCAGCCTCCTCGGCACCTCCTCCACCTACGACCTCAGCCCCTTCACTGCCCCCACAAGTCTCCCCGACAGCGGCCTCCACCTCTCTACCTCCCCAGCCTCTGCCACAGGCTAGCCCAATGTCTCTTATCCCGTCAGGAGCATCCCTCCACCCTCAAAGGCTTCCTTCTCCACATTCACCGATGACTCAGGCTCCGCCTCCTGGCCCCCCAGTCCCACCTCAGTCATTACCCAGCTCGCATCACGGCCCCATGCCTCCCATGCCACATCCACTGCAGCCTGGCCCATCACACATGCCTCACCCTCACTCCATGCCCCCGCAGGGCTTCCCTGTTGGTCAGTCTCAGGTCCCACCCCCGCCAATCTCTGGCCAATCACAGCAGAGGCCGCACACGCCTCCTTCCCAGTCCCAGTCATCTGCTCAGAGTGGAGGCCAGCCTCCCAGAGAGCAGCCCCTGCCCCCTGCCCCATTGTCCATGCCTCATATCAAGCCCCCACCAACCACACCCATCCCTCAGATACCCAACCCACAGTCCCACAAACACCCACCCCACGTGTCCGCACCTCCATTTCCTCAGATGCCTTCAAACCTGCCTCCACCTCCTGCCCTCAAGCCCCTCAGCTCTTTATCCACCCACCATCCTCCATCAGCACATCCACCTCCTCTTCAGCTTATGCCTCAGGGGCAGCAGCTTCAGCCTCCCCCAGCCCAGCCTCCAGTTCTCACCCAGTCCCAGAGCCTCCCACCATCAGCCAGCCACCAGCCTCCCCCAGCCCCTCCACTGCCGCCCTCCGCAGCGGCCTCGCATCCGAACGGGCCGCCGCAGCCGTCATTTTCGTCCCATCCCTTCAATACAGTTCTACCTCCAACCGGCCCTCCCTCATCGTCATCCTCAAACTCTATGTCTGGCTTACCGCCTCCATCTTCCTCTGCTCCATCCTCCTCCATCTCCATGCCACTCCCTGCCTCAGTCTCTTGTGCCGGCCCGGGTCCAGTGCTGCCACCAGTGCACATCAAAGAGGAGCCTTTGGATGAGTCAGAAGAGCCAGAGAGCCCCCCACCCCCGCAGAGAAGCCCCTCCCCAGAGCCTACTGTCGTCAATACACCCAGCCATGCCAGCCAGTCAGCACGGTATGTCTACAAACACCTATTTCGACCCAAACATTATCTTAAAAGAGGAAAAACATGAACCTGTGCAAGCTGTTATTTATCAGTAATCTGTTGAGCTGCTTACTGTCTTGTCTGGGGATGCTGATTAGCTCTCAAACACACCCAACAACAAAAGAGTCCCTGCCTTCAGGTTTTAAGGCTTTGATGTAAGCAACAAATCAAATGTCCTCAGCAAAACCAGCATCCAAGGCCACAATTAGCCTTGAGCTCTGAGTGGCTGATGGCGAGGAATTATCAGGGATGGAGAGCAGGGAGATTAATTACAGTGAGATGCAAGTGAACAGAGGCATCTGAATATGAGTATCTGTAGTTGCCTTGTGCTTAAGTGGCTCTCAGACTGCCAATGAATAGCAATGAGGATTTTAATACATACTCAGCGTAGCAGCAAAAGTGAATGCCAAGGGAGTTTGTTTGCTTTTGAATAATGGACCAGTGTAAGCGAACACAAGCTGTCTTTTCATCTAATGGGACATTATCCTGCCATTCAACATGCAGAATTCAAGATGAAAATAATGGCATTAGCCTGTTTTGTCTGTCTGTAACAACTATTTATGAAACTGGAACATTATTCAGTTGTTTTGAGTAAATGTTGAATGTGTTAAAGGTTTTTTTTTTTTTCCCTCCACCGTGACCTCAGGTTCTACAAGCACCTGGACCGGGGCTACAACTCGTGTGCTAGGACAGATTTCTACTTCACTCCCCTGGCTTCATCTAAGCTGGCCAAGAAACGAGAGGAAGCTCTGGAGAAAGCCAAGAGGGAAGCAGAACAGAAAGCAAGGGAGGAGAAGGAGAGAGAAAGGGAGAGGGAAAAAGAGCGAGAAAGAGAGCGGGAACGAGAAAAGGAAGCGGAGCGAGCTGCGGTGAGTGGTTTGCTTTGTCTCCCTTTTGTTTGACGGTGGTTGCATTTAAAAAACAAAAAACAAAAAAAAACTCTAATACAAAACATGATGTTTTCCCCTGACAGAAAGCCTCCAGTTCCTCTCATGAAGGCAGAATGGGTGAACCTCAGATGGCCGGCCCCGCCCACATGCGTCCACCCTTCGACGGCCCCCCCACTACAATTGCAGCTGTGCCTCCATACATTGGCCCCGATACCCCTGCCCTGCGCACCCTCAGCGAGTACGCCCGACCTCACGTCATGTCCCCCACAAATCGAAACCACCCCTTCTTTGTGTCCCTCAACCCTGCAGACCCGCTGCTGGCCTACCACATGCCCAGCTTGTACAACGCCGACCCGGCCATGCGGGAGCGCGAGCTGCGAGAGCGGGAGATGCGCGAGAGGGAGATTCGTGAGAGGGAGCTGAGAGAGAGGATGAAACCTGGTTTCGAGGTTAAGCCTCCAGAGATGGACACACTCCACCCTTCTACAAACCCCATGGAGCACTTTGCCCGGCATGGGGCAATCACGTTGCCCCCCATGGCCGGCCCTCACCCTTTCGCCTCCTTCCATCCTGGCCTAAACCCATTAGAGCGTGAGCGGTTGGCCCTCGCCGGGCCCCAGCTGCGGCCAGAAATGAGCTACCCAGAGAGGTTGGCTGCAGAGAGACTCCATGCTGAGAGGATGGCCACAGTGGCCAATGACCCCATTGCCCGTCTACAGATGTTCAATGTTACGCCACACCACCACCAGCACTCACATATTCACTCCCATCTCCACCTCCACCAGCAAGATCCCCTTCACCAAGGTAAAAGAAAGCCCTGCCTGTATAAACACCTCTTCACCACTGTTAAAGTGACACTGCACAACATATGAAAGTAGAATACATTTGACCAGTTATTAATAATGTTACGTCCATTTTGGAGGAAACTAAATGTAGTTATTGCTCCACATTGGCAAACACAGTCACGCTGTCCAGAATGTTACTATTTGCTAAATCGATATTTCAAAATGGCTTTGTTCTTTTTCTTTTTCTTTTTTTTCTTTTATGAGAGCAACTATTTCATCAGAGTAGTTTGTTCTATTTCCAATAATAGACACTGTCTTCTTTTTATTTGTGCAACATTTATGCTGCTGTAATTTAATTTATAAATGGGAAGACGGATGAATCGATCTTAAACTTGTCAATATTCCAAATTACACATATTCAGACATATTCAGCATGTGTTTGTGCACTGACAGGTTGTACACAGTTTTTCAACTGGATTTTGTAAAAAGATGTATAAATGTTTTAGCTTCATTTTCTTGACATTTTATTGTGATATTGATGCTACTGTGAATTATAATGTAATTATGTTAGCTATATTATATTTTGAAATGGAAAGGGAGATCTTTAAAATCAGCACAAAGATGAGCGGACAAAGAGATGCAAACCACTTGTAAATTGTTAATATATTTTTTTTTAAATAGTTGAGGACCAAGTGTAGAACCTTGTAACCAGTGTCAAATCTTTAGTCTAGTTAAGAAGCATCTGCACTTAACAGGATGTTGTTTTCAGCTGTGTTGTTCAATGTTATAGGAAGTTTATTTTAAGAATATTTGATTGGATAAAAGGGTTTTAGTAAAAGAAGGAAGATGATAATGAAAAGAAAGCCCCTGGTTATTTATGAGCAGGTTAAATCATGTATAATGAGGGATTCAAGCAGATGAAACATTTTGAGGAGGTTTATATGAAGTATCTTTTCTAATATACAATAGAGGGCATCAATCATTGTGCTGTAATTTGAGTCAAGATGTCTGTAAATGAATCCAGTTATACTACTTCCCTCATCACAGTAAAGAGTGAACAAAAGGGCCTTTGAATTAATGGCTGTTCTGCTTCCATATTGTCTAGTTTAAATTTTTACCATATCATCTCTCTGCAGTAACGCACTGCGTGTTTTATCTTCATTAAATTTCTGATTCAGCCAACAGACACTGTAGAGCAGATAAATATTAAAAAAAAGTCTCAAGTGGTCCCTGCACTCTTTGATCAACTCTGAGAGGAGTAACATAATATTAAGCTGTGTATCACTAATGTCTGTAGCATGCAATGTCTGTGATGCATCTTGAAATGAGTGTACCTTGAACCTAAGACTCTGACACCCAGAAGGTGGTGGTGAATGTCTTGTGTGTCCGTCAGGTTCCGGGGCCCACCCGCTGGCAGTAGATCCCCTGGCAGCTGGACCTCACCTGGCCCGCTTCCCTTACCCGCCCGGCGCCATCCCCAACCCGCTCCTCGGCCAGCCGCCACATGAACACGAGATGCTGCGCCATCCAGTCTTCGGTGAGCTCTCGGCCAACATCAACTCTCATTAACAATAATATCTTATCCAATCTATCAGTCCGAGCATTGCCAGATCCCCTCTCATCAAATCTTTTGTTTGTGCCTCCTGCAGGTACTCCATACCCACGGGAACTGCCAGGAGGTCTGCCCCCGCCCATGTCCGCAGCCCACCAGCTGCAGGCCATGCATGCCCAGTCAGCTGAGCTCCAGAGGCTGGCCATGGAGCAGCAGTGGCTCCACGGTCACCATCACATGCACGGAGGACCGCTGCCTGGCCAGGAGGACTACTACAGGTCAGATAAGCAACAGGGATTACACTGAAAAACCATTTACATAAACTGAGCGCGTGTGCCTTTGACTTTCCAAATATTAATACTTGATGATGTTTGTGTTTCAGCCGACTGAAGAAGGAGAGCGACAAGCAGCTGTAACCAGCCGAGGGAGGCGGCGACTAACAGGTGCAGGACACAGGAAGTTGTTACAGAGCGGTCTTGCAGAGGCTCTCCGGGGTCGTCTGGACACATTCAGTTTTGAAGAACGGAAAAGGCCAAGTGGATCGTCTGAGAATTCTTCTGATATTTTGGTTTTTGCTCTTGTCAAGGACTTTTTTTTAATTATTATTTTTCAAGACATTGACTTTCTTTGGTATATAGCCAGTAGTGACAACGTCCTCAAGACTCCTGCATGACAAGCTTCCCTGACGTTTTTTTGTAGGTGCTAGAACAAGACACTGTGCTTATCAACAAAAAAAAAGACAAGACCGGTCAGGCCGTTTATTGAAAAATAACAAGTGCTATCTTAAATTCAACATTTATTTTAATACATTGTTGGAGGTTTTTCATAATTTTAAGAAAAGCTACAGCATGGCGTTTTTGAGTCTGTAAATAGTATATATAAACATATAATTATTATTATAATTATTATTATTACTAGGTGTGGACTCCAAACCAAGTCGTTTCAACCTCCAATATAATTGTTTTGAAGCATTATCCCTTGTTTCAGAGGGGAGCACCATGGCATTATATGAGCAGTTTCTGAGAGAGTTGCGGTTCAGTTGTGACGTTCCTCTGACATCACTGTGTTAGATTTAGTCCCGCACACACTATGTAAACCATAAACCTGTCACACCCACCACGTCCATTCACCACACACCTTTGACACGCAGCAGGTTGTCAGAATGTGTAAACTCAACGTGTTGAGTTCATGATTTGATACACTTGAAGAGGTGACACAGTCGTCGCTGAGGCTTCTGTAGAGTGCACACTGACGCCATCGTTTCAAAAGAAAAACAAAGTTTGCACTGAAAAAGGATCCTTGATCCACTCAATTGGTTTTAGCCTTTAGTTTAAAATCAGTATTTAAGTCGACAACATGGAGTAACACTTCATTACTTTTTGTTGTTTTTACAGAAAATGATTTTGATTATGAATTTAAAAATGTGGACACCAGAAACATATTTGGCAGAACTGAAGAAATTAAAAATGACTTCAAGTTCTTTTAAATTATTGGGACTTGAATTTTAACATTGTTCACTATAACAGGAGCCTGACAGGACTTCAGGATTGTTTTAAATGTGTGAATGGTTGTGAGTCGGTGCTAGTTTGTGTTGTGGTGTCCCCTTTCTTCACCTGGTCCAGTCATCCATGTTTGTTGCAGGTCTCATGTCTGACTGAGTCGTGCTCCAGCTAGGCTGGAATAATGTTCACTGTGACACTAGAGGGGGCCTGCCGACACGCGACCACCTGTAGGTAGAGGGTTGATGAGTGAGTGAGTGAGTGAGTGTGTGTGTGTGCGCGTGTGCATGCGCGCGTGTGTGTGTGTGTTATCCTCACAATGTTTCCATATGCCTTGGTTCCTTAGGGATACACACGACCTCCTGGGCCACAGGAGGGGTGTGTTTGTGTGCCACTGACTGTTACAAGTACTGTTGACCTGTCATACCAGTGCACATGAGCCCAAGTTTTTTTGTTTTTATTTTTTGTTTTTAAATCCATGACATAAGTTGTGCATTTGTTCCATGCACTAAGACTGTTTAACTGTCATGAAATTTAGAAAACTGTGGCTTTTTTTAACCAAATGAAGAAACTGTACTTGCATTTAAAAGTGATCATATCTTCTCTTAGAGCACTATAATTTACATTTAAATGGTTGCAAACATTAAACTCTTGGCCTGTTTTTAAAACTCCAAAAAAGTCTTTTAAGCCCTGACCACTCCCTGTCACTCTGTCTTGCCATCTCCCACTGATTCCTGTCCCTCTTCTGACGACATACTCCTCATCATCATCATCATCATCATCCTTTGCCTCGTTTCCTGATGATTCCCTTGCCTTTTACTCCCTCTTTTTGTGTCTCCAAAACCTTTGATGTTAAGTGTTGTCAATGGTTTAGCTTCTTGTTTCAAAGCGGCAATAGCAGAATGTAAATTCTGACTGCTAAGATTTATATATATACTGGTATCTTGAAGCTTATTGTATATATGAGTAGTCGCCATGGGATGACACAATGTAAACAAAAAGTAGAAATAATAAGAAAAATTGTGAGTCCTGTGTTCTCTCCATTTGAGTATTTTGTAATTTTTTTGAAAAATTTGTGGAATTAAAATAAACGACTAAGTTACACCACAAGATACGCTGCCCTTCTTCTTTTATGTCTTCTGATGCATCAATGAGTCATTTTTTTCTTTGTAAACACAGTTGTTTGTGTGCTGAGGTAGAGCAGACAGCAGCTAAATCCCAGCTGCCTGAGACAAAATAATCCTGTTTTAGGGGCAAACAGTTTTGATTACTCACTGCTCATTGGCTGAATGGCAAATAAAGAAAGGGAGAAAGACTCTTAATTCCCTCTGATTTTTACATTTGTGAAATGTAATTCTCCAGCTGAGCAGAGTTTTGATAACACTCATGTCCTACATTTGCTCTTGAATAATAGAATTTTTGCTTGACGGGAGAAATGTGTTACGGAACAGATCAAGCATTCCTGTTTTCATATTTTTTCAGCCTTCCATTTTCTCAGCTTCACAAATACTGAGCTTTAAGAGATCACCCCAGCAGCAGGTAGTGAATCTCAGAGCGGAATATTGCACTGCTGTGGTATAATAACATCAAAGCCAGGCTAAGCCAGAAGGAACACCTACTCAGGCTGAGATGCTTTGCTATCAGCGGGGCTGGGCTGTCATTTCATCCTGTGTGTGGGGAGTGATAGACCAGCAATCTGTGATGGTGTGCCGCAGCGATGGCTGTCATTTTGAGAGGGAGCTATTATTCTGCTGCTGCTCTCTGAAATGATGTCCTGTCCTCGGGAAAATCGAGGTTCCTTGGATGCTCTATCCTGGGGCTGTCATGTGACGGCCGCCTTGTGAGGAGGTGCTGCTTGTTGTTGCCGGCTCGCCTCACCTCCCCATAAGACACAACAAGACGTCAGAGCCAAGCAGCGCTGGCTGGTTGAATACTCCATCCCCCCTCCTCCTCCTCCTCCTCCTCCTCCTCATCCACACCGGCGGTGGAGCGACTGTGACTTGTGTCAACTCAAATCCTTCTCATAATACTGTGTGTACCCCTCAGGCAGGCACACAGGGAGACAAAGTCTTAAAAAAAAATCTGTTCCCTCTGTCTGAATCGCAATATGTCTTGTGCTGCTCTCACAGTGTTATTGTGTTTGTTGCAGCAGGTCTCGGACACAGAGCCTCTTCATCTCCTCCATCCTCCTGTCTTTTCTTTCGCTCCACTGTTCCTGCCTGCAGAGCGTGATGCTCAGTGGCAGAGAGGAGCCTACATGCTATTAGTGCATTCAGTCGGAAGCTAGCTGTGTTCCTTCAGCGGGTAGCTCTGTGGCTGCCCAGTAGCCGAGCGGGGCCCTGTTTATCTAAAAAAGAGCTGTGTTGACACAGAAAGCGAATCTGCAGTCGACTCACTCCTCATCCACTGCCTGAGTTAGATACAAGACACATGATAGGAGATATTTTACACCTGGTTTTCTCCTTAAAAACACCGTCCTGTTTGTTCATTTCTGTGCTTGCAGTAGTATTAAAATCATTGGAATCCATATTTCCTGATGATAGTATTTTTTGGATTGCTTCCTCACTCAGATCTGGAACGATACTCAGTCATTTACAAAACAAGCAACCTGTGGTTATGTAAAAACTCCATCTAATAAATTGAGCCCAGCTGTAGGAGTTTGATGTATGCAAATAAAGGTAATTAAACACATTTAAAATGCAAATGAACCAGCCTCGAATATGCATACATGCATTTTATTTAAAACAAGGTTCATCCCTGCATTTCAGCAATTTGAATATTTATATCAATGAAACAGCCTTCATTTTCCAAGGAAAGGTTAAAGCAAGGTTTTCCTATAAAACACTGGAATGATAACTACACCTGGGAGAGTCAACTTTTAAAGTCTGCTTAATGGTAAAATACTTACATTATCACGCTGCATTCTGCTTTCAAGCTCTTTTCTCTGTAAAGTCAGAGGAGAGGTCCTGCAGGAAACCTCACCTCTGCATCTGTCACAAAGCTGCTGTGGAAACAAACCTGCCGCTTCATCAAAGACACGAACGTCCTTCAGATCTCCAGATAATCGATCCCAGAGTTTGTCCGGTGACTCCCTCATTCTCTCCCCCAGCAAACGTGGCTCCTGGATTCTTCTGACACCAAGTTATCGCTTCAGGTCAGTGTAGTAAGAAGTGTGTGGGCAGTGTGTGTGGTCTGGGAGTTGGGATGTTGAAACAGATCAGTGGTTCTCAAACTTTTTCTGCCCCCTTCAGAAGCTAAAAGTTTGCACCATCGTTTTATCCATTATAAACAATCATAGGGGAAGCAGCTAATAAGAAAGGATCCATGTAGCTTCTCTCCATGGACCGGCCCAGCCTCAACACCCATCACTACATAAGCTCACGTTGTTAAATCATAATTGTTACATAGTATAATAATGTATACTATATTATGATACTATAACATAAATAACATATACTATTCTGTCATAACACCACCACACTATTATTATATCATTCTATTTACATACATTTTACAATATCAGCATATTTTGTGTTGTGAGATTTATTATTATTATTCCTTTTTTTTCTCTCTTTTTTGATATAATTTAAATTATTCTTATTATATATTGTTTTGTTTTTTCATTCTATTATTTTCATTACATTCTCCCAACGATTCTATTTATATGACATCATTAATGTTCATTATACTTTCCCTTTCACCTTCTCACAGATACATGCAACTACATCACATATAAACCAGGAAAAATACACACACACACACACACACACACACACATACACACTGTATGTCATAGACACATACCATATACATGATGTGTATTCTTTTCATTTCTATATCTCTATAAGTGTTTATTGTTTTTGTTGTTATTTACATGTCCATTATGTGTATCCTTCATGTTTTTGTTATGCAAAAAAAACAAAAAAACAAGCATATAATCCCACAAAGTCCAGCTCAAGCAGCTACAACATTATACTATTTTCTGCTATAATCTATAATAATAGACAGAAACAGACTGGAAAGAGCCATTGTGCATGATGCGTACTTTTGCTTTTGATACTCATGTACATGATGCTGCTAGTACTTTTTTTTTTACCTGTATTAAAGTTCAATTTGACTCTGTGTTGTTGCTCTTTTTACATCGGTAAAAGATCGAAATACTTCTTCACCACTTGCCTGTTGGTTATGGTGGAGGTGGAGTTCTCAATATGTTTTCAAGAAACTGTACTACCGTCATAAGAATACTGGAGTCCCACATCACATCTTAGTTAGACACCAAAAAAAGGATTTTTGAAAAACAAAATGGAGAATGGGAGTATACTGTAGAGCTGCATACCACAGTATAATATTTCATCTCTGAGAGTCGGCTGCCATTTTGACCAGCCTTAATGTTCAATCCCGGCATGTGTGCTGTAATGACTTTCCCAGTGTGTGTGTGTGTGTGTGTGTGTGTGTGTTGTGCCTGTATCAGTTTATCTCTGTGTATCTGTTTGCGTTGCTGCCTGCTGTGTGTTTGAGGCCTGGGCTGCAGCTCCCATGCTTCTAATGATATCCTGCTCTCGCATTCCTGTCATAGCCGATCTGTATTCCCCCTTGTCTGCTTCAACAGATCAACCCAGTGCAGCCACAGGCCCGGCCCGAGCATTCCTCATCCAGTCCCAACGCACGCGCACAACCACACACACACACACACATGCACACACACACACACACGCACACACAAACGCCCTCAGGAGGCCTCTGCTGACGCCTACCGCAAATCTCACACGTACTGCCTCTCGTTCTCCCACACTCCTTCTCCCTTCTGTCTCTATTGTTTTGAGTTAGATTTCAAGGGAACGGCCTGTAGCCAGAGTCGTAGGAGCTCTTTGTTCAATAAAGCGTGCCAGGTTTGGTTCCTCGCTGGCAGAGGACAGACAATGCAAGGCTCACACACTAGACTTCCAGGCTCCTCTTTAATGTGTTGTCATAAAACATGCAGCTGGCAGAGACTTAACGTTCAGTGGGACTCTGTGCCGCGGCAGCACACTGAGCCCTGGGTATTGCCCTTCCAACTGTCCTCGTACATGTTTCTTACAGCAGCGTCTGTGCACTGTCAGACTCACGTAGACCTGACATTTCAGCTCCTTCACAGCACAGCATTTCAATTCACCGTTCACCCAGTGGAAAATCTGAAAAAATAAGGAGTCTGCAAAAATGTCCTCTAGTGTCATTTGAAAATACCGGGACAGTGGAGGGCTATTGGCTCTGTTGGCAGCGCACTCCTTCAAATTTATTTTTCAGATGAAAATAAGACTTCAGGCTGTCATCTGATTTACTTCTCCTCTGCTTAAAGGGAGAAGAAACCCAGAGTGAATTTAAGAAACAGTCTGCATACAGCCATGTGGCTAACCTCTAACCCTTCTAATGTGAAGTCATGTGGGTTTCATAACCTTTTGTAACTCAAACACGGATTTGTTTTAGCCTCGCATTTACAAACAAACTCTGTTAGTCTTTAAACCAGAAAGTATATAATGAATCCCAAAACAACTTACACAGATGCCAAGTTAATGCTACAATTCAGGAGTCTGTTTGACATTACGAACTTCATTGCAAAAAATTCAAAGCATCTAAGTGCACAATCCAGAGCTTATTCAGTCCTGCAGCACTCCAGTTTGCTCTTATTCTTCATGCAGGTGGTGGCATTTAATCTTTCTTTTTTTTTTTTTTTTTCCCTGCCACGTCTTTCACACGAGGTAAACTGACCTGAAAGCTCTGTGAGCACTCACTTTGTCGCATCCAGCATTAGAACTTGTCTCTGAATTAACATTGCAGTGTCAGCTTTGACTTTTAACTTGACAATGAGTCATGTCATGTCATCATTAGTCATGTTAGTCTATATTAAGTTAGTCTATACTTTGTTTTTGTAAAAATGTGATACCTTCCTCTGAAGTCATGCACAAGACAATGTAGGAAAAGAAAAGTATAAAGGAAGCTGAGATCTAATTTTCTTGTTTAAAAAAAGCTTAATAATAAATGTATCAGTTTATTAATCCACACCTGGTTTTCCTTTCAGGTCTTTGTTATTTAAAGCTAATAAGAGAAATGTGAGTTGAAACCAGCCACAGGAAGCTCACTGTATTGTTAGACATGACTCACAAAGAATGCTTCCTATCAAGTTTATTGACTTAAATCAGCTTCCTGCCATCAGATGTGGACGTAGCTCAGAGAATTTAAGTTTGTTAAACCGGATAGAAAACTGATCTGTGACCCACTTTTTACGAGCAGAGTACATATCTGACAGTCCTGTGAGCTTCCTGTTTATGAGAATCACATTTGTGCCGACTAGTTCAAGCAGACAACTAGAAGCTTTCATACAGGACATACGCTACATACATACATCCATCTACTGCTCTGCACTGCTGGCTAGCTGCAGCACCTGGTAGGCCGTCGGTCCAGCTTCAGGATGGCTCTGCGGAGGACATGATCATGTTGACATCACCTGTCACTGTCACTGTGCATAATACTGTGCCTATCAGCTGTAAATGCCACCTCCAAGTGGAAGTGTTGAGTCCCCTGTTCTCCACCAAGCTAAGCTAAACAGCTTGTGCTAATGTTATACTGAGAGCCATTGTATTGGCTCTGTTCAGTTAGGCTTTGTGTGCTTGACAGTATGGCTGCTGACAATGCTCCCCTGTGTACTTCAGTCAGTGTCTTTGTGTCTTGCTGCTAATTTCTGCTCTAATGCTGCTTCCGTCTAGTTACCTGTGTTCAGTATCTGAACAAGGTGCTAATTCATTTCTTTTACTGGTTTTTGGTTGTTGTTTGACACTTGATAACAATGGGAACACATGCTTTTGCATAGTGATGAGTTGTTGTTGAGTGTTGTGAGATAAAGTGGTTTGAAAGTTAACAGTTGACGTGCTTCAAACACAGATATCTAGTAGAAGCATGGTCTGATTAATCTGCTTGGGGGGCCAGGGCAAAAATGTGTTGTTGGGGCCCAATAATAATAACAACATGCAGGGTCATTCCTTCCACAGAAAAAGAAAACAGCGCTCTAAAGCTGAAATGATCAGTTGATTCATTGTTAATTGTTTAAGTCTTTTTTAAAGCAACTAATTTATGATTGAGAACCGATATGGAGAAGAGCATGGGGCTATTGGGGCCCTTGGTGTCTGCAGCCCATGGCTTTACTGTATTACAGGTTTAGTGCTGTGAACTATTTCACTCAAAGCTTTGTGTTTATGTGACTATATGTGCCTTATTCTTCTTCTTCTTCTTCTTCATGTCATAATTACAATTACAAACTTCTGAGCTTCCGTTCTACATTGTATACTACTGCTGTGCTCGTAGCCAAGTCTAACTGTACATACATGTTCTGATGGTTATTTGCAGCTTTTAAATGCTACATACAAACATACATGACTTTAACATACACAGTCGGGTTAATATCTTAGCTTGCTGATATATATAAGGTGTGTACAATGTGTTTGCTGGGCAATGGCCACACAGCTAGTGCCGGTCACATGTAGAAGCTGCTTGCTTGATAGTATTTTCCTCTTGTGGGCTGAAGTGCTCAGTAGGGGAACAGTAACATGGTGACTAGTCACCTGTGACTAACTTCCTTTGGAGGAAAGGTTATCATTGTCATTATTGTGTCATTGGATCTGCTGTGCTGAGCTTGGTGTAGGATGATCTCAGAGTTTAGATGCCAAATATAAACCTTATACAAACCCTTTGTTCTCATTAGGGCTGTAGCTAACAAATTATTATTAGTGATGAAACATTTAGTCTTGATAATTCTTTGTGCCCAACCGACAGAAAATGCAAACTTTGTCAGTTCAGAGTGGTATGAAGAGAAAAGCAGCTGTGCTCACAACTGAGGAGCTGGAACTAGATAAATGACTTAAACAATTGATTCACAAAGAAATATTTTCTGTCTATTGATTAATCAACCCATTTCAGCACAAATGCACATAAATAACATATGTCTAAATTCTAATTCTAAATCAGACTGACTGAAATCTTGTTTTTCCAGACCCTAAACAACACTGCCATTGAACTGACTGGTTGGACCTGGATTCTTTTATGCATTTTTATTGTTTATAAGAAAGAATATTTAAATAATTCCACGATCAATTTATCCTTAACTAAATTAACCAATTTCGATTACAGATAATTTTGCCAATGACTGTGCTGGCTGTTGTCCTCTGATTCAATTAATTTTGTAGCTTAATTCCAGTGAAGAGAACAACAGATGTGATTTGCGAATATCATTAACTGACTGACCTGATGTGCTGAAGGACAGCAGCTTCACACAGTCTCCCCATCATGCAGTTAACCCAGGTTCGACCCTGGCCTGTCATACTTGCTGTGGTGGCTTTATAAAGCCTGCCTGTCTCAGGGTAGCAACGGCACCAAAGCTAAATAAATCACAGCCAGTAAATGGCCTCCACTCCTCAGCAATTTCCTTAGCTCTCATCAGTCTGTGGGCCGGGACTGATAGCATGCTGTCAGTCTCCTGGAACCTTAGCGTAACCCAGTACTGGCTTTCCCTGCAGTGTGGCCATGGGTTCATCTGACCTCCTGTTGTTCTAAGAACTAGTGCAGCAAAAGAAAAGGTGGACTAAGGGGCAACCAGGGGCTTAGATGTGCAACTGGTGTTGCCAAGCTGTGGCTTCGGGGCCAGCAGAGACAGGGAGCACCCTGACCTTGTGTTTATGTAATGGCCGTCCCTGTGATAGATGGTGTTGCCAGAGCATTCACCCGCTGCGCCATGGGGCTGTCCACTTGCCTTGACGCAGATAGATTGGCCTTTGTTTTTTCCCTCACCTCCACCGTGTAATTAATCTTCAATGCGAGTCCATGGAAGAGAGTGCTCTGCTGGCGCATAGACTCACCGCCGGGCGGGTGCAGGCAGATTTCAAGGCCCTGAGGACAAGCACCACCTAGAAGATGGCAAAAGAAGATGTTTAAATGCATGCTGCTCCAGGCCTCCTCGCTCACCATGGTTATCAAAAGAAGAGGCGGCCAGCACAATATTTGTCCCTGCTCCAGAGTACAATTTATCTTGGATGGAAATAGCATCTCTGGGAAGATTCAGCAGTAATAGACCCTCTCCAGCACCACCGCCATCACATATTTTACACTGGGGCCTGGTTTCTCTCTACCTATTGCCTCACCCATACCACATGTTTTCGGCTCCATTTCACAAGATAATAAGGCACTGGGTTAAAATGGCTTAAAGCAAATGAACATATCGTTCTGCTATTTTTCATACTCTTTGAATGTTTCAGCATAAAGACTGCGAATTGACTCCTTCAGCAGAGGTTGCAACAGTAGAGCTGCTTTTTATCTTAAAGAACAAAGGAAGATATAATGATATATAATCCAAAAAATACACGTGGTCCATATATTTGAATTTTTCCTAATATATTAGAAGGCGAGTTTTAATGCTTTCATGTCCAACAGATTATGAATGTTCACTTCTGAAATGTAGTATTTAATAGCTGCACACATTAAGATAGATTTTTTCTGACTTATTCATGACAGGTTGTGATTCATTGTCATTCTGTCCTTTACAGGCCTGTATGTTTGTTTTCACCACAGAATACTACAGTGCTGTAGGCTTAAAAAGATCATGTGGTTTTACATTGAGAGATCCAGAGCTTAATATCTGACCCGGTAACACAGTGGTATAAGCACTAAGGATTGAGCCTGCAACACTTCCTGTACGCTGTCAGACTAGCTGTATTATAAAACTGCATTCAAATGCTTATTATAAAATGCAATGACAGGAGACGGTTGATATCTCTATAATGATACAAATGGCATCTTTTGAGCATTGTGATCCAGGGGTTTGTAGGCAGTGTTTGTGAGTTGAGTGTAAAATCCTCCTTCGGGTGCAGTAGTGGGCTGCTAATCAGAGGCTGTGGTTAATCCCTTGGCTGTGGAGCTTTTCACCAGCTGAGAGTGGTGAGGTTATGGACAAACTCCACGAGATGGAGGTGTGAAGCAAATCCAGGCAAATCGCTGAGCCTCGAAATGAGCCAAATGGAGACGACATAGAAGAGGTATATACTGTTTTTGTTTTTGGTTGTTGTTGTTGTTGTTGTTGTTGTTTTTTCAAGAAAGGAAAGTCTTCATAACGCTGTGCTTCAATAGGGAGCAGAGGGGCAGGTCAGTTTAATGAGGTGAAGGGAAGCCTTGAAATAAATAGAGTTGTGATATTCTGCAGCACAGAAAATAGAAGCACTGGGAGCCATTGAGCTCCAGAGCCTTAGGCGCAGGGCTGCAGAGCAAACAGGCAGAGTGTTAGTTCACTAAATGATGCAGAATGGATGCTGGATAATGACCACGCTGCTCATAAATTCTCCTTTAAAGGCGCCTTGTAGAACAGACTGAGTGCATTTTCTTTAGGCTGTAACACTTTACATCTAACACCATAGGATTCAAGCATAGAGTAGAAATGACATTATAATAATCAGATTTAAATAGAATTTGATGAATGGACATGGCTGTAATCAAAAAAACATGTTTACTATAGCAAACAGAGCAGACACATCAGCACACTGCTCATCACCGATATCTATGTTCATGTTGAACATTTCTCTGAAGCAGCCCCTGGGGTTATGGTGAAACAGTGCATGATTTAGTCGAGCCCTCCTGCCTCCCTGTAAACCCTCTACTCCGGTGGCTGGCTGCAGATTTAATGGGCTTAGCAGCTGTTGAGGAAAAGCAGTGAGGGCTTGTGGCATATGCTCTGGTTAGAACAAAGAGCAGCGAGCACACCACACGAGCTACAACTGCCTGAGCCAAACGCAGTGCTGCCACAGGGGCTGCAGGCAGCCATTAAACTGTTTTACAGCTTGTGTTCATTCAGTTTATTTGATTGACTTTTTGTTAATGCGCTGTTCTGGGTTTTGAGTACTATGATGAAGGTTTTTGATCCTTTCCCCAGTTTGCAAAAGAGCTTTGAGGAGTATTTGTTTTTAGGCATTTAGGTATATGTTTAATGTGTATATGTGTGTGTGTACTGCGTGAGGATGTACAGTAGGTGTGTAAGCTGTTAATATGAAATGAGAGCAGAGGACGTGAATTTCAAAGGTTCTTTAAAGGCACTTGACAAGGCCGCCCTCTTCAGGGAAAGCTGTAACCCCTCCAACACATCTGCTTTCAATGTGCCACATGATGATAGAAAGTGGTGCAGAGAGTCCTCTAGTGGACACCGGTCGAAACTGCCATGAACGGCTCTGTGAGGAAAACTTCAGCATACAAACAGACACAGTTTTGCCCTGGCTGACATGTGCTTCAAATTAATGGAAATAAAAGTTTTACTCTGATTACTCTGACTTTTCAGGCAGATGAACAATGAACTAATTTCTGTTTTTTGCCTGAAGCATTTTCATTTGATTTGGCAAAGTGCTCTGTTGCTGCCTGCAAATATGATCAGATTATTAGCAGAAAACTAATTAACTCTGGCAAATATGTGATCCTCAGCACTCAGATTTGGTTTCGTTGAGCAGAGTTAGAGGTAAAGCTTCCCACCCATTATCACTCTGCTTTAAATACACTATTTCCTGTACATATAACAATCTAACAGATTGCATAGATAGTTTCGCCACACATATATCTGTCCCACACAGTCTGGCTACTTCTGCAATTACCAGCTGTTACGGTCACACACAGCCTGATGTAAGTTTTATTGCAGTTTGCACAGTTGCTCTGTGCATATATGAGCTCCAACAGGCAGTATGTGTAAACAGTGATAAGGTTGTGTTTGTGCAGTGTGTACGTGTGTATGTGTGTGTGTGTGTGTTTTGCTGGATTTCCTAACTGTTAGCAAACACGCTGTGGTGCCATGTTCTCCCACTCACTGCTGACAGAAACAGCTCAGCGTCTGTGTGGGAGTGAAGTGTGGCAGGTTTTCTAACTGTCTCTGCTCGTAACAGTACAGTATAAGCTCTCTAAATCAAGAAGCTGCTCCTCGCGTGTTTGTGTCTGTCTGCAGGTGCGTGTGAATAAAAGTAAATGCCATCTCCTGCATTGCCTGCTTGCCCTCAATAAACAAAAAAAAAATATATCCCTCACACTAGCTACACTGCAGAGAGACAGAAATGTTTAAATGAACCAAATGGCTTTCAGTGGACCAGACTGAAATGGTAAACACTTGACATTGTGAAAGAGAGATATGAGAAGGCGGCCTGTGGAGGGGAAGGAAGGGAAAATGAGACCAAGCGAGAGGCCTCTGGGTGAACAAAGGCTTATCAAGCGTAATCTCCACCAGTGTTGCTTGTCAGTCTCATCATGGCTGACCTTGTCTCGAGCACTGCTATAAGCGTGACCCTCTGTCCCGGCTTGGCTGAGTGGACCCGTCACGCTTTGTTTGTCTGTGAGCCTCTCACCCCCACACCGACCAACCAGCAACACTGCCTCTGTGTGCGCCTCACTCACTTCACATGGTAGCAGCATGAGCAGGAATAGGTTGCATCGAGAAAGTGACTCAAAGGAAGATCACATTTATTGTCCTGTACATTGTTCATTAATGTACAAAAACATTGTGTGACACAATCAAAACTGCAAAAGGGGTCACCTATGGTTTTAGGGATAGTCATAGTGTGAATGCATTGTCTGAGACTTTGCAGTGTGTGTCTGTGTGTGTCAGTGTGTGTCTGTGTGTGTGGGCGGGTGATATGAAAAGGTTGAATGACAGGAACAAAAAAAATGTATTGCCCTTACTTAATCCCCTTATTTTATAACCCAAAATAGGCAGTTGTTTTGGCATATCTACAACCCAGACTAAAAAAGTAATAAACAATTAAAAGCATGAACAAAACTTTATGAATGTTATTCATCTGCCACCAAATAAACTGCATTTCCATTGTAATGAAGGAACACGTCACTGAGGACAACACTGGAGCTCTATGACAAAGAGGAACAAACTGCAGTATATATAGTAGGATTAATTCATTGACTGTGTTTGTCTTTTCATGATATTTGTTGACAGTAAGAATCATACAGTGTTACCAGAATCATCCTTAGATTGTACTGCGTTGAGAAATTGTGAACTGTGAATTGTGAAAAGGGAAGAGATTTTAGAAGATCAGTACATTACTCATACACCATGGTCTGAATAATAATCTAATAATAATAATCTAATTTACTTTTCTAATTATCCAAATGGTGAAGGCATAGGTCAGGTCCACTCGGACAAAATGAGAGAAAAACTTGATTTAATTCTAACAATGAAATTATGAAAAACTATACCCATCAAAATATCTGCATCGTCAGTTACTGTGTATTATCAGGAGTAATACTGTACAGTACCTGGTGAAGACAGTGACTGTTCAGAGGCAATTCTGTCACCAGAGCAGCACATGAAGTTCAAAAGGGTTTTAATGTAGAAATGATTCAAACATGCACAAGAACAAGGTTGTTCTGTGATATAAGTCTGGTGATGTTTTTATTTTGGTTTTAACTGATATTTCTTCAGATGAATTAGAATTAACCTTGCAGAATAATATCATTCTGCAGCCAGTCAACAGATGATATTCCTTTGCACAGCCGTAAACTTATTCATCTGCCAGGGTCAGAGCTGAAGCAGGGATCATGTAAGAAAATAGTCATGTAATAGGAATTCTAGAGCACACAAGGGATGTCCAGACCTTCTTCATTTATTCATATTCATACATCATAACAATCTGTGAGTGAACAATAGTTTCCACTGCAAGCTCACTCGTCATTTTGCAGCCAATTGTGATCTCAAGGTTTTGCATGTTGTGATTATGTTGTTGCCTGTTGTCAGTCACGATGGGCCAGTGGAGGATGCCCATCCTGTCTACCTAGGTTCAGTATGTTCAAAATTGATTCAGTAATTCAGTGACACAGAAACCCCCCCCCCCCCCATTTCTCTTCTATAAAGTTTTGAGTCTTGTTTATGCAGTTTTGGAAACATCCTATGAGTTACTGAGAAATGTAGCAATACACATTTGTCTGTAAGAGTGTGAGTGTGAACCAACATGAAAAGTTTTCCTCCAACTGTGTAATTATTTACTTAAAAAAGTGGGGACAGTAGAGGACAAGCAATGCAAATTACTTTTGGTTGAAAAATGTTTTTTTTTTTTTTGGGGGGGGGGGGGGGATTCATATTTACCTATTTTATACTTTAATAAAGTTCTGTTGTATCTGAAATGCACCCAAGAGTTATTTATGATTTTCTACATCATTTTAAAAATCATCCAGAAAATTGACATAAACTTAATTCATAATATAATGTGTAAAAATGTTCCTATTCCCAACAATAGCAGGTTATATGGAGCAGCCAGTGTGACATATGAGTCACTTAAAACATAGATCTAGCTCTTTTTTCTTTGTTCTTCTGAATACAGGATTTGGATAATTGTTTGGAAACATTTTTCAAATGTAGTTTCAGGTTTGTTGGCCTTTGCAAGATAATCAGAAATATTCAGAAGGAAACCGGAAATTGTTGGCTTTGCTCCACATTAAAAAAAAAAAAAGATTTGCATAAAAGGCAAAATTCTTCGAGGTCAGTTGTGTTTGTAACACGTTCTCATACGTCTTTAAGATTTGTTTTAAAGTGATTTGCATTGTACAAAATAGCAAAAACAAAAACAAAACAAGAAAACAACAAATACATGTTTTACAGTGAAAGGTAACCGGATGTTGCTTCTTTGATTCAAGAAATCAAGAATTGACCATCACCTGCTGCACTGCTAAGTACAACAGGTGCTAAAGCTAGTTGAAGACAAACAATGAATTGCAGTTTGTCAACAGTCGGTAAGTAACGATGCTAACCGACACATTTTACTGTAAAGTGAATAAACTGGCACAGCTCTTCAACCTGAAGGAGAGAGGAAACCTAAACCCGCCGAAAGGCTTAAACTAACATCAGTCGGTGACTTTAACGTCGTGCCGTTGGACGTTAAAGTCACCGATGAACATCGTCATTACGAAACAACGTTGCTTTTTTGTATTGCCCTAAACACATATATTTTAACTGGGACTAAAACATAAAAATGGTAAACGGGGTAAACGACATCACTCATTGTCGGTAGATCTTCACCGCTGTTAGCTAGCTGAACTAACAAATAGCTGAGACATACGTTTAATGAACTTGGTCACGATTCAGTTTGAAATAAAGACAAATACATGATTTTGAAGCTGATTGAAAGTATTATTAGTGGCCTGATAGATTTTTTAAATTTAAGGTAATAGGTGTCTGTATGTAGGTTACACAAATACAATATTGCTATTTACGTTAACCTCTTACTCTTTCAAATATGTTACTGTACTGTGCAAAAGAAGGCATTTGAGATTTTTAGATTATCCATCATCAGTATCATCAGGGTTAAAGGTCTGCAGCATAAACCTACAGCCATAGTCATAAAGAACTGTCTTCAGAGACCAGATAAACTAAAGTTAAACAAGAGTTACTACAGTCTTGTGGTTGCATGCCTCTGCCAACCAAACTAGTTTCAGGTTACATCCCTGTTTATCCAGAGTCATATAAAATATTAACCATTTGTGTGAAATTTTGTCATAATTGCTGTGTGAAGTCTTGAGTAATGACTAAAAAGTGTTTTCTGAGGTCACCGTGACCTTATCCTTTGACCACCACAATCAAATCAGGTCATCCTTGAGTTCAAGAGAATGTTTGTACCAAATTTGAAGATATTCCCTCACGGGGTTATAGAGATATTGCGTCACAAGGCCAAAATCGTGTATTGTGGGGTCACCTTTGACCTTTACTGAGATTGTGCTTCAGCTCATAGCCATCTCATTTAAACATCAAGGCAAGGAGAGAGATAAAACAGCTTGCTAATTATGTAACTATGGTTGAGCCTTGAGTAGGACACTTTAGCTGTTTACGTTTGAGGGGGGGGTGCCAATATATCCTCCAGTAGCCGCTTATGAGATGGCTTCTTCTTCTGTTTGAGGAGAATTAGTTGTTGAGTAAGCAGTGTAGAGAAAGCTGCAACTATATTCGTGGTGTAGAAGGCCATCAGAGGGTTGGGATCAATAACCCTGCCATGTACATTTATAAGGGTATCAAAAACCGTGGTCCAAACATCCGTCAGTGGTGGACAGGATCAAAACACATTGCTGTGGAGGCTCAGATCACACTCACATCTTAAACATCCACTCCTGAAAAAACGTTTGCCAATTTGCTGCCGCTCAGATGGAGCCTGTAAGTACTGTAGTAGTCCAAGCCTGATGCATATTGATGAGGAATGAACCAGACCAAATTCTAACTGCCAAAACACTTCTATTTGTGAGACCATTTCCTTTCCTCATTACAGCTCATTGTGATATAAGGAAGGAGATGAACCTGCATGGACAGCCCCATGTATACATGTATAATAGATTCTACCATTTTTGCAGCGGTTCAATTTCCAAGCATTATTTTATCCAGCCGCTGTGTGGAGCCTTAAAAGATGGACAGAAATGTATATATTTTACAAACTCCTAACCTGTAGATATCAGAAGAACCAGGCCACACTGTTTCCAATTCACAGATGGCTTGAGAGAGAAAGGCCTGTTTACAATTAACATTAATTATAACCTGCTTTAACTTTTAATAGCCAACCAGACATTAGGATTGTTCATAGGTGGGTACTTGCTCAGTGGCAGCTGGGCACAGATCGGGGAGCTCAGTGATACCGGGTGGGAAGAGTCCTTTGTGCCCAGCTTATGTACGTTGGTTGCCCAGAACTTTTCAAAACTGTTCACTAATTTGCAGCAGACTTTTATTCCAGGTGTATGTATGATCTTTATATAACTCCTCGAGATATGACTTTGTTATAAGTATAATTTAAAATGAAAATAAAAGTTTTGAAATAATCATCACTTTTACAGAGCTAAGTTATAGTAAGCCAGCCACACAGGAAGCTTTGAGTTCCGCTCTGTGGCTAGCTTGGCATCATATCCAAGGCTATTTCCAAATTATTGTGAAACAAATCCTCACATTTTTTGGTCTTTTGTTTACTCAGGTGACACATCAGTTTCGGCAAAAATATCTTGTTATCCTATCATCTTTATAATCCAGTATTAACAACAAAACATATTTGTCCATCTCAGTGTTTGCAAAACAAAAGATAAGTCTGGTGGGTGTTGCTCACCCTGTCCTCTCCTATATTCAGTGCAGAATCCTAAATGAAGCATTTTAACTGACTTACACAATAGTTATCACCATCTAACTAATGTGTCAATTCAATTTTCCATGTTGGTCACCCAAATAAAATCTTCCTCAAGGACTTCAGCAGTTATATGATCCGTATTATAGCCTGTTCATCTATTACGGTATATGTTTCTACATTACATTTTGCTGTAAATGTTTGATGAGTGTGTATCATTGACAATTATAAATAGTTGTGGAATTAAAAAATCCCCCAGGTAGATCATGAAAGAACTATTGCATTAAGTGACAGCTGGGAGATGAGACATCAGTCTCTCTCCACAAGATGGAGCTGTAACCAAATAGTTGAGTTCCTGGTGTGCTGGAGCTTGTTGCGCTTCAGTGACAATAAGAACCAGGAAACACTCAAGCCAGGGTTATAGTAGACAGTAGGTGGTGCTAGTGATTTATCATCCTTGAAAAAGATATTCCAAACAGCATAATTGGAGGTTTCAGCTATGAATAAGCAAAAAATCTTAAATACTTGTAATGTTCCTGTTAATTTGTTGGGGTGATTTATCTCATCCTCACCTCCATGATCAGTGTGCTTCATGATTTCTTGTTGTAGTACAATTATAAGTTAGATTGAGTGTTGTAACTGTGCTGAAGTCTGACTGGCAGTTAGTTTCAGCCCTTCCACCTACGTGATGTAGCTTAAACATGATTTGAACCGATAGGTTTCAATTCAAACTCAAAGCAACTCACTTCAGCCGATTCATTCTGGTCCTTTTAACAGAATGAATCGGCTGAAGTGAGTTGAAAGTGAAGAAATTATTATATTCACGTAATGAAATGTGTTAATAACCAAATAAATATCACACATGTGCCTCAGACAGACTGTAGCAGCCTTCCATTGGCTTTCAAAGGTGAATTTCAGTAAGGCCACATCAGTCAAATGGCTCTTTGCCAAATCAGAAAATATCACCACTACGCCCAAAATAGGATTATAGTAATTTCAACAAAGATTGGACTGTAGGAGGAGAGTGGAATGGAGTGTGTGTTTGCGTGTGTGTTTGCATGTGTGTGTGGTGTGTGTGTGTTTGGGGTTGGCTCATCATTGACTTTGGTCTTTCGCCTCTTGTACAGTTGCTATAAGCATCGCACCCAATCTGCACTGGTTCCATTGGGAGGAAAGACCAAGCAGATCTACATCACACATGACCTGAAGCCCCCAACCCAAAGTACATCAGAATCTAGATGGCTGTCATGAGGTACTGTATGCTAGATCTTACTATATATTATACATGTGTATCGCTGTTACCACTAAAACATTCTCAAGACATGGAATCCAAGACATCAGCCAAATACTCAAGACTGTTGCAAAGGGATGTGTGGCCTCCATGTGACATTTTACAGTGTGTGTCACTGAGGGTTTTACAAGAAAGCAAACTTGATAATGATTATTATCAGTTAAAATAGAGATGAACACCGTATCTACATTTTGCTTTGTTAAGTCGGAACTTTAAAGCTCAATCCATAGAATTTTTTTTTTCCCAAAGTAGTTGCTTCCTCCTTTTCCTGTGTGTGTGTATGTGTATATATATATATATATATATATATACACATACACACACACAGGAAAAGGAGGAAGCAACTACTTTGGGAAAAAAAAAATTCTATGGATTGAGCTTTAAAGTTCCGACTTAACAAAGCAAAATGTAGATACGGTGTTCATCTCTATTTTAACTGATAATAATCATTATCAAGTTTGCTTTCTTGTAAAACCCTCAGTGACACACACTGTAAAATGTCACATGGAGGCCACACATCCCTTTGCAACAGTCTTGAGTATTTGGCTGATGTCTTGGATTCCATGTCTTGAGAATGTTTTAGT